>NC_045775.1:43305881-43617841 GCF_008692025.1 Phocoena sinus
GTATCCTGCTACTTTACCAAATTCATTGATTAGCTCTAGTAGTTTTCTGGTAGCATCTTTAGGATTCTCTATGTATAGTATCATGTCATCTGCAAACAGTGACAGCTTTACTTCTTCTTTTCCGATTTGGATTCCTTTTATTTCCTTTTCTTCTCTGATTGCTGTGGCTAAAACTTCCAAAACTATGTTGAATAGGAGTGGTGAGAGTGGGCAACCTTGTCTTGTTCCTGATCTTAGTGGAAATGCTTTCAGTTTTTCACCATTGAGGATGATGTTTGCTGTGGGCTTGTCATATATGGCCTTTATTATGTTGAGGAAAGTTCCCTCTATGCCTACTTTCTGGAGGGTTTTTATCATAAATGGGTGTTGAATTTTGTCGAAAGCTTTCTCTGCATCTATTGAGATGATCATATGGTTTTTCTCCTTCAATTTGTTAATATGGTTTATCACATTGATAGATTTGCGTATATTGAAGAATCCTTGCATTCCTGGAATAAACCCCACTTGATCATGGTGTATGATCCTTTTAATGTGCTGTTGGATTCTGTTTGCTAGTATTTTGTTGAGAAGTTTTGCATCTATGTTTATCAGTGATATTGGCCTGTAGTTTTCTTTCTTTGTGACATCCTTGTCTGGTTTTGGTATCAAGGTGATGGTGGCCTCGTAGAAGGAATTTGGGAGTGTTCCTCCCTCTGCTATATTTTGGAAGAGTTCGAGAAGGATAGGTGTTAGCTCTTCTCTAAACGTTTGATAGAATATACCTGTGAAGCCATCTGGTCCTGGGCTTTTGTTTGTTGGAAGATTTTTAATCACAGTTTCAATTTCAGTGCTTGTGATTGGTCTGTTCATATTTTCTATTTCTTCCTGATTCAGTCTTGGCAGGTTGTGTATTTCTAAGAATTTGTCCATTTCTTCCAGATTATCCATTTTATTGGCGTAGAGTTGTTTGTAGTAATCTCTCATGATTTTTTTTATTTCTGAAGTGTCAGTTGTTACTTCTCCTTTTTCATTTCTAATTCTATTGATTTGAGTCTTCTCCCTTTTTTTCTTGATGAGTCTGGCTAGTGGTTTATCTATTTTGTTTATCTTCTCAAAGAACCAGCTTTTAGTTTTATTGATCTTTGCTATCGTTTCCTTCATTTCTTTTTCATTTATCTCTGATCTGATTTTTATGATTTCTTTCCTTCTGCTAGCTTTGGGGTTTTTTTGTTCTTCTTTCTCTAATTGCTTGAGGTGCAAGGTTAGGTTGTTTATTCGAGATGTTTCCTGCTTCTTAAGGTGGGCTTGTATTGCTATAAACTTCCCCCTTAGAACTGCTTTTGCTGCATCCCATAGGTTTTGGGTCGTTTTGTCTCCATTGTCATTTGTTTCTAGGTATTTTTTTATTTCCTCTTTGATTTCTTCAGTGATCACTTCATAATTAAGTAGTGTATTGTTTAGCCTCCATGTGTTTGTATTTTTTACAGATCTTTTCCTGTAATTGATATCTAGTCTCATGGCGTTGTGGTCAGAAAAGATACTTGATACAATTTCAGTTTTCTTAAATTTACCAAGGCTTGATTTGTGACCCAAGATATGATCTATCCTGGAGAATGTTCCATGAGCACTTGAGAAAAATGTGTATTCTGTTGTTTTTGGATGGAGTGTCCTATAAATATCAATTAAGTCCATCTTGTTTAATGTATCATTTAAAGCTTGTGTTTCCTTATTTATTTTCATTTTGGATGATCTGTCCATGGGTGAAAGTGGGGTGTTAAAGTCCCCTACTATGAATGTGTTACTGTCGATCTCCCCTTTTATGGCTGTTAGTATTTGCCTTATGTATTGAGGTGCTCCTATGTTGGGTGCATAAATATTTACAATTGTTATATCTTCTTCTTGGATCGATCCCTTGATCATTATGTAGTGTCCTTCTTTGTCCCTTTTAATAGTCCTTATTTTAAAGTCTATTTTGTCTGATATGAGAATTGCTACTCCAGCTTTCTTTTGGTTTCCATTTGCATGGAATATCTTTTTCCATCCCCTTACTTTCAGTCTGTATGTGTCTCTAGGTCTGAAGTGGGTCTCTTGTAGACAGCATATATAAGGGTCTTGTTTTTGTATCCATTCAGCCAATCTGTGTCTTTTGGTGGGAGCATTTAGTCCATTTACATTTAAGGTAATTATCGATATGTATGTTCCTATTCCCATTTTCTGTATTGTTTTGGGTTCGTTACTATAGGTCGTTTCCTTCTCTTGTGTTTCTTGTCTAGAGAAGTTCCTTTAGCATTTGTTGTAAAGCTGGTTTGGTGGTGCTGAACTCTCTCAGCTTTTGCTTGTCTGTAAAGGTTTTAATTTCTCCATCAAATGTGAATGAGATCCTTGCTGGGTAGAGTAGTCTTGGTTGCAGGTTTTTCTCCTTCCTCACTTTCAGTATGTCCTGCCACTCCCTTCTGGCTTGTAGGGTTTCTGCTGAGAGATCAGCTGTTAACCTTATGGGGATTCCCTTGTGTGTTATTTGTTGTTTTTCCCTTGCTGCTTTTAATATGCTTTCTTTGTATTTAATTTTTGACAGTTTGATTAATATGTGTCTTGGCGTATTTCTCCTTGTATTTATCCTGTATGGGACTCTCTGTGCTTCCTGGACTTGATTAACTATTTCCTTTCCCATATTAGGGAAGTTTTCAACTATAATCTCTTCAAATATTTTCTCAGTCCCTTTCTTTTTTTCTTCTTCTTCTGGAACCCCTATAATTCGAATGTTGGTGCGTTTCATGTTGTCCCAGAGGTCTCTGAGACTGTCCTCAGTTCTTTTCATTCTTTTTTCTTTATTCTGCTCTGCAGTAGTTATTTCCACTACTTTATCTTCTAGGTCACTTATCCGTTCTTCTGCCTCAGTTATTCTGCTATTGATCCTATCTAGAGTACTTTTAATTTCATTTATTGCGTTGTTCATCGTTGCTTGTTTCATCTTTATTTCTTCTAGGTCCTTGTTAACTGTTTCTTGCATTTTGTCCATTCTACTTCCAAGATTTCGGATCATCCTTACTATCATTATTCTGAATTCTTTTTCAGGTAGATTGCCTATTTCCTCTTCATTTGTTAGGTCTGGTGGGTTTTTATCTTGCTCCTTCATCTGCTGTGTGTTTTTCTGTCTTCTCATTTTGCTTATCTTACTGTGTTTGGGGTCTCCTTTTTGCAGGCTGCAGGTTCGTAGTTCCCGTTGTTTTTGATGTCTGTCTCCAGTGGCTAAGGTTGTTTCAGTGTGTTGTGTAGGCTTCCTGGTGGAGGGGACTAGTGCCTGTGTTGTGCTGGATGAGGCTGGATCTTGTCTCTCTAGTGGGCAAGTTCACGTCTGGTGGTGTGTTTTGGGGTGTCTGTGGCCTTATTATGATTTTAGGCAGCCTCTCTGCTAATGGGTGGGGTTGTGTTCCTGTTTTGCTAGTTGTTTGGCATAGGTTGTCCAGCACTGTGGCTTGCTGGTCGTTGAGTGAAGCTGGGTGCTGGTGTTAAGATGGAGGTCTCTGGGAGATTTCCACCGTTTAATATTATGTGGAGCTGGGAGGTCTCTTGTTGACCAGTGTCCTGAAGTTGGCTCTCCTACCTCAGAGGCAGAGCCCTGACTCCTGGGCTGGAGCACCAAGAGCCTTTCATCCACATGGCTCAGAATAAAAGGGAGAAAAAGTAGAGAGAATTAGTAGAAGTATGAGGAAAGAAAGAAGGAAAGGAGGAAAGGAAGGAAGGAAGAAAGAAGCAAAGAAGGAAAGAAAGGAGGGAGGGAGGGAGGGAGGAAGGAAGGAGGGAAAGAAGGAAAAAAGACAGAAAGAAGATACAGTAAAAATAAAATAAAGTATAATATAGTTATTGAATTAAAAAAATATTTAGAAAAAAAAAAAGGGACGGATAGAACCTTAGGACAAATGTTGGAAGCAAAGCTATACAGAGAAAATCTTACACAGAAGCATACACATACACCTTCACAAAAAGAGGTAAAGGGGGAAAAATCATAAGTCTTGCTCTCAGAGACCACCTCCTCAATTTGGGGTGATCCGTTGTCTAAAGGAGGGAAGGAAGGAAGGAAAGAAAGAAAGAAAGAACGAAGGTAAAGTATAATAAAGTTATTACAATTAAAATTAATTAAGAAAAAAATTTTTTTAAAAAACCATGGACGGATAGAGCCCTAGGACAAATGGTGGAAGCAAGAGTATACAGACAAGATCTCACACAGAAGCCTACACGTACACATTCACAAAAAGAGGAAAAGGGGAAAAAAATCATAGATCTCGCACCTAAAGTCCACGTCTTCAATTTGGGATCATTCCTTGTCTATTCAGGTATTCCACAGATGCAGGGTATATCAAGTTGATTGTGGAGCTTTAATCCGCTGCATCTGTGGCTGCTGGGAGAGATTTCCCTTTCTCTTCTTTGTTCTCACAGCTCACAGGAGCTCAGCTTTGGATTTGGCCCTTCGTCTTCGTGTAGGTCGCTGGAGGGCGTCTGTTTTTTGCTCAGACAGGACGGGGTTAAAGGAGCCGCTGATTCGGGGCTCCGGCTCACTCGGAAAGGGATGAATAAGGAGGGACCAAGGTTTCATATCAGCACTCTCTTTACAGAACTCTCCGAAAGCTATTGCAGGACATTTCTGCTTTAGATGGCATTAGACAGAATTTAGTAATGTGTCCACATCAAGTAGTACTAGGGATCATCTATTCTTGGTGGCCTTTTTACTTTCTATAAGTGGAGAAAAGAAAAGCAGCTAGTTTTGTCAGACAACATTAGCTACTTTTATTCATTGCTTTTTTTTTCTTTCTTTCTACCTAGCTCTTCCGGGTTTTTGGATTTGTTCCCCAAGGGCCCAGGAAATATTAAGAATAATGTATTTTTAAAAATTTATATATGTATATTCATCAACTTTAAGGGTAATCAACACAAGTGAAAGGGCCAGAATTCAATAATGTAATTAGAAACTTATAAATTTCAGTACATCTATCAACCATCTGTTTCGCAAGGCAACTCCTGGATAAAATTAGCATAACACCTAATAAATTAAATAAAGCAATAAACTCTTTAGAAAAAAATAGATTATGATTAAGTTCAGTGTGGTAACAAATCGAAATTATAGTTTTCATGTGACTTAATAGCATTGTGATATGGCTAAAATGTATTTGCACTATTACATTCATTTCAGAAATTAAGATGAAAGATAAAAGCTAGTTATTTTTTCTCAAATTTGTACATAAATTTAAAAATGAGTTTGAATTAGAACTATTAAATATATATTTTATATGATAGAAAATCACGTAAGTTCTCTTAACTTCATTTGCTTCACTTATATAATGGGAACATTTCACTTTAAATCCTTGAATGTTTGCTTTTTAACCAGCTTGTCTTTTACATTCCTTCCAGTAATAAAACTTGTTTCTGTGGTTTGTAAATTCCATTTTGGTATAATTTTCTCCAAACATTTTTGCTAATGCATTAAAAGACTGCACAGCTTTTTGTAACTTATATTTTCAGTTTTCTAAACTGAATGATACAAATGTTTACAAATATTTTCACTTTGCTTTTTACAACTGTGCTAAGTATTCACCTGTAGCATCCTAATTAGAAGACTGTAGCATCCTAATTAGAAGATATTATTTCTGGGAACTAATACTACCAGTCTAAAACTAATCACTGCTATTTTCATTTCTTGCTTGTTTAATTTATGAATCATTCAAAGGTGTTTGATCACATACAGTTATATTCTGTGAAACCTGTGCATCTCAAAAACTCAGTTGGAGACAAGGAAAATGTCATCCCTACCATAGGCTTGTTTCAGTTTTATTATGTGGTTGATGATTAACCTAGTGTTAAGATGAAGATCTAATTCAGGGCTACCTCTTTGAAAGGAAAAGAAATCTATTTGTATGATCTTAATTTTCCTGGTCTGTGTTAAATATCTCTTGGGTACAGAATAATCAGACTGCTACTTGCTCAGAGAGCTGCTAAGGAAACAAACAGATTCTTCCCAGGGACATGTTAATATCAATCCTTTTTCAGAGTTAGGGCCTCTACTAAGGAAGATGCTTTGGGAAAATTATAGGAAGGTCCAGCTGCCTGGATGTGACTTCCTTGTCATTACTTAGTACCCTTTCTGAGGACTTTAGATTGATTCTCACTATCTTTTCACATATAGGCTAATTTAGCATGTTTCTGGTATGAAGAGTTGCCAGTTATGTGATAACAATGAATAAACTATCTGACAGACTCAGATTTGCATATCCTACTATCAGAGAATACACAATTCAAGATTACAGATATTTATCTTTGCAAAATGCTTTGTAAAGCTTTATAATGCAAACTTCAAAGTAACAATGAAACTAAAATTAACTATTATTATGTCAGAAAGAGTCATATAAATCAAATAATTTCAATGTGATTCCTGACTTTACCTAATTAACTTTGACATACAATCTTTCAAATACAAACTTGGTCTGAGTCTTACTCATACCCAGACTGTCACTATACTACCAGAATTTGTCATTTACTCATAGTAGCTCTGTTAAATAAAAATAAATGTCCTTGTTTAAGTGAAGCAGCAAGTTATGATAGAAATAGCATTGAGTTTACAACCCAATGGGTTTTAATCCTAACTCTTCCTTTAACAGGCTCAATATGACATTGAGTCAGTTACTTTAATATTCCTGCATTCATTTTCCACATTTGTCAATTGGGGACAGTGTTATCTGCTTTGAAATGTTATTTTAAGGATTAAATAGGTGGCAATATGCAAAATATATTAACACAAGTACAATGCTTGCCACATAGCAGACAAATCACCTCCTAAAATTTCAAACCCATTATTTTCATATCAATTTACATCAAATTAATCTTACATTATATTTTCTCTCAGTTTAAACTGTTTCTTCCTTCTAGAGATATTTTCACTATCACAGCTACTATTTCATTTGTGGCATTATTTCTTCACAGTTCTATCAAACTGATCAATGAAGCTCTACTGAAAGCTAATAAAATCCCTTAAGTATTCACCCTTTTTTTTCCTCTCTAGAAGAGGAAAAATATAAACTATAGATCAATGTTACTTAAGAAATTCATTAAAATATTTTGTTATTTCAGAGATATGGTGGTTAAAACTTGATTGTGAGAAAATAAATGAGAACTGATTATAATTACATAAAATGTAAAACAATTGAAATGCTGAGCTAAAAAATAGTGGAAATGTGAAATTGTTTTTAAGAGGTATTATTTTTCACTTTCTTTTACCTAAGCCCCAGTATACAGTTCATTAGCAAGTCTTCTGGCCAGAAAATACAGTTTAGATCTTATTTGTGAAGTCTTCACAAGTATAAAGCCAAATATTTAATAATGTGTCAATTTTTATTAAGCCATAAACACCAGGATATGGTGAAGTAAGTAGAACTTTCTGCAAGGCATAAGATCAATCAGGAACCAGGAAACCCTTCCATGAATATATAAGGAAATACAGGACAAGTCAAAAGTATATTTTACTGAAAGGTAATATAGCACTGAAAGGACATCAAGTAAAAAATACCATACTTTTGGAAAGCATTTGCAGTGTTCTTTATCTTGCTTTTGCAAACAGTTGCTTACGTTGTAATTCCTTTTAGTTTGATATACAAAAGTCTGTTCTTCAAATCTGTGTCTCAAATACCCAAAGGTTGAGGACTGCTGTTCTATAAACATGAAATATATTTGAGGGCTTCCCTGGTGGCGCAGTGGTTGAGAGTCCGCCTGCCGATGCAGGGGACACGGGTTCGTGCCCCGGTCCGGGAAGATCCCACATGCCGCGGAGCGGCTGGGCCCGTGAGCCATGGCCAATGAGCCTGCATGTCCGGAGCCTGTGCTCCGCACCGGGAGAGGCCACAACAGTGAGAGGCCTGCGTACCGCAAAACAAACAAACAAACAAAAAAAACAGATAAATGTGGGGGACTTTTGTTTGTTTATTTCTCAGAATACCATAGTTAAGTGATTTTAAATGTATCTTTTAAGAATTGATTATTGTGAAAAACATTTTAATTGGTAACGGGAAAAAAAAAGGAATTTCTATAAAGAATGATCTGTACAAAACCTGGTTTTAAGCATAAGAGTCATACTGGAGGTCAGAGGCTAAAAATCTGATTTCATATAAACAAAAAGTGAAGCACAAAGTACTAGCAGCCAATGGAAAAATAAGAAAAAGACATTAACAGACAATATTTTTAAATTATATGTGCGTGTGCATATATATATATATATATATATATATATACATACACCCTTAAATGTATGAAAAAATAGGCAAAGTCAATCACAATTATTTTAAAAAATAATAAAAACACTGAGAAACCATTTTTCTCCCATCAGATTGCTGAAATCAGTAGTTATTTAAAAACCTAATGATTCACATTTTCTCCAGCACTTATTATTTTTAGAATTCTTCTTTTTTGTCAATTGATCAGGATAGAATGGTATTTTATTTTGTTCTTTATTATAATTTCCTTATGTTTGAGATTAAATCTCCTGTTTATTAGCCATATATATTTCCTCTTTAATGAAATGACTGTCTATGTCTTTTGTCAATTTTTATTTTCTTTCCTTATAACTTTTCTTGAAACTTCGTAGATTATATGTGTTGAAAACATCCTCTCCCACATTCGAACTTTTTTTTCCATTCTATGTTAAGTGTTATTGCTCAAACATAGTTCTTAACTTTAAAATATTCAAGTTTATCAACCTTTATAGGTTAGTGTTTTTTGTATGAGGTTTAAGAAGTCTTTTCAAAGTCTTCATTCAGAGAGATATGTATTTTCCTGTGTCATAATATTTTCTTTTTTTCCAAACTTTATTGAGATATAATTAACCTATAACATTGTGTAAGTTTTAGGCATATAACATGTTGATTTGATACAATTATATTATGCAAAATGATTACCACTGTAGCACTAGCTAACACCTCCATCACATCACATAATTACCATTTATTTTTTATGGTAAGAACATTTAAGATCTATTTTCTTCGCCACTTTCAAGAATGTAATACAGTATTAATAGTCACCATGCTATACATAAGGTCCCCAGAATTTATTCCTGTTTTAACTGGAAGTTTTTACCCTTTGACCAATAACTCCTCAATTCCCCCACCCCTCAGCCCCTGGGAACCACCATTCTATTCTCTGTTTCTACAAATTTGGCTCTTTTTGAAAGATTCTATATGTAAATTATATCATACAGTATTTATCTTAGTCTTTCTGACTTATTGCACTTAGCATAATGCCCTCAAGGACCATCTGTGTTACCAAAAATTAAATGACAGGTTTTTCTTCTTTATATGGGTGAATAATATTCCAGTATACATATGTGTGTGTGTATATATGTGTTACATCTTCTTCACATCATCTTCATCCATTCATCCATTGAGGGACAGTTAGATTGTTTCCCTAACTTGGGTGTTGTGAATAAGGCTACAATCAACATGGGAGTGCAGATATCTCTTTGGGATTTGGTTTTCATTTCCATTAGATGTATACCCAAAAGTGGGATTGCTAGTACATATAATAGTTGTAGTCTTAACTTTTTGAGAAACCTCCATACTGTTTTCCACAGTGCTCCAGTGGTGTGCTGGAAATTCTCTTCTGGAAACTTGTACTTCCACAAAGCCTCTCTCACCCATGGGTGATTGTTTAAGGCAGTGTTTTGCAGGGTCTCACAGATTGCAGCCCAAACAGACTAGATCTGTTTATGGGCCACTGCAAGGTCTGCAGCCAGGACTGAGGTCTGTCTGTCTTGATGCACAAGTGGACAAGACTCCTTCCCAGTCCCTTGGTGTATGGTGCTAGGTCCCACAGCTCCCTCAAAACCACTTTTGTTTATGAATAGATGCCAAATTTTTCTGTTGAAGGAAGATGCAAAAAAACAAGGGTGAGAGATGGCTCTTATGCTGCTATGATGCTGATGTCACTGTCATTATTTTTCTTTTGACATTTAAGTACAGTGTCTGGATAAAATGCAGGACACCCAGTTATATTTGATTTCAGGTAAACAACAAATAGCTTTTTAGTATAATTATGTTCCAAATATTGCTAGGGACAAACCTACTAAAAGTTCTTATCTGAAATTCAAACTTAACTAGGTATCCTCTATATTTGCTTACTACAATTGTCAACCTTACATTTAAGTAGTGTGTGTGTGTGTGTGTGTGTGTGTGTGTGTGTGTGTGATGTAAGGTACAGTTCCACTTTAATTTTGTCACCTTTCTGTACTATGTTTTCATGCTTTATTTGACATTCATTCTCTATCCACAGTTATCTGCTATGCTAAATTTAAAGTACATCCTTATTAATTTGAGTACAGAGATAGGTTGTCTAGGCTGGTAAGGAGGTGTTACAGTTCTGAACTGTTGTCTTCATATTGTGTCCAAATGACTGTTCCAACACTAAAGACTGTGTCTAGAGTGGCAGGAAAGAGAGAAAGAAAGAGTCGTTGGTCCACATTAATTTAAAAAAATATGCACCGGAAGTGAAACATCATTTCTACTGGTATTCTACTGTTCAGAATTTAAGCATATGGTCACGTCTAGTTAAAAAGAAGCCTGCAGAATGTTTAGCTTTACAGCTATTCCTTATTCAACTCTATCATATAGAAGAAGGGGAAAGTGGCTTTCAGAGAAAGCTAGTAATCTCTGTCACAATATTCTTTATAGAGTATCTTCTGTTACACCAAATAACACCTGTAAGCCCATATTTCACTTTGAAATCTATTAACCAGGATTCAAGAAATACAGCCTCATGTTACCATGACATTCACACCTTTTAACCTTTAGATAAGTAGTAATTTTATAAACATTTTATATCTGAAAGTTAATTGAGGTCAGAAGAAGTACCCATATTCTGGTGCTTGAAGCCATACAAGCATGATTCTCCCTAGAACTTTTACCTAATACATTTTTTTTAAAAATAATGTCTCCAGATCAGACGCATTCCAATGCCAGCTGATAATTAGATTTCTAAATACTTTCATTCCATCTCTTGCTGAGCTCTATCAGTCTATCTTAACAATGTAAATTATTTGCAAATCTTGTATACTTAATCTCACTATGTAAAAAGCTTCTTTATAATTGAGGCAACTAAAACCTTAGATGTCTATAAAAAAATCTCTCTTAAGGTTTCAAATAAAATACAACCCAGGGGTAACCCCCTTAATTCATTCTCCTGCCAAAATCACTCCCATAGTTAGAGGTTTTTCCTCTGTGATTGAATTTATCAACTGACAGGGCCTCAAAGAACATACTAGAATGATTGCTTCTCAACACCTAAATCTAAGGCTTAACATACTCAAAATGAACATATTTTAATTGGTCATCATCACGTTTTTTAGTATTTACTACAAATACAACTCTGTACTAGACACTGTGTGGGATACACAGTTGTCTTTACAAAATGCCGAACACCCAGGTTATTAATGGGAAATAAAAGGTTTAAATAGGCAGACTATTATAAGAGGTACTAATTGCAATGTGAGAACACTGGAGGAAGAGATTATTTCTGGCTGGATATGTGTGTGAAGGTGTGATCACGGGAAAAATTCGATTTGAGGAAGGCATTGAATGATTAACTGATGTACAGGATATGAAATGAAAGATGTTTATAACCTTCTAAAACAGAATTTTATAATATCTGTTCCTTGCTTTAGTAATTCAACAAGATCATCCCTAGATTAGTTATCCAAATGAGATAAAGAAATCTTCACCTACCAAGCTTCATGTCATGTGATTAATTTTACTTTGGCATTGTAAATGGTGCTTTATACAGTTTTGGTACTTATAAAACATCTGATTAATTCAGTATTAAAATATGTGAGAAAATCAAATAAATATCATATGATTAACTTCTGTGGATAAGTTTATTAACTTGTATCATAATTATTTAATGATATTAAAAGGACACATCTCTAGAGAAGAAATTTATCCAGGAGCCAAATAAAAAGGGACTGGGTTCCCAAGTATATCAATACATTTCATAGCCAGTTTTCCCCTAGGAAATGCTCAGAAACAGACTTATTTCATTTTTTCTAGTAAACTAGGAAATAATTTCCAGTCATCTTACTCCACTAGCCGAGTAATGTAAAGGCTAAAAGGTGGCTTGTATGCCACAACATAGTAAAAAGGGCCTTTATAATGGAGAAATAAATCTCCAGTCAAAAAATTAAACCACAGAGGAGAACAAAAAAGAACCATTAACAAGACTATATATTTAATCTTAAACTTTTACAAAACAGTTATTGGCTCTACATCTCCCTCTGCAAATACCACCTTTAGCGAAACATCATCTACAATGAGCTGCCCTGTAAGTGAATTTTGATGATAAGCCAAGAATATGTTGACTTTGTTAAGTGACTTTCAGTAGGAATGATGGTAGGCCTCCTCGGTGAGGCCTGCTGTGTTCTTTTTGTGCATTTTTTTTTAATGCTAGGCTTGGAGGTGTTAAGAACCTGTTTTACAAGGCTAGAATTTTTTTTTTTTTTTTTTTTTTTTTTTTTTTTTTTTTTTTTGCCTCTCACTGCTGTGGCCTCTCCCTTTGCCGAGCACAGGCTCCGGATGCGCAGGCTCAGCGACCATGGCTCACGGGCCCAGCCGCTCCGTGGCATGTGGGATCTTCCCGGACCAGGGTACGAACCTTCGTCCCCTGCATCGGCAGGCGGACTCTCAACCACTGCGCCACCAGGGAAGCCCACAAGGCTAGAATTTTAATCCAAGACTTTATCACCAGTCCCATGCCTGAGAGGTGAGAGCCAGTAAGGAGGAAGAGGAAAAAACGTCTAACTTTTGTGGAAATTCCTTTGGAAGTTAAAAGGAGTTTGAATCCTAAATTGAGATGGAAGGATTTAACTTGAGGAAAATAGATATATATTCTATCAAGACAAAATAAAAAGAAATGAAATTAAGTGCTGATGCCAATAAGATGTTCACATGGGGGTAAGCAGAAAGTATTAGAAAATCCCGCCTGGCGTTCCTTATATTCTCTGTAAAATAGAGACAGTGATGTCTTAGCATGAAGGTAGAGGAGATGAAGGAGACAGGGCAAGACCTGCTTGCAACAATCATTGTGGGAACTAAGAGAGAGAAGTTGGATGAATTGTAAAAAATTTCTGGGTGGCATTAGAGTCCAGTCAAGTTAAATAACACAGTCTATGTAACCATATGTTACAGAATTGAGTGATTTTTCCCAGCCAAATTGTCAGTATGAGACAGGAAACTATGGGCAACAAAGAGAATGTGTTTTGGAATCCCACTGTTCTGGCTTCAAATTTTCTCCTCTTACTTTCTAGCTACGTGACATTGGGCAAGATGCTTAATGTATCTAAACTCTAGATGCCCTGTCTGCAATAGTGGAATAAAAGTGTCTATATCACAGGGTTATGTGGAGATGAAATAAAGGAACGCATAAAGAATTTAGCAAAGTGTTTGGCACAGAGTAAATATTTAATAACAAAAGCCATTTGAATGGGGAAATAATGGTAGCTAATAATAATTTGTTTGAATTTGTGAGTATTCAAGGGATGTAGTAAAATGATAATACAAAATGGGATTTAAAATACAAGATGAAAATAGATTGGAACAATCTATTTAAGATTGAAGGAATTAGGTCCTAGAGATAAGAGTACTAGTAGATTTTCAACAAGGCCATAGAGGGCACCAGAGGTCTGATATTGGTAACCGAACAAAGTCTGGGGTTGCCAGTGGACTGATGTCCCTGATAGTATTAAGAAGAAATGCATAGTTCATTCTCTTCTTAATTCCATAATGTCTATTAATATATTTTTATCATTCATTTTGTGCCTGTCGTATTGTAAGCCATGTTTACTTCAGAACATGTGTAATATGTTTTTATGCAAGTGCTGTACATCAACTACAAGTATAATAACCATGTGTTGGAAAACTAAAAAAAAAAAATCAGAATTTTTTATTAGTTATCAATTCTTGAACCTGGAAGATCTCAGCATCAGATAACAGCTGATTTTATTGTGTCAGTTAATTTCAAGTAAAGCCATAAATACATCAGTAGTTTCAAAAACCATATGTTCCTCTTTAAAGAACTTTTTTATTTGTAAACTATGAATGCTCAAGTAAAAATTACATTTCATCATTTAAATTTTATATAAAGTAAGAAGTGAAAATTTTAGTTTCCTTGCTCTCAAGTCTCTTTTTACTGAACCCCTTTAATTCTTCATTGCAAAAGAAAACCAATTTTTTTCTCTCCATCTTTCCTTCTCTCTTTCAGTAAATGTATCTTTCATCAATAATTATATGTATCATTTCCATTTTTGTTAAATTAGATTTTTCTTGTAGACTCATCCTTTACATTGGAATTTGGCAAAACACTACCTGTGGGCCAAATCCAGTGTTTATAAATAAATTACCAATTTACCAATATATTTTATTGGTAAACAATTGCCCCAGTTTGTTTACATATTGTCTGTGGCTGCTTTCATGGTGCAAGGACAGGGTTGAGTAGTTGCAACTAACTGTAGACGGTAAAGCCTATAACATTTACTATTTTACATTACTACAAAATATGTTTGCTGACCCTGATTTCCATAATTTTCTGTGGCTTACATTTTTCACTTAACTCTTGTCTTATTGGTGTTTTTTCAGATTAGTATATATAGATGTATCTTAGTCATTTAAATTATTTCAGATTACACTCTGCATTGATATACATTATCAATGGTAGAAATTTATCACTGGTAGAAATTTAGACCTTTTCTAGTTTTTAAGATAATGTCACATTTATGAAATGCATATGAACAGTTGCCAGTGTATGGTATATATCTTTTAGATTGTTATAGAATAACAAAAACATTCTGTAATATATTCTCGGATATTAAGTTTCATGAATATTCCAATTCATTACAAACTGAAAAGTACAAGCCTGAGAAAATAATATTATGGAAATAACTGATAAAATAACTAAAATAAATTTAAATCATTATCCTCAAATTTGAAGAGTATTACACCATAGACTATACCAACGTTAGTGACTGCTAGTTATCTACTCAATAGAAGGTCCCCTCTTTTGTCTTTATGAATAAAATGCCCATTTAGCCATGTCTCAGTTAAACATACTTAGTACTCCAGGCTTCCGTGTAGCTAAGAATGGCCTTGTAATGCTAGTCTTCCCAAGTACTTATAGAAAGAAATGCAGACGTGACCTCCAATGACCATTTGATAACATTGAGCTGAGTAGCATTATGTTAAAGGTTTACATCCTGATGTATAGTAGGTTGGAAAGTAATGTACTCTGATGGTATATTCAGTTATAATACTAGCTTTGAATTCTCTGATACCTAACTTTTTGTGGTATGGGACAATTAAGCCTCTATCTTTTTAAAGCTGCAGTAGTAGCACTTTTATTTGAAACAAATGTAGTCCTAACAAGCAACCAGAAATCTATAATGTGCTAAAATTAGTTCCATTAGGCTGGTATTAACTTTCTATGTGAACACATTTTTCTCCCTAATGACTGTAAGAACATTGAGCCCAGGAAGTTTTTATAAAGTATTTAACATGTATCCACAGCTTTAAATACTGTTTACATTTCAACACTTCCAAAATTTCTACTTCTAGACCAAAATTATCTTCTCAGATCAAGCCTTATATAACCAACAGATTTTGTTATCTCTCTCCTTGGATGTCTGACACAAATTTCAAATTTAACATATTCAAAACTGAATGCTTAATCTTACTTGCCAAATCTTTCTCCTCCTTCAGTCTGTAAAATCTCCACTCATTCTGTTACTCAGGCAGCAACTTGGGTCACTTCCTCTTTACACCCAGCATTACCAAACTGCAGTATGCCACCAAGGTCTCTGACTGAAGTCTACCTCCAGAATTCTGCTAACCCCTCTCCTCCACCTCTAATTCAGCACCATGGAGCATGCCATAATCTCCCACCACTGCCTCTGCAATTCTCTCCGTAAATAAACACCCTACTTTCCCTTCTACTCCCCTCTTATTGATTTTCCATACAGGAGTGATCTTTTAAAAATATAAGTTGAATGTTACTCACCACCGCTTTTAAATACTTTAAAAGTCTATCTATCACACTATGAAAAATGTGGCCTAAAAATGCCCCGTATGACCAGCTCCTGTGAATCACATTAGCCTAATCTTATTTTCATTTTCCTGCTTTTTTATTATGTTCAAGGAATCATGTGTTATTTCACTTCCTAAAACATTCTAACTTCCTTTCTATCCATAAGACTCTATTCATGCTGCCCCCCTTCATTGAATGTCTCCCTTGAAAAATATTACCTTTCATTTACATCTAGGTTTTATCATTATGTCTTTCCTTAAAGAGTCCCTCACTGATATTCAGTCTAAGTTAATATCCTTCCTGCTTGTCACCACTTACGTAATTATTCTCTTTGATAGTTCACAGTGCCATTACTTTTTCCTTAATAGCACTTTATTAACAAAGGCAGAGGCCATCCATCTCCATTTGCTTCAACACTATATACTCAATAATTAGGGTAGTGTATGGCACATAGTAGGTGTACAATAAAAGTTTGAAAATAATAGATGAATGCATGACACAGTGAGTTAGCTGAAATGCATTACCAATTGTTGGCAGTGAGGGATTTCAGAACCAAGAGAGCACAATGAATACCACAAAGACATTATTTATGTTTCTAGAATATTTTGATACCATAGACCCTGGATCCTTAAAATACAGTGGAACTATGGGTTTCAGTACTTGATTTTAGATGCCTTTCTTTTTCTTTCTTACAGACAATCACGCACTCAATAGTTACTACTTAAGGGGCATATTGGCAGTTCAGAATTCTCTCCTGGTTACTCTGAACACTGCATCCTGTAAATCATCTGCTGTCAAGTTCATAGATAATCATAACCATGGGAAATAGGATTAGGGACATGAATGAATAATTGGAAACATAGTCCTTGTCCTGAAATTTTCTTGCAAAATAAATTGTTAAACCTTCCAACAGTCTTATATGAAACAAAATCAAAATCATGCAGCCAGCATGAAAGGCACGCCATGCTAAGTTCATGAATTTATCAGGAATATTTATCCATTAACACAGAAACTATAAAAAGAGACTAAAAGAACAGAGTCCAGTATTGGATATTATCACTTCAAATATGTCCATTTGGATAAAGAATGAATTTTATTATTTATTTGTCTTGATTTCTGAATGGAACAAAAATCTTCTTTTGCTTAGATTTCACACACATATAGAAAATATTCCTCCAAGTTATAGTTTATCTTGAATTTATTGAGAGCTACTGATGAATATGAACCTTAATGTGATCTAAGTACATGTTGGCTAAATTGACTAATTTATCGACCTCAGCATGTGCTGCTGTGTTATAAATCTTCATTGTGTCACATTTTGTTGGTGTTTGCCTTAATCAAAGAAAATAGGTTCGATTTTTTTCTTTATAGGGAATATTTTCCTCATTTATATGGTTTACTTCTTAGGAATATAATTTCTAGGCATTATATTTCCTTCATGGTAGTGGTAAAACATATTTATAGGTACTGTGAGATACAGACTGCCAAATGTGTTTGAAATACTTCATTTAATAGTCCAACAGAGATATTTTCCTTTATATAGAGAGAATATTGACTATAATGACATTTTTGTAAAGAACATGAACAATAAAATGAATAACTCAGAAGAAAGGTTAGTAAATTATGTAAATATGAGAGGCTAAAAAGTATTGGCTACTGTATTTCTAAACTGATTATTAAAATCTAACATGCATGAATTCCCTTAGAATTAATATCTTTATAATTTTATTAGTAGCCTTCACTTTAAATAGCTGGTGTTAAAGGTTTAACCCTTATACTTTTTAGGTTTACAAAATCAATATAATCTTGATATAAGAAACTTAAAATATAGAGGTATACAAAAATGAAATTAAACATTTCCATAATTTAATTCTCCTCATAGGAAATTTAATATATTCAATTATTTTTATTATAAAATATCTTAAGTGCTTAATCCTTTCTTTACAAGTTATTCAGAACAATTTTGATTAAAAAAAAAACTACAAATACATAACTGCCACAAGCAAATACATTTCCATTTCTAAGTCTTACAGTACAGGGCATGTAACATCCACTGCTTGGGCTTTTTACAACATGTTGAATCAATCATAGCAGATTTTAGTCCATAAGTAACTTTTCCTGAAATTTCTTTGTAAACTCTTCAGCCTTCTAACAGAAGGTTCTATGGCTTTTAGAGTAATCTTCAGCCCAGTCATTCCAAAGTAGGTGCTTAGCCTAGGCATTATTCATCAGTTCTATCGTGGACTGGATTACTTTGCAAATTTTGTTTGCTTGGTTCCAGCACAAATTACTGTTAAGACAGTTCTGTTTTGTTTTGTTTTTGTTTTTAGTTTTTGATGTTTTTTCTAAATTTCATCTTTGGGTTTTTGTTAGCTCTTTATTTTAAATGAAGTTGTAAGTGTTTATTTTTACTTTATATTGGAGTATAGTTGATTTAAAATGTTGCATTGGTTTCAGGTGTACAGCAAAGCGATTTAGTCATACATATACATATATGTATTCTTTTTCAGATTCTTTTCCCATATAGATTATTACAGAGTACTGAGTAGAGTTCCCTGTGCTATACAGTAGGTCCTTGTTGATTATCTATTTTATATATGGTGGTATGTATATGTTAATCCCAATATCCTAATTAATCCCTCCCTCTTACCTTTCCCCTTTGGTCACCATAAGTTTGTTTCCTATGTCTGTGAGTCTGTTTCCATTTTGTGAATAAGTTCATTTGTACCATTTATTTAGATTCCACATGTAAGTGATACCACATGATGTTTGTCTTTCTCTGTCTGACTTACTTCAGGTAATCTCCAGATCCATCCATATTGCTGCAAATGGCATTATTTCATTCTTTTTATTGCTGAGTAATATTCCATTGTATATATGTACCACATCTTCTTTATTTACTCATCTGTCGATGGACATTTAGGTTGCTTCCATACCTTGACTATTATTGTAAATAGTGCTGCAATGAACATTGAGATGCATGTATCTTTTTGAAGTATGGTTTTCTCCAGATATATGCCCAGGAGTGGGATTGCTGGATCATATGGTAGCTCTATTTTTAGTTTTTAAAGGAACCTCCATACTGTTCTCCATAGTGGCTGTACCAATTTACATTCCCACCAACAGTGTAGGAGGGTTCCCTTTTCTTCAAACCCTCTCCAGCATTTATTATTTGCAGACTTTTTGATGATGGCCATTCAGACCAGTGTGAGGTGATACCTCATTGCAGTTTTCATTTGCATTTCTCTGATAATTAACAATGTTGAGCATCTTTTCATGTGCTTTTTGGCCATCTGTATGTCTTCTTTGGAGAAATGTCTGTTTAGATCTTCTTCCCATTTTTTGATTGGGTGGTTTGTTTTTTTGATATAGAGCTGCATGTGCTGTTTGTATATTTTGGAGATTAATCTCTTGTTGGTTGCATCATTTGCAAATATTTTCTCCCATTCTGTGGGTTGTCTTTTCATTTTGTTTATGGTTTCCTTTACTGTGCAAAAGCTTTTAAGCTTAATTAGGTCCCATTTGTTTATTTTTATTTTCATTACTCTAGGAAGTAGTTCCAAAAAGATATTGCTGCAATTTACATCAAGGAGTGTTCTACATATGTTTTCCTCTAAGAGTTTTATAGTATTCTGTCTTACATTTAGGTCTTTAATCCATTTTGAGTTTATTTTTGTGTATGGTGTTAGAGAATGTTTTAATTTCATTCTTTTACATGTAGCTGTCCAGTTTTCCCAGCACCACTTATTGAAAAGCCTGTCTTTTCTCCATTGTATATTCTTGCCTCCTCTGTCATGTTATTTCTGGGCTTTCTATCATGTTCCATTGATCTGTAATTCTGTCTTTGTGCCAGTACCATACCGTTTTGATTACTGTAGCTTTATAGTATAGTCAGAAGTCAGGGAGTCTCATTCCTCTGTTTTTCTTTCTCAAGATTGCTTTGGCTATTCGGAGTCTTTTGTGTTTCCATACAAATTTTAAGATTTTTTTTGTTGTAGATCTGCAAAAAAATATGTCATTGGTAATTTGATAGGTAGGGCATTGAATCTGTAGATTGCTTTGGGTAGTATAGTCATTTTGACAATATTGATTCTTCCAATCCAAGAACATGGTGTATCTTTCCATCTGTTTGTGTCATCTGCAATTTCTTTCATCAGTGTCTTATAATTTTTAGAGTACAGGTCTTTTGCCACTTAGGTTTATTCCTAAGTATTTATTTATTTTTGATGAAATGGTAAGTGGAATTGTTTCTTTAATCTCTTTCTGATCTTTTGTTGTTAGTGTATAGAAATACAACATATTTCTGTGTATTAATTTTGTAACCTGCAACTTTACCAAATTCACTGATGAGCTCTAGTAGTTTTCTGGTAGCATCTTTAGGATTTCCTATATATAGTATCATGTCATGTGCAAACACTGACAGTTTTACTTCTTGTTTTCCAATTTGAATTATTTTTATTTCTTTTTCTTCTCTGATTCCTGTGGCTAAGAATTCCATAACTACATGGAATAAAAGTGGTGAGATTGGACAGCCTTGTCTTATTCCTGATCTTAGAGGAAAAGCTTTCAGCTTTTCACTGTTGACTATGATGTTTGCTGTGGGTTTGTCCTATATGACCTTTATTACATTGAGCTATGTTCCTCTGTGCCCACTTTCTGGAAAGCTTTTATCATAAATGAGTGTTGAATTTTGTCAAAAACATTTTCTGCAACTATTGAGATGATCATATGGTTTTCATTCTTCAATTTGTTAATGTGGTATATCACACTGATTGATTTATGCATACTGAAAAATCTTTGCATCCCTGGGATAAATCCCACATGATCATTGTATATGATCCTTTCAAGATATTGTTGGATTTGGTTTGCTAGTATTTTGTTGAGGATTTTTGCACCTATGTCCATCAGGGATATTGGCCTGTAATTTTCTTTTGTTGTGGTATCTTTGTCTGATTTTGGTATCAAGGAAAAGGTGGCCTCATAGAATGAGTTTGGGAGTGTTCCTTACTCTGCAGTTCTTTTCAAATAGTTTCAGGATGACAGATGTTAACTCTTCTCTAATTGTTTGATCAAATTCACCTGTGAAGCCATCAGGTCCTGGACTTTTGTTTGTTGGGAGTTTTTTTTTTTTTTTTTTTTTTTTTTCTTTTTTTTTTTATTAAACATCTTTATTGGGGGTATAATTGCTTTACAATGGTGTGTTAGTTTCTGCTTTATAACAAAGTGAATCAGCTATACATATACATATGTCCCCATATGTCTTCCCTCTTGCGACTCCCTCCCTCCCACTCTCCCCATCCCACCCTTCCAGGCTGTCACAAAGCACCGAGCTAATATCCCTGTGCCTTGCGGCTGCTTCCCCCCAGCTATCTACCTTACTACGTATGTTAGTGTGTATATGTCCATGACTCTCTCTCGCCCTGTCAAAACTCACCCCTCCCCCTCCCCATACCCTCAAGTCCGTTCTCCAGTAGGTCTGCGTCTTTATTCCTATCTTACCCCTAGGTTCTTCATGACATTTTTTCCCCTTAAATTCCATATATATGTGTTAGCATACGGTATTTGTCTTTTTCTTTCTGACTTACTTCACTCTGTATGACAGACTCTAGGTCTATCCATCTCATTACAAATAGCTCAATTTCATTTCTTTTTAAGGCTGAGTAATATTCCATTGTGTATATGTGCCACATCTTCTTTATCCATTCATCCGATGATGGGCGCTTAGGTTGTTTCCATGTCCTGGCTATTGTAAATAGAGCTGCAATGAACATTTTGGTACATGACTCTTTTTGAATTTTGGTTTTCTCAGGGTATATGCCAAGTAGTGGGATTGCTGGGTCATATGGTAATTCTATTTGTAGTTTTTTAAGGAACCTCCATACTGTTCTCCACAGTGGCTGAACCAATTCACATTCCCACCAGCAGTGCAAGAGTGTCCCCTTTTCTCCACACCCTCTCCAGCATTTATTGTTTCTAGATTTTTTGATGATGGCCATTCTGACTGGTGTGAGATGATATCTCATTGTAGTTTTGATTTGCATTTCTCTAATGATTAATGATGTTGAGCATTCTTTCATGTGTTTGTTGGCATTCTGTATATCTTCTTTGGAGAAATGTCTATTTAGGTCTTCTGCCCATTTTTGGATGGGGTTGTTTGTTTTTTTGTTATTGAGCTGCATGAGCTGCTTGTAAATTTTGGAGATTAATCCTTTGTCAGTTGCTTCATTTGCAAATGTTTTCTCCCATTCTGAGGGTTGTCTTTTGGTCTTGGTTATGGTTTCCTTTGCTGTGCAAAAGCTTTGAAGTTTCATTAGGTCCCATTTGTTTATTTTTGTTTTTATTTCCATTACTCTAGGAGGTGGGTCAGAAAGGATCTTGCTGTGATTTATGTCATAGAGTGTTCTTCCTATGTTTTCTTCTAAGAGTTTGATAGTTTCTGGCCTTACATTTAGGTCTTTAATCCATTTTGAGCTTATTTTTGTGTATGGTGTTAGGGAGTGATCTAATCTCATACTTTTACATGTACCTGTCCAGTTTTCCCAGCACCATTTATTGAAGAGGCTGTCCTTTCTCCACTGTACATTCCTGCCTCCTTTATCAAAGATAAGGTGTCCATATGTGCGTGGGTTTATCTCTGGGCTTTCTATCCTGTTCCACTGATCTATCTTTCTGTTTTTGTGCCAGTACCATACTGTCTTCATTACTGTTGCTTTGTAATATAGTCTGAAGTCAGGGAGCCTGATTCCTCCAGCTCCTTTTTTCGTTCTAAAGATTGCTTTGGCTATTCGGGGTCTTTTGTGTTTCCATACAAATTGCAAAATTTTTTGTTCTAGTTCTGTGAAAAATGCCAGTGGTAGTTTGATAGGGATTGCATTGAATCTGTAGATTGCTTTGGGTAGTAGAGTCATTTTCACAATGTTGATTCTTCCCATCCAAGAACATGGTATATCTCTCCATCTATTTGTATCATCTTTAATTTCTTTCATCAGTGTCTTATAATTTTCTGCATACAGGTCTTTCGTATCCTTAGGTAGGTTTATTCCTAGATATTTTATTCTTTCTGTTGCAATGGTAAATGGGAGTGTTTTCTTGATTTCACTTTCAGATTTTTCATCATTAGTATATAGGAATGCCAGAGATTTCTGTGCATTAATTTTGTATCCTGCTACTTTACCAAATTCATTGATTAGCTCTAGTAGTTTTCTGGTAGCATCTTTAGGATTCTCTATGTATAGTATCATGTCATCTGCAAACAGTGACAGCTTTACTTCTTCTTTTCCGATTTGGATTCCTTTTATTTCCTTTTCTTCTCTGATTGCTGTGGCTAAAACTTCCAAAACTATGTTGAATAAGAGTGGTGAGAGTGGGCAACCTTGTCTTGTTCCTGATCTTAGTGGAAATGCTTTCAGTTTTTCACCATTGAGGATGATGTTTGCTGTGGGCTTGTCATATATGGCTTTTATTATGTTTAGGAAAGTTCCCTCTATGCCTACTTTCTGGAGGGTTTTTATCATAAATGGGTGTTGAATTTTGTCGAAAGCTTTCTCTGCATCTATTGAGATGATCATATGGTTTTTCTCCTTCAATTTGTTAATATGGTTTATCACATTGATAGATTTGCGTATATTGAAGAATCCTTGCATTCCTGGAATAAACCCCACTTGATCATGGTGTATGATCCTTTTAATGTGCTGTTGGATTCTGTTTGCTAGTATTTTGTTGAGGATTTTTGCATCTATGTTCATCAGTGATATTGGCCTGTAGTTTTCTTTCTTTGTGACATCCTTGTCTGGTTTTGGTATCAAGGTGATGGTGGCTTCGTAGAAGGAATTTGGGAGTGTTCCTCCCTCTGCTATATTTTGGAAGAGTTCGAGAAGGATAGGTGTTAGCTCTTCTCTAAACGTTTGATAGAATTCACCTGTGAAGCCATCTGGTCCTGGGCTTTTGTTTGTTGGAAGGTTTTTAATCACAGTTTCAATTTCAGTGCTTGTGATTGGTCTGTTCATATTTTCTATTTCTTCCTGATTCAGTCTTGGCAGGTTGTGCATTTCTAAGAATTTGTCCATTTCTTCCAGATTGTCCATTTTATTGGCATAGAGTTGCTTGTAGTAATCTCTCATGATTTTTTTTATTTCTGCAGTGTCAGTTGTTACTTCTCCTTTTTCATTTCTAATTCTATTGATTTGAGTCTTCTCCCTTTTTTTCTTGATGAGTCTGGCTAGTGGTTTATCTATTTTGTTTATCTTCTCAAAGAACCAGCTTTTAGTTTTATTGATCTTTGCTATCGTTTCCTTCATTTCTTTTTCATTTATTTCTGATCTGATTTTTATGATTTCTTTCCTTCTGCTAGCTTTGGGGTTTTTTTGTTCTTCTTTCTCTAATTGCTTGAGGTGCAAGGTTAGGTTGTTTATTCGAGATGTTTCCTGCTTCTTAAGGTGGGCTTGTATTGCTATAAACTTCCCCCTTAGAACTGCTTTTGCTGCATCCCATAGGTTTTGGGTCGTTGTGTCTCCATTGTCATTTGTTTCTAGGTATTTTTTTATTTCCTCTTTGATTTCTTCAGTGATCACTTCATTATTAAGTAGTGTATTGTTTAGCCTCCATGTGTTTGTATTTTTTACAGATCTTTTCCTGTAATTGATATCTAGTCTCATGGCGTTGTGGTCGGAAAAGATACTTGATACAATTTCAGTTTTCTTAAATTTACCAAGGCTTGATTTGTGACCCAAGATATGATCTATCCTGGAGAATGTTCCATGAGCACTTGAGAAAAATGTGTAGTCTGTTGTTTTTGGATGGAGTGTCCTATAAATATCAATTAAGTCCATCTTGTTTAATGTATCATTTAAAGCTTGTGTTTCCTTATTTATTTTCATTTTGGATGATCTGTCCATGGGTGAAAGTGGGGTGTTAAAGTCCCCTACTATGAATGTGTTACTGTTGATCTCCCCTTTTATGGTTGTTAGTATTTGCCTTATGTATTGAGGTGCTCCTATGTTGGGTGCATAAATATTTACAATTGTTATATCTTCTTCTTGGATCGATCCCTTGATCATTATGTAGTGTCCTTCTTTGTCCCTTTTAATAGTCCTTATTTTAAAGTCTATTTTGTCTGATATGAGAATTGCTACTCCAGCTTTCTTTTGGTTTCCATTTGCATGGAATATCTTTTTCCATCCCCTTACTTTCAGTCTGTATGTGTCTCTAGTTCTGAAGTGGGTCTCTTGTAGACAGCATATATAAGGGTCTTGTTTTTGTATCCATTCAGCCAATCTGTGTCTTTTGGTGGGAGCATTTAGTCCATTTACATTTAAGGTAATTATCGATATGTATGATCCTATTTCCATTTTATATATTGTTTTGGGTTCGCTACTATAGGTCATTTCCTTCTCTTGTGTTTCGTGTCTAGAGAAGTTCCTTTAGCATTTGTTGTAAAGCTGGTTTGGTGGTGCTGAACTCTCTCAGCTTTTGCTTGTCTGTAAAGGTTTTAATTTCTCCATCAAATGTGAATGAGATCCTTGCTGGGTAGAGTAGTCTTGGTTGCAGGCTATTCTCCTTCAGCACTTTCAGTATGTCCTGCCACTCCCTTCTGGCTTGTAGGGTTTCTGCTGAGAGATCAGCTGTTAACCTTATGGGGATTCCCTTGTGTGTTATTTGTTGTTTTTCCCTTGCTGCTTTTAATATGCTTTCTTTGTATTTAATTTTTGACAGTTTGATTAATATGTGTCTTGGCGTGTTTCTCCTTGTATTTATCCTGTATGGGACCCTCTGTGCTTCCTGGACTTGATTAACTATTTCCTTTCCCATATTAGGGAAGTTTTCAACTATAATCTCTTCAAATATTTTCTCAGTCCCTTTCTTTTTCTCTTCTTCTTCTGGAACCCCTATAATTCGAATGTTGGTGCGTTTCATGTTGTCCCAGAGGTCTCTGAGACTGTCCTCAGTTCTTTTCATTCTTTTTTCTTTATTCTGCTCTGCAGTAGTTATTTCCACTACTTTATCTTCCAGGTCACTTATCCGTTCTTCTGCCTCAGTTATTCTGCTATTGATCCTATCTAGAGTGATTTTAATTTCATTTATTGCATTGTTCATCGTTGCTTGTTTCATCTTTAGTTCTTGTAGGTCCTTGTTAACTGTTTCTTGCATTTTGTCCATTCTACTTCCAAGATTTCGGATCATCCTTACTATCATTATTCTGAATTCTTTTTCAGGTAGATTGCCTATTTCCTCTTCATTTGTTAGGTCTGGTGGGTTTTTATCTTGCTCCTTCATCTGCTGTGTGTTTTTCTGTCTTCTCATTTTGCTTATCTTACTGTGTTTGGGGTCTCCTTTTTGCAGGCTGCAGGTTCGTAGTTCCCGTTGTTTTTGATGTCTGTCTCCAGTGGCTAAGGTTGTTTCAGTGGGTTGTGTAGGCTTCCTGGTGGAGGGGACTAGTGCCTGTGTTGTGCTGGATGAGGCTGGATCTTGTCTCTCTAGTGGGCAGGTTCACGTCTGGTGGTGCTTTGGGGTGTCTGTGGCCTTATTATGATTTTAGGCAGCCTCTCTGCTAATGGGTGGGGTTGTGTTCCTGTTTTGCTAGTTGTTTGGCATAGGTTGTCCAGCACTGTGGCTTGCTGGTCGTTGAGTGAAGCTGGGTGCTGGTGTTAAGATGGAGGTCTCTGGGAGATTTCCGCTGTTTAATATTATGTGGAGCTGGGAGGTCTCTTGTTGACCAGTGACCTGAAGTTGGCTCTCCTACCTCAGAGGCAGAGCCCTGACTCCTGGCTGGAGCACCACGAGCCTTTCATCCACACGGCTCAGAATAAAAGGGAGAAAAAGTAGAGAGAATTAGTAGAGGTATGAGGAAAGAAAGAAGGAAAGGAGGAAAGGAAGGAAGGAAGAAAGAAGCAAAGAAGGAAAGAAAGGAGGGAGGGAGGGAGGGAGGGAGGAAGGAAGGAAGGAGGGAAAGAAGGAAAAAAAGACAGAAAGAAAGATGATGCAGTAAAAATAAAATAAAGTATAATATAGTTATTGAATTAAACAATATTTAGGAAAAAAAAAAGGGACGGATAGAACCTTAGGACAAATGTTGGAAGCAAAGCTATACAGAGAAAATCTTACACAGAAGCATACACATACACCTTCACAAAAAGAGGTAAAGGGGGAAAAATCATAAATCCTGCTCCCTGAGACCACCTCCTCAATTTGGGGTGATTCGTTGTCTAAAGGAGGGAGGGAAGGAAGGAAAGAAAGAAAGAACGAAGGTAAAGTATAATAAAGTTATTACAATTAAACTTAATTATTAAGAAAAAGAATTTTTTAAAAAAAGTCATGGACGGATAGAGCCCTAGGACAAATGGTGGAAGCTAGAGTATACAGACTAGATGTCACACAGGAGCATACACGTACACCTTCACAAAAAGAGGAAAAGGGAAAAAAATCATAGATTTCGCTCCTAAATTCCACCTCTTCAATTTGGGATCATTCCTTGTCTATTCAGGTATTCCACAGATGCAGGGTATATTAAGTTGATTGTGGAGCTTTAATCCGCTGCTTCTGTGGCTGCTGGGAGAGATTTCCCTTTCTCTTCTTTGTTCTCACAGCTCACAGGAGCTCAGCTTTGGATTTGGCCCTGCCTCTGCGTGTAGGTCGCTGGAGGGCGTCTGTTTTTTCACTCAGACAGGACGGGGTTAAAGGAGCCGCTGATTCGGGGCCTCCGGCTCACTCAGGCCGGGGGTTGGGGGATGGGGGAAGGAGGGGCACTGCGTGCGGGGCCGGCCTGCGGCGGCAGAGGCAGCGTGACGTTGCGGCAGAGGCCGGCGTGACGTTGCACCAGCCTGAGGCCCGCCGTGCGCTGTCCCGGGGAAGTTGTCCCTGGATCCCGGGAACCTGGCAGTGGCGGGCTGCACAGGCTCCGCGGAAGAGGGGTGTGGAGAGTGACCTGTGCTCGCACACAGGCCCCTTGGTGGCGGCAGCAGCAGCCTTAGCGTCTCCCGCCCGTCTCTGGGGTCCGCGGTTTTAGCCGCGGCTCGCGCCCGTCTGTGGGGTTTGCGCTTTCAGCCGCGGCTCGCGCCCGTCTGTGGGGTTTGCGCTTTCAGCCGCGGCTCGCGCCCGTCTCGGGGGCTCGCGCCCTCAGCCGCGGCTCGCGCCCGTCTCTGGGGTTTGCGCTTTCAGCCGCGGCTCGCGCCCGTCTCGGGGGCTCGCGCCCTCAGCCGCGGCTCGCGCCCGTCTCTGGGGTTCGCGCTTTTAGCCGTGGCTCGCGCCCGTCTCTGGAGTTCCTTTAAGCAGCGCTCTTAAACCCCTCTCCTCGCGCACCAGGAGACAAAGAGGGAAGAAAAAGTCTCTTGCCTCTTCGGCAGGTGCAGGCTTTTCCCCGAACTCCCTCCCGGCTAGTCGTGGTGCACTAACCCCTTCAGGCTATGTTCAAGCCGCCAACCCCAGTCCTCTCCCTGAGCTCCGTCCAAAACCAAAACCCGAGCCTCAGCTCGCAGCCCCACCCGCCCCGGCGGGTGAGCAAACAAGCCTCTCGGGTTGGTGAGTGCCGGTCAGCACTGATCGTCTGTGCAGGAATCTCCCCGCTTTGCCCTCCGCACCCGTCGCTGTGCACTACTCCGCGGTCCCGAAACTCCCCCCTCTGCCTCCCGCAGTCTCCGCCCGCGGAGGGGCTTCCTAGTGTGTGGAAACTTTTCCTCCTTCACAGCTCCCTCCCACTGGTGCAGGTGCCGTCCTTATTCTTTTGTCTCTGTTTTTTCTTTTGCCCTACCCAGTTACGTGGGGAGTTTCTTGCCTTTTGGGAGGTCTGAGGTCTTCTGCCAGCCTTCAGTAGGAGTTCTGTAGGAGTTGTTCCACGTGTGGATGTATTTCTGGTGTATCCGTGGGGAGGAAGGCGATCTCCGCGTCTTACTCTTCCGCCATCTTCAAGGTCCCCCTTGTTGGGAGTTTTTAATCACAGTTTCAATTTCAGTGCTTGTGATTTGTCTGTTCATATTTTACATTTCTTCGTGATTCAGTTTTTTAAAATAAATTTATTTATTTATTTTTGGCTGCATAGGTTCTGCATTGCTGCACACAGGCATTCTCTAGTTGTGGTGAGCAGGGGCTACTCTTCGTTGCGGTGCGTGGGCTTCTCATTGTGGTGGCTTCTCTTGTTGCATAGCACAGGCTTTAGGTGCACAGGCTTCAGTAGTTGTGGCTTGGCTCTAGAGCTCAGGCTCAGTGTTGTGGCTCACGGGCTTTAGTTGCCCCACAGCATGTGGGATCTTCCTGGACCAAGGCTTGGACCTGTATCCCCTGCATTGGCAAGTAGATTCTTAACCACTGTGCCACAAGGGAGGTCCCGTGATTCAGTTTTGGGATATTGCACCTTTCTAAGAATGTGTCTATTTCTTCTAGGTTGTCCATTTTATTGGTATATAGTTGCCTGTAGTAATCTCTTGTGATCCTTTGTATTTCTCTGGCGTACATTGTAACTTCACTTTTTTTATTTCTAATTTTATTGGTTTGAGCCCTCTCCCTTTTTTTCTTAATGAGTCTGGCAAATGTTCATCAAATTTGTTTATCTTTCAAAGAGCCAGCTTTTAGCTTCACTGATCTTTTTCTATTGGTTTCTTTGTCTTTATTTTATTTATTTCTACTCTGATCTTTGCAATTTCTTTCCTTCTGCTAACTTTGGATTTTGTTTGTTCTTCTTTCTCTAGTTCTTTCTCTACTTGCTAAGGAAGTTTTAAGTATTTTAATGGGTACTCTGAGGCAAATTGAGTTTTATTCTGAAGGAAAATCTGTCATAAGGAAGATGCTTAAGGACAGTAAGCCTTTTAAAAATAAATAAATTGGATTGATAAACTTGAATGTTATGGTCATTTTTAAATGTATATATACAAATATTTTCCAGTTCCTTCATTGACCTCCTAATAGCAACCATCTTGGATTTGGTGCTCTATTTATAATTTTTGTTGTTATCATCAATCAATTTTTTAAAGAAATAAAAAGAAATTATATTACAAGCATACCTCATTTTATTGTGCTATACAGACATGGTGTTTTTTTACAAAATTGAAGTTTTGTAGCAACCCTGTGTTGTACAATCTATCAGTGCCATTTTTCCAACAGCATTTGCACACTTCATGTCTCTGCATCACATTTTGGCAATTGTCATAGTATTTCAAACTTTCTCATTACTATTATATTTGTTATTGTCATCTGTGATCAGTGATGTTTGATGTCACTATTGCAGAAAGATTATGACCCACTGAAGACTCAGATGATGGTTAGCATTTTTTTTTTTTTTTTTTTTTTGCGCTATGCGGGCCTCTCACTGCTGTGGCTTCTCCCGTTGCGGAGCACAGGGTCCGGACGCACAGGCTCAGCAGCCATGGGTCACGGGCCAGCCACTCCGCGGCATGTGGGATCTTCCCAGACTGGGGCACGAACCCGCGTCCCCTGCATCGGCAGGCGGACTCTCAACCACTGCGCCACCAGGGAAGCCCAGCATTTTTTAGCAATGAAATATTTTAAAATTAAGGTGTATGTATTTTTTTGGGACAAAATACTATTGCTCACTTAATAGACTACAGTATAGTATAAATATAACTTCTTTATGCACTGAGAAGAACAGTGACTTGCATTATTGCAATACTTGCTTTATTGTGATGATCTGGAACCAAACCTGCAATATCTTTGAGGTATGCCTTTACACTTAATTTTAAACTTAGCCATATGACCTCAAAGTAGACAGGGACATTTGTGTCAGACCTCAAGGATGAAAGTATGAGTATTCCCAGTGAACTGTAAACCTAGTATAGCAGTTATTGCAATTTTTGTTTATGCTCAACAGTAGTTTTTTTGCAATACAGGCTTTTTCATCTGTGTTGCTGTGAAACATATGTTTTCTCTGTTGTATTATAGTCCATTATATGATCATAAAATGTATCAACTTTCTTACTGAAAACAATATAGTTTTTTTTCCTAAGATTTGTTGTTATAAATAATGCTGTATACTTGTACATGTTTCTTGGAACATGTATGAAAGACATTCTATAGAGTTTTAGAAGTTATAGAATGTGTATATCTTCATTTTAGATGATAACACCCTGCTGTTTTCTAACAAGATTGCTTCAGTCCTTCCACAAGCAGTGTAGAATAGTTTCCATTGCTGTCTACCTTCACCAACACGTGGTTTAATTAGCCTATATAATTTTTGATTAAATTTTTGTCAAATTAGTGTACTTTTCATTTTGTATATTTGTGGTTGTAATTTGAATTTCCTTGATTACCAGTGACCTTGGTCATATCATTTGTGCTTCTTGCACATTTATGTTTATCATCCCTAAACTATGTGATCATTTCTTGCATGTTTGTCTCTTCTTTTTTAATTTGCACAATTCCAAATTATATTATGAAGATTAAATGTTGGTTTATAATATCAAACATCTTTGCCCAGCTTGTGATTTGTGTTTGTAATTTTTTGTTGTGTCTTTTAATGAAAAAAATGTATAATTTTACTCTTGTTGAATTTTTCAAGCATTTCTTTTGCAATTTATAGTTATCGTTAAGAACTTTTATAATTGCTGGTCATGCATCTATTATCTCCTATGCTCTTTTAAATGTTTTAAAGTTCTCTTTTATTGTTTGATCTTTATTCCACCTGGAATTGATCTTTGATTGAGGTGTGAGTTTAAAGTGATAAAATGCCTTTTTTTCCAATTTGGATAATAAATTATTTCAGCTCTACTTGGGTAAAATTTAATCTTTCCTCCATGAATTTGTCACACTGAGGAAAGGGTTTGAAGTTAGGTGGAAATGAGCTAGCTAACGTATATACAAGCTTTATTTTGTATACAATAGAATACAATTTTGCAAAAGAAAATGATCAGTATCACTCTAGGGTATGTTCAGAAAACAATGGCTTATTATATCTGCCCCATTTTCTCACAAGGATGCAATGAAACCAAATCCCACCTAATCCTTTACAGCAGCATTCCTGAACTCCATAACTGTAGGATACGTCACCATCTTCTAATTCTCTATGCCTCACTTCTCATTTTAACTATTTCTTCTATGATTGTTATATTTATCACCAAAATAGACTGAACTAATTGAAAGCAGGAAATAATTTCCTTCATTTAGTTCTAATATTTCACATATTTATCTGCAGTACCTAGCAGAGTGTCTGTTACAGGGTTGACTATCTCCTCTTCTCTTTTGGTAGTTTAGTTAGTACCTATAGATAATGCTACTCTATTAATTAAAATTCATCAAATCAGAGGAATGGAGAAACATCAGAACTAGAAAGAACACTAAGGATTCATCTGCCCCACAGGTATTCAGGAGTAACAGTTGTGCCTTTGAATATGTGCTTATCTGGTTCCAGCCACAGAGCTTCTAATTCAGTAGGTTTGTGGTGAAGTTCCAACACTTGCATTTTGTTTAATTTCAAAATGTGATGCTGATGCATGCTCCTAGTTGAGAAATTTTGATCTCTGTGACCACCTCCTTCCTCTCCTTCTTAAAAAAGGCAACTGATAACCTGAGAAGTAACTTTTCCCAGGTCACAGAAGAATTTGATGACAGAAGTAGGAGACAAACTCAAGTGTTCTGTGAAGTTCTGCAGTGATCTTTCTTTCCTCTCTATTGATACTGGCTTCCAAGTAGAGGAAAATAACAGCACTCCGATTTTTCTTATTTTCTTCTTATTTTGCTATTCTCTTTATATTTTTCCACAGGCAATGCCATTTTTTAAAGAAAAATTAAGCATTGAAGTTCTGTGGCTGTCAGAATCATCAGGTAAGCACAATGATTCTGTGGCAAAAGTTTATTCTAGGGATGATGCTGCTGATCAAACCTGAGGAACTGTCAGGGTTTTTTCCATTGAGATATGAGGCTGTAATGGCATTTTCCTCAGTCTCAACTCAGAAGAAAATATGGAACCAAGCAAGGTCACCTCATTGTTGCACAGATAGCACACATTATATCTATGCTTTCTAAATAGGTACTCAACCCATGAACAAAAGAAAACATCGTATTACAATCCATAGTGTAGCTGGGATGAGTCCAATCTCATTAGGTGTTGCCACCTTTGATAAATTTTCCTCATTTGCTAAAATTATTGAATATATAAATTATTTCATAAATCCATTTTAGCAGAATCAGGGTAATATCTGCATAATTAATAATGATTATATTTCAGACATAGACTGTAATTTTAAAAGTTTGTAAACTGTTTCCTTTTTTCTTTTGAAATGGTAAATCATAAGAAATAGATAACTCTACCAATATCTTTTTCAAATATGAGATACTTGATATTGATAAGATATTCTGAAAGTGAATATTGTGGTTGTAATTTTGGAAGAATCAGACGTTTGCAAACCAGATCTTGGAACATCTGGAGATTCCTAGAAGGCAGAGATAGGACATAGTTTAATGGCCAGAGCCTCAACATTTTCAAGGAAATCAGATTCTTCCTATAAAGTTAGCAATACCTGCAAAGAGAAACCAATCTCAGATAGAAGAGTTGAAGAAGATATTTATAAGCATTCATGTTTAAAGTTAAAATTCACCATGGATTCATTAATAATTTTATCCAAAAATAGAAGGAGGTATTAATTTCATTATTACTAAATTATTATTAAACATGGGGCAATCAATGATTTAAATCAAGCTGGGCTAATTGAGAGTGAATTATCATCATCCTCTGTGAGAATATTGCTCATAAATTACCTCTGAAGTCCAAAGGATTATTATGCATTTATACTTGTAAATTATGGCTCAATGGTAAACTGGATGAGATTTTAATATTTTAGCATTCATTAAGTTCTGAAGGCTTAGAGCCAGTATAGTGATGAGCAAGCCTGTTTTGTCCTCTAATGAGAATAATTCTGTTACAGCTAATTGCCATCATCATAAATTTATTATTATATAAATTCAGATTAACCTATAGAATTAAAGGTAATATTTATATTTTGCATATTTTATTTTAGAATTAAGGGATATAGGTTTAGTTTCTACTCTTAAACACTTGATATAAAAACTTTAATATGTGCAATGTGGGTAATCATTTTATTTTATACTTAGCATGCAAACTATACAATTAAAAGCTAACTTGAATAAGCTTATAGAAGCTTGTCTAAACTGTTCCTTAGTCTATGTCATTATGTACTCATTCATGTTTTCATGTTTGTAGCTAGTGATGGGTGTGATGAATGACTGAAGTATGTGGGGAGAGGACAGCTTCTCTAGAAGTACACAGGCTTCATGAGGATGGAGTAGAACTCTAAATAAAAATCCGGGTATTGCTGTCCAAAAATAACAGGAAATAGATAACTGGCTTCCTAAAATACCGTTATCTACTGTAGGAACAGAGGAAAAAAATCTCCCCAAAAATAATAGAAAGAAGAATCAAGTTGGGTTAGAAATAATCCTACTTGAATCATTAGGGAAGGTGAACTAGACTACTAATAAACTGCGTATAGCCCATTCCGTAATGTGAGTTTGAGTTCTTCCCTAGTATTTTATTAGTTAAATGAGAAATATGTAAATTTGAGGAGGGAATTTAGCAGCTATTTTCACTGGCTATTTTGATGGTCTTATTATGTCATTTTACAAGCATCTGTATATTAATAAATATGCTAGCTTACCAGTATATTAAGGGATCTGATGATTCTTGATGATATTACTGTGACTATATAGATTACTAAACTAACAATTCTGTAAGCTTAAGCCCAGATATAAATTGGCCTTGACACCTAACCATATGCTTTTAGGTTTTAACAAATACCAAGAATACTCCGGCATTTTTTACATGGATGCACTGATTTTAGCTTTATAATAGTGAATATACATTCTGCATTAACTTAAAAAGCCAGTGACCAAATTGAACACCAAATCCTGTGATTTTCTTTTTAATAATACACCTAGTATTTTTTAGTAATAATCTGGTAGAAACAACTTGACATGGAAAAGCTTTTCTTTAAGTAGATAGTAGCTATCCACTTCATTTCCATGAGGTCCGTGAAAATAAGAAATGGGGCAAAAAATATTTTATAATATAAATCAGACTAAAATATTAAGAAACGAAAATATTTTTGAGTGTTTTTTTAATTTCATCTCAAATGTATGTATTTTCCACTTACAATAAAACCGGCTAATTGTTCCAAACACTGAAGATAGTGTCTGCTTCTATTTGACAGAATAAAACTAATAACTATCCTTTGTGCTTCCACTGAGTATAGCAGCAGCTTAACTACATGACAGCTTTCTGTCAGAAAGTAAAGAATCAAGTGGGCCAGAAATAGCAAAGAGTTTTAAAAAAGAGCTTCGAGTCCGTTCTTCTTGCTATACATCTGCTTTTTGTCTTTACTATACCAGATTTTGTCTCAAAGTAATTATAAAATATAGAATATAGCCAATAAAAATTTCTACAAAATTTCTTTAGTTTTGTATCTGTGAGATGATGAATGTTCACTAAACTTATTGTGATAAGTTTACTCCATGATGTAAGCCAAATTGTGTTAAAAAACAAAAAGAATAAAATACCTAGGAATAAACCTACCTAAGGAGGCAAAAGACTTGTACTCAGAAAACTATAAGACACTGTGAAAGAAATCAAAGATGACATAAATAGATGGAGAGATATACCATGTTCTTGAAGCGGAAGAATCAACATTGTGAAAATGACTATACTACGCAAAACAGTCTGTGGATTCAATGCACTCCCTATTAAATTACCAATTGCATTTTTCACAGAACTAGAACAAAAACATTTACAATTTTTATGGAAACACAAAAGACCCTGAATAGCCAAAGCAATCTTGAGAAAGAAAAACGGAGCTGGAGGAATCAGGCTCCCTGACTTCAGACGATACTACAAAGCTACAGTAATCAAGAGTGTATGGTACTGGCACAAAAACAGAAATATAGATCAATGGAACAGGATAGAAAGCACAGAGATAAACCCATGCACATATGGGTTTTGATAAAGGAGGCAAGAATATACATTGTATACAAGAATATACAATGGAGAAAAGACAGCCTCTTCAATAAGTGGTGCTGGGAAAACTGGATAGCTACATGTAAAAGAATGTAAAAGAATGAAATTAGAACACTCCCTAACACCATATACAAAAATAAATTCAAAATGGAGTAAAGACCTAAATGTAAGGCCAGACACTATAAAACTCTTAGAGGAAAACATAGGCATAACACTCTATGACATAAATCACAGCAAGATCCTTTTTGACCCACCTAGAGAAATGGAAATAAAAACAAAAATAAACAAATGGGACCTAAGGAAACTTAAAAGCTTTTGCACAGCAGAGGAAACCATAAACAAGACGAAAGGACAACCCTCAGAATGGGAGAAGATATTTGCAAAAGAAGCAACTGACAAAGGATTAATCTCCAAAATTTACAAGCAGCTCATGCAGCTCAATATCAAAAAAACACACAACCCAATCCAAAAATGGGCAGAAGCCCTAAATAGACATTTCTCCAAAGAAGATATACAGATTGCCAACAAACACACGAAAGGATGCTCAACATCACTAATCATCAGAGAAATGCAAATTAAAACTACAATGAGGTATCACGTCACAGTAGTCTGAATGGCCATCATCAAAGAGTCTACAAACAATAAATGCTGGAGAGGGTGTGGAGAAGAAGGAACCCTCTTGTAATGTTGGTGGCCGTGTAAATTGATAGAGCCACTATGGAGAGCAGTATGAAGGTTCCTTAAAAAACTAAAAATAGAACTACCATACGACCCAGCAATCCCACTACTGGGCATATACCCTGAGAAAATCATAATTCAAAAAGAGTCATGTACCACAATGTTCATTGCAGCTCTGTTTACAATAGCCAGGACATGGAAGCAACCTAAGTGTCCATTGTCAGATGAATGGATAAAGAAGATGTGGCACATATATACAATGGAATATTAGCCATAAAAACAAATGAAATTGAGTTATTTGTAGTGAGGTGGATGGACCTAGAGACTGTCATACAGAGTGAAGTAAGTCAGGAGGAGAAATCAAATACCATATGCCAACACAGATATATGGAATCTAAAAAAAATGCTTCTGAAGAACCTAGGGGCAGGACAGGAATAAAGACGCAGACATAGAGACTGGGCTTGAGGTCACGAGGAGGGGGACGGGTAAGCTGGGACGAAGTGAGAGAGTGGCATGGACATGTATACACTACCAAATGTAAAATAGATAGCTAGTGGGAAGCAGCCGCATGGCACAGGGAGGTCAGCTCGATGCTTTGTGACCACCTAGAGGGGTAGGATAGGGAGGATGGGAGGGAGATGCAAGAGGGAGGAGATATGGGTATATATGTATATGTATAGCTGATTCACTTTGTTATAAAGGAAAAACTAACACACCATTGTAAAGCAATTATACTCCAATAAAGATGTTAAAAAAATAAATGTCTGTTGACAGATGAATGTATAAAGAAGATGTGGCACAAATATATAATGGAATATTACTCAGCCATAAACAGAAATGTAATTGAGTTATTTGTAGTGAGATGGATGGGACCTAGAGTCTGTCATACAGAGTGAAATAAGTCAGAAAGAGAAAACAAATACCATATGCTGATGCATATATATGGAATCTAAAAAAAAAAAAAATGGTACTGATGAACCTAGTGTCAGGGCAGTAAATTTACAGTCTCAGTGTCAACGGGCCACTTTCCCCATCCAGTTAGTGTAGACATAGTTGCACACACACACACTCTCATACACACGAAAATGACACTTTAAGGATTGTTTAAACAAGGGCTAAATTGTATTGCTATATTTGTAATGTGTGTGTATGTGTATGTAAGTAGGCTTTCAAAAATATTAATACTTTAGAGAGTGGGCGAATGTTTACAAGTTGCAATTGAAGATTAAGGGTAAAGTGAACTTTTTTCTCACAAATGTTTTTCAAACATTTGTCTATTTGTTAAAGGACAATATTAAAATCAGGGCAAAAGAAATCTACTTTCACCAAAGGATGGAGATAAATGAAGAGCAATAAAAATGAGCCCCAAATTCTCTGTCTAAAACTGTGTCCTCCTGGTGCTCTAAATAAGTATCTAATCACCAGTGGCAATAAAATATTTTGTAAATTGAAAGGTGGGGGAGGGGTTGCAAGAACTAGTTCAGTTTAGTAGAAAGACAAAACTGACATCCATTTATGTCATGAGATATGATGCATCTAAGATTCTTTCTTTTTATATATTGCTCACACCTAGAAAATTTATAAGTTGTTTAGAACTTTATAGCTAGGCACACCCAATACTTTTCTGGTAAATATGTGTTTACGCTGATGGTGGAAATCACATAACATTAAAATATAGTACTTCTCCCTCTCCCAGATTTCAGAAAATGAACAGACATGGAATTTTGAGACTGATAATTCATTTAATAATGTTGTAGGAATTATGTAACTAAACATGTAACTATCTACACGATGGGTTGCCTAAAAATTCAGTAATCTTCTTTCCTTAGAACATGAATTTTTCATGAAGTTTCATAGAGTATAATACATTTTAATTAGTGACTAGTTTTGGAAGACATGTATCTAGAAAAGCGTTTCTACTAAAAATAAATATTTAAAAATAAATAAATAAATAAATATTTTCTTCCCAAAGAATGGTGAGACCTGATAAAAAGAAATTAGCTATCAACTCATGAAAAAATACATAGGAACCATAAATTCATTTTACTAAGTGAAAGAAGCCAATTTGAAAAGGCATACTGTATAATTTCAACTATAAAACATTCTGGAAAAGGCAAAAGTATGGAATCAGTAAAAAGTGGTTGCCAGGAGTTGGAGGGTGGTAGAGAGATGAATAGGCAGAGCATAGAGGATTTTTAGAACAGTGAAAATACATTATACGATACTATAATTATGGATACATGTCATTATATATTTGTCCAAACTCATAGAATGTACAATACCAAAATTGAACTGTAATGTGAACTATGTACATTGGTTGATAATGTGTATCAAATGTAGGTTCATCAGTTGTAACCAATGTACCACTCTGGTAGGGGATGTTGATAATGGGAGAAGTTATGCATGTGTAGGTTTGAGAAATAGGAAATATTTGTACTTTCCTCTCAGTTTTGCTATGAACCTAAAACTGCTCTTAAAAATAAAGCCTTAATTTAAAAACTAAGAATTTAAAGAATAAAAAATCTAAAATAATCCCCAACCAAACACAAACAAAAACAAACAAGAAATATATCTTGTTCCATATATCTACAAAAGATTATTCAATATATCATGTTTTACAATAAGAGCAACCAGAAAGCAGCTGAGAGAAATTAGAAAACAATTGAGCCCAAATATGGGTTAATTGAGATAGAGAAAAGAAAAATGAGAGATAAGACCAACTTTGTTTTTGTACCTCACTTTCAGCTTCCTTGAATTCCCCACAGTTCTTGGAGAGACCAAGGCTTGTTAGAAAGCCTCCTTGAGAATATGGACATGCGTGGTCTAATTAGGAAGGGAAGACATGAGGTTGATAAAGGGAAGGCCAGAAGGAAGACAGGGAGGGCCACAAGAGCAATTTTCTTATGTTTTTATTGGAACAGTTTACACTGTTTCCTAAGTAGTGTTTTAATGGAAGCCCTTCCTTCAGGCTATGATTTTACAAAAGGAAAACTTTAGCTTATAACTCAGTGTCTTTGGCCACAATGTTTAAAGGTACATTTGTGTTTTGCTAATCTGTAAACTGTTGAATCATATTATAGAGATTTGTGATGTCCCCTTCTAGTGTTTCCCTTTCAGAAAAGGTCAAAACAAGAGGTTTCATCTTTTGCTACAAATTTACTAATATCATGAATAAATATATTTCAAAGTCATTATGAACTTCAAAATAAAGAAGCCCTAACTATTTCTAATAAAAATAAAATGGAGAGATCCATCAAAAAAAATCAGAAGCTTTTTTCAGTTAAGCGTTACATTTCCCTTCCTGCAGGAACCATTTCCAGAACACTTTAGAACTTAAAAGAATGGATACAGAATATTTTGCTTCTCTCCATCTCTCTGTACACACACACGTGTGTGTGTTACTTCATTTAGAAATTAAACCAGTAAATATGTTATATGGTGTGTGTTCATGGACACCAATGAATTTCTTAAACATAGGGATATTAAAAACAATGATCACATTATTATGTAGTATGGTTTAACTCTTTCCTTAAAATATTGCTGTAGATATCTTTGAGAAAAAAGTTTCCAGAAATATATATTGAGCCAGACTCTCCCTGTAACTGCTTTCTTTATTCAATTTAGCTAGTTATTGCTCCAGTGTGCTAAATAGCTCCCTGGAGTACCAAAAGATCAGTAGGCGCAGCCAAAATGTATGTAACTTAGTCTCAACTAACCTTTGAGACTCTTGTGCGCACACACACATACAAAATGCACACAGGAAATAATTTTTGTGTTTGATAAATAAGATTAACTAGAATAAATATCTGTTTATAATCCAATTTATCTCAATATCTCAATTAAGATATTGTATAAAATATTCTATACTCTGTATGTCATTGCATAAGGTATGTCAAAGAAAAGCTAATTGTATCAATAATAGAAATAAGATAAAGGCAAGAGTTAGATGAATTCACAGACTATATAAACTAAGGTATAAATAAATACTTGCTATAATATAGAGTATAGACATGGAAGTAAGTCTAGCTAGTTGAATTATACACTGCAAGAAGAGGCAGATTCCTGTACAAACGTTAAGGATTTTGGCTTTATTCTAAAGACCACATGACAATATTGATAAAATTAGCATGAGAGCAATAAACTTAGATCTAAGTTAAAAAATTACTCTGCACATGATTTCAGTAAAGATTAAAGAGAAGAAAGTTTGAAAGAAAGGAACACTTGAGGCAGAGAAGATGAGAGATTCTACTACTTTTAGCAGAAAAGCAATAGGGATTCATTATTGATTAGATAGGAGGAGAGAGTGAGACATCAAGGCTAGATCACAACTTTTTGGCCTATACATATTATGTGTATGTGTGTGTGTGTATATATATATATAATATTTATATGTATAAAAAAAGAATTCAACTTGATTAAAAGTGGGTTGAAAACAAAGAAATTTGAGTGTATTTCTGTTAGTAAGAAATCTAAATAGAAAGTTTTGTTTTTGTTTTTTCCTTTTTGTCCTTATGTAAACTCCTTAGCAGCTGTGTCCCTTGTACTTGGACATGTCTAATCTTGAAACAGTGTCTACCCTCTGCCACCACTCTCCCCTCTCATTCTCACTACTCCCCCACCAATTCTCACTACTCACTCCTACTTATTCTCACTTTCATGGTCTAGGCAAGCACACATGTCATAGAGAACCACACCTCCCTCAGAAGATGGCCCATGCCCTTGAACTCATTATCATGCAACATTGCTTTGTTCCCCATGGTCATTCATTCATTCAACAATTGTCTATTGACTGTTACTGTGTCCCAGACATAGTATTAGGAACTAGAATAAAGCATTTAATGAAACAGACAAACTTCTAGCCCTGATTGTGATTATATTCTGCAGGAAGGAGATAAACAAAATGTCATAATGAAGCAAAATGTATAATATGTTGTATTTAATATTAAGGACAGTTATAATACAGGGAAGAGAGATAAGAATTTTGGATGTGTTGTTGTTTAATTTTACATAAGATGGTTAGGGAATGTCTCACTAAGAAGGTGACATGTAAATAAGACATACAGGAGATGAAACAACAAACATGTTCTCCCATCAGAGGGAGAGGCTGAGGACATAGCAGTTCATTTTGTTAAAGGGTTTGTTAAAGGAGGATGCTACTACTAGGTACCAAAATCTGTATTACATCTATTGCTATCAGATAAATTAACTCAAAATTTAGTGTCATAAAACAATAATATGTTTATTATTGTTCATAGTTTCTGTGGGTTAATGATTAGGAAGAAACTTCACTGGACAGTGTGTCTCAGGTTCTATCATGAGGTTGCAGATAAGATATCAGCTGGGCTGCAGTTATCTGAAGGCCTGACAGGGACTGGAACCTCTGATTGCAAGATGGCCAACACACATAGTGAGGAGCTGGTTACTAGTAGGAGATCTCAGGTTTTCTCCATGTGGACCTCTCCACAGGATATCTTAAGTATATTCCTGACATGGCAACTGGCTTCCCCCTGAATGAGCAAGCTAAGAAAGAGACAAACAGGTCATTTTTGACCTAGTCTCAGAAGTCATATAGCATCATTTATGACACATTTATTCTGTTTATTAAAAGCAAGTAACTAAGTCCACGCCACATTTAATTGGAGAGGATATAGCCTCCACCCTTCAAAGTGAGGAGTGTCAAAGACTCCCAGCTATATTTTAAAGCCACTGTAATGAGAGAATAGCAGGTACAAAGTCTCATGAGCAGACGAATTAAAGCAAAGTCTCCTCACTAGCAAATTAAAACTAACAATCATGAGGCTGGGTAGGCTGATGAGATTATTTGTCAGAGAGGATGACAAATCTCTATTTGAAAATGGTCTCCAGCTCCATTTGGAAAGCCTAGCAATTGTGGGAAATCAAATGAATAGTTTTGTTGATGCTCTGCTACTGTAAGAGTATGCATTAGTAAACTGCAGAGTGGTTAAAGATATTTTAATATGAATTTTATGCCCTAAGGTCTTATTTTCCTCATTGCTGCAGCTCTTTACCTGACCCATGGAGCCCATATCAGAGATGTTATACCTTAAGCACAAGACACTTTAATGTTACTGCAATTTCACAGAGCTTGTATGTAGCTTTGGCTGCAGTTGAAATTGCCTTATCATAAGCATTAGTATATCTATACATAATACCGAGATTTGGGGCAAATAATGCATAAAGTCAAAGAAGAAACATATCAGAAAAGAAGCTTTCTGGGAGGTGAGAGAATAAGTAAAATAGGTGAGGGAGATTAAGAGGTAATCTCCAGTTATAAAGTAAATTGGTGATGGGTTTGAAATGTACAGCATGGGGAATATAGTCAATAATATTATATGGTGACAGATGGTAACTAGACTTATTGTGGTGATCATTTTGTAATGTGTAGAAATTTCAAAACACTATGTTGTGCACCTGGAACTAACATAGTGTTGTAGGTCAATTATACTTCAATAAAATTAATTAATTAATTTTTAAAAAAGAAACTTTCAATTGATAAGTGATTTGATTATTTTCCAGAGAGCAAAACATATCCCAATGACTGGAAAAAGGATGCTAGTAAAGTTTTGACCAACCAGAAATGGACATGTATCCCTATATTGCAATGGTCAATAATCCCTCATGCTTTCAGTTACATATGTACCTCAAGGAACAGAAATGATCTTTAACCTAATGTCACATCTTAAAATGTAGGCCCATGGCCTTTTCCAATAAAATAAGGTCAGTTAGTTAGAATATGCTTTTGCAGCTTCTACTATTTAGCTCTTGGTCTTAATTTATCAGGTCACATGTATATCCTATATTCTTGGTTCACATTAATATTCTCTTCATTAGAAGTTTGTAACTTAAGGAAACCTATATTCCCTTTTAAAAACTTGTTAGTGTTGCACAAAAACTCTATAGAAGTAGTACATATATGATCATTTTAATGTCATGACACTTTCTTTTGTGATCAATTTCCATGAAAAAAAAGTCTAATTTCTTAATTATTGAATTTTGCCTCATGTTGAACTCACACATATTTTTTTGACTGTGACTGGCCAAAAGTTAGAAATATTTTTTGCTGCTGTTATATGTTTTCACATTCTTTATATGGAGAGGGATCCATATGGTTAAAATAACAAAAATTTGAAAAAATACTGTGGTGTTGACACATGATTTTACACATCTCTCAACACATAAAAGTGTACACTAAAAAGGACAACTTTTAACACATTTAAACTGTGCATCAATTAAAAATATAACTAAAAATCAAAAACAAGTTCTAGAGTTTTTTAGTATGTATAAAGCCAAACGGCCAGTTTCATGTTCAAAATATGTTTCCCCATATACATGTCCCTGTGTTTGCGTTTGTTTTTGTGAGTTTTGTATGTGTGTTCATTGTTATATTTGACAATAAAAATTACTCTCCGGATAACTTGACAATAATGGAAACTTTTTATGGAGGCCCAACCTATACCTATGTTTTCGTCTTCTACCGGGTCCCAGTGGACTAAGTGACTCTTTAATTGTTCGAGGTATGTCAACTGTGCCATCTGGATTGTATTTCTTTTCATCTTACACCAAACAATCCATAAATGAAAAGTTGATCTTTCAAGCTTTCATCTCCCTTACAACTTTAAGCTTCTTGAGGGAAAGGCCGTATGTTTCATCCCTATTTTCTTAGAATCCAACAGTGTGCCTGTGAGTAGATGCTTAATAGGTGTTTGATAAATGGATTTATGCACCAAAGAGAGGAAAGGATATAAAATTGCAGAGAATGTTAAAAATCTTGTAATTTTTCCATCGTTTGCATTAACCTCATAAACTATTTTTCATGGTAAGTTGACAGTTTTAATTAATGGTTAGTGTAGCATGGTGATTGCATGGAAGTACTTTTAGAATTATACACAATCAAGTTTAGATTCTAGATCTGCCAGAGAACTTGGAGACAAGCTATTTAAAGTCTATAAACATCGGTTTCTTCACCAATAAAATGGAAATAATTATCATCATAAAAATAAATATGTTAATAAATGTGAAGCCCTTGAGCACATGGCCAGGCACTTAGGAAATGTTTTATTCCAGGCAGACAGTTATTTCTACTACTAAATTCACTAGCACACATGTGCCCATAAAATTAAAGGTTAAAAAAATAAAAGGAGCATATCCAATATTCCCTCCACATTTCTTTCCTGTGGTGGCTTACATTTTCATTCAAAGTCTGAGCACAAAAGTTAATATTCACAGAAAGAAGAGTTATCAGCAATCTGGTGTTTGACATATAGATATTTTAACTGTGGTGAATATCTGCCATTTATTTCAATTGCTGCATGTTTGAAATTAAATACATTTGGAATTAGGTTTTCCAGCCTCAAGCCAGCATCAGTTGCTAATTAGTTGCATTTATTTATTTAGACAGAATCAATTCCTAAAAAGTGTAATTGAAATCCAACACACAGATAGCTTCTTTTGTATTAAAGAAAGGTGGACCATGTGTCTTCTTTATCTCGGATGCCTTAAGAATAAAAAATTGACAGCAAGAAGTCTGCCTTAGGATGAGGCAAATGATTAATGTTAGAGCAAGAGCATGTGGATAAAAGGTTCAGAGCTTTTGACACCTTACCTCAATATGGAAATTAGACATTTAGCTTTATACCAAGCATTTAATATTCTCATACAACACATTTCACCTGAGAAAGAGGAAATTCAGAATCTAGAGCATTAGTTTTCAATCTTATATTGGAATCATCTAGGAAACTTTAAAAATTACTGATTCTTATGTCCCATCTCCAGAGATTTCTATTTAGTTCACATGAGGTGTGGCCTGGCACTGGGATTTTTATAAGCTCCCCAGGTGATTCTCATATGCATGAAAATTTCAGAATCATCCACTTTCAGAAAGAGGAGTGAGATAGAGTTCAAGTAAATACTGCAAAGCTTCTGCTCCAATATCTGATTATGAATAAGAAAAGAAATTGCAGAGTAAGGTGATTCCCAAGTCAATAGCTAACCATACTTTACATATTATGTTCCCTGAGCCAGTTTCAAAACATATGTAACTTGACAACTTTCATAAATAAAGTTGTAAGTTGTTCAAATAGCTTATTTACCTCAGATTTTTCTTTTCCAAAATTAACTTAGTTCCAAAATATATTAGTTTCCAGTGTTACTAAGATTTGGGAAATTTAAAGACACTGTTTCCCTGCCATAAGGTGTGGACACCAGAGAGGAACTTACGTTTTTTGAATCGTAACTTCATCTCTAGAACAAAACAGTATAGCCAATCTAACTTTCAAGTATAAAAATTCTAATATTCTTGGGACTTCCCTGGTGGCGCAGTGGTTGAGAGCCCGCCTGCCGATACAGGGGACACGGGTTCGTGCCCCGGTCCGGGAAGATCCCACATGCCGCGGAGCGGCTGGGCCCGTGAGCCATGGCCGCTGAGCCTGCGCATCCGGAGCCTGTGCTCTGCAACAGGAGAGGCCACAACAGTGAGAGGCCCGCGTACCGCAAAAAAAAAAAAAAAAAAATCTATATTCTTGACGACACAATAATATGGTATAAAGTGGATTTGAGGAAGGAGGTAGATGGCCCTCCCCCAGGGTAAAGCAACTGGAGATTCGTTCCCTGTGGACTGTTACTCCAAGATGAGAATAGCAGGACAATTGAGAGAGGAGGCTGGGCCCTGCCCAGATAGATAAGAGACCACATATTTCTCATTCTTGAAGTCAGGAGACCTCCCTGAATACACATGCGCAGAAAGGCTCCTTGTAGGCCAAAAAGTGAGGGGGCGCCACAAGGAGTGAGGGGGCATCACTCCATAGTAAATGATGCCAGCTACCCATAGGCCTCTTAGGTGGAATCCATCTTGGCTAAGAGGTGCATGCTCATACATGGGAGGATCCTGAGATATACGAAATACAGACCCTGAATTAGGCAAATCAAAATGATTGGCCAAAGAAACCCGGAAGAAATGCCCCATATAAGTGATTTAAACTACCACGAGGGCGGGACTCTCTGAGTTCACCTGTGTGTCTATCCATATGTACTCTACTCTTTTTTCTCCTAATAGACACTTTGTTTCACTACTTTCCGTCTTTGTGGGAATTCTTTTCTGCAAAGCCGAAGGGCCAGGGCCTTGTCACTGACCGCTGGTCTAGTGGTTAGGATTTGGTGCTCTCAGTGCTGCAACCCGACCTCAATCTCTGGCCGGGAAATGAAACCCTGCTTCAAGCTGCTGCAGGCCAAGGCCACCCGAGATCAGATATATTTATATTTCTTAACTGATACCAGGGAAAAAAAAAAAAAAATGTCTATTTTGTATGTGATATTCATGGTTAAAAATTCTGAATATATGAGAAACCATTGCAATTCTTGTTCTCCACACACCTAAGTCCTACGTTCAAGTCTATTAAAAAGCAATGAGGTGATGTATAGTGCGCCCTCAAAGCTTTCAGACTGAATAATATCCAGTTTTTCTGGTGTTCAACACACTGCCTACTGATAATAATAATGATGAATTCCCATGCAGACTTCTTCAGATATTAGGAAAATGGTTTCCTTTAACTCAGATACTCAAGTTTTACATCAGTTAGCTGTCTTTGAAAAATATCCCTTAAGAGCCAAAAATATTATTTCACTTAAACAACTGTAGTTATTTTGCAAACAACACACCATGTTTAGGAAGTACAAAGTGAAATAAATAAATGTGCTCCTTGAAGGTCTGGGCTTTATGTTAGGCAGGGAAATACTAACATGACCTAAATTAGAGCCATATCTCAATTTTATGTGCACCTGATTTTGCATCCACAGTAAATTCTTTGAAAAATTTCTATCCACACTACCAGCAAAAATTCTCCAGACTGAGAGCTTGCCATAAAGTGAGAGTCTTTGGGAAGTTGAGTAAAGATGTGATGAATAAAATAAGTTGTGTCTAGTACAGTGACAACATATAATAAAGATTGCAAAATAATAATTGTAATCAATGTATCAAACAACTAGTCATTCAGGTTCATTATTTTCCTCAGTGAGGTATAAGCCACACAGAGATCCTATATGACTGCCAATCTTATAATTTTTGTCCTTTCTTTTCCATTCCCACTGAAGTGACCTTAAGATTCTTAATACTTTCACACTCAAAATACTACCAAAAAGATCTAATTATTCATCCTGTCTCTCTATTCACATTCATCTTGTATGCTGCTGTCAGATTTTAAAGCATATGACATTATTCATGCCATTTATTTACCTAAAAATATGTTGATTGAATATTTACTAAGTCTCAGGCACTATGTGAAACACAGGTACACTGGTGAAAAGAAAAAGCAATTCTGCTACTTTTAATGTTCTAACAGTCCCAACATGAAAATCTGATTTTAAAACACATAATTAATCAATCACTTAATTTCTAAACTCTGCTACTTACTGTTTATGAGATCTATTTATTTGAATATTGCCCATTAGGAGATATAAACTAGAATACTTTTCCAATAGTATTAATTAGAGGATTAAAAAGATAGTGAAAAAAAAAAAATGAAAAAAAAAAAAAAAAAAAAAAAAAAAAAAAAGATAGTGAAAATTGCTTGTCATGTAGAAGTGCTCAAAAGATTTCAGTTGACTTCTGGCTAAATCTTCAGGTATAATCAGAGGTTGTAGTATTTTTTTAACTTATTTCTCAATAGAACCGATATATGAATTTATTGTGAACCACTATATAGGAGATAAAATAATCGTTTTGTCTTTAGTATTTTTTCTTAAGCATTTAAGAAAATGAATCACTTTTTAAAACCCAGACTATTTCGGTCATAACCAGAGCAAAAGTCAAAGTGCAAAAGAATAAAGACATCTTTTTTTAAAGACCGTGTGTGTTTTTCAAGGTCCTAGGCAAGGTTTAAGAAAGAATACCATTTTATTATTGATCTAAACAAATCTTTAAAAAGAGACACAAAGTAAACCCAAAAGGATAAGTCCACCAATAAGAGAGCCTCAGGAAGCAACTGGCAGATGTTTCGGTGCAGCGGAATCTGTATTTGCTCATTAAATGTCAGCTCATTTCCATGAACTCCAAAATAGCTAATAAGGCATATGGATTTACTTATTAAATTTGCCCACAAATATACCAAACCTGGTCCTTGAATACATATAAAGCATTATGAAAAATAAAATCCAAAATAAGATATATAGACAGATTTTTCCTTTGTTGGGAGCTTGCAATAGAGAAATCTTACTGAGAAAGAGAATTAGGATAAGGGGTCTCTATTGTGAAAGATCACAGAAAGCCACAAAATAATGTTGAATGAAGAAGCTTTTATGGAGGATAAGTTAGACATCAGGAATATGATGAGGCCTATATGCATTGTCTTCTGTGTTCCTGAATTAAATTATTAAGGGAATGATGGTATGGATGAATAGTGAACAGAGATCAGGTTATTTATTCAGACTGTTCATGGACACACTTGAAGTAAATAGTGTGAGTTTCAGTTTATAAAGGTTCAAAACAGGAAAAAAAAAACCCACCATTTTTGGGACCACTAGATGGGCACAGTGATAGTCAAACTAACAGAAAATACATGATTATGACCATACTCCAGATGGTGGGTTTGGTTACATTTTGTAAAGCTGAAAATACCAAATGTTAAATTAGCAAGGATGTGGAGCAAATGAAATTCTTATATATTGGTGTTGAGAATGAAAATAGGTACAATTATTTTGGAAAACTTTCAAATTCTGCTGTAAGAACATAAAGAATTAACTATGTTATAAGATCCAGTAATTCCCCTCCTAGGTATATATCCAATAGCAATGAATACCAGTGAATTTCAAGGACATGCACAAAATGTTCACAGTAGCATTACTAATGTATCGATATTTATTTTGTATTATTTTTGGTCAGTGAAATGTTTGCTAGTTTAATGCAGATTGTTATGGCTACCTTTATTTCATTCTTTCCCACTAATGTGTCAAATTCTATGTAAATATATATCTATATTATAATTTTCATATAAACATATATACTAATATAGCACTATATATTGTATATATTGTAATATATGTTATAGTATACAATATATATTTTTGTATGCAATTGTGTACAGTATATGTTATAAATATTATGTATAACATATGCATATATCAATTTATTTGCCTATTTTCCTCTTAGTGAGTTTTTAGGTTGTTTTCAGGTTTTTGCAGTTATAATGAAATAAAGTATATTCATGAACAAGACAGTTTGTAAAATTGTTGGGTTTTATGGTCTGCACATCTTCAACTTTACAGATATTGCCATTATTACTTTCCAAAGTGTTTGTGCCAGTATTCATGCAACCATTTTATAGATCTTCCTGATTTAAAATTTATTACAGTTTAGTGAAAGTTGTGGTAATAGTGTTTTTTCTTTCCTTGCCAGGATCACTAGAGAGATTTGAAATCTCTTGATGTTTTCTTGTTGTTATCATTTGAGTTTTCTCTTCTGTGATATGCTTATGCATATGTTTTGCCCAAATTTTTGTTGGATTCTTTTTTTAATCTATATATTTGATCAGTTTATATATTCCCAATATTGATTCATTTCTATCATATGTATTGTAAGTATATTCATGTTGAGTCACAGTTTGTCTTATACTTTTAACATGTCTTTAGTGGCAAACTTTTATATCATTATCATTTTAAAATTATCAACTTGATTATCAGAGCTGCTTTGTTGCAAAGAAACAGGTAGAACTATTTACAGCTTTCTATGTGAATTACACAGTTCATTTAGAACTTTATTAATGTTTTACAGTTCTCTCTACAAAAGATGTGCATATTTTTCATTGGATTTATTAATTACTTTATATTAGTATTGTTTGTATAAATAGTATCTTAATATTTGATAACTTTGCTGTAATATAGGTATGTACCTTTTATTTTTTATTGCTCATGTAACTACTAGCCACCTTACTAAACTCTCTTTTTAATTCTAATAATGGATCTGAAGGACCAGTTGGGTCTTTTTCTATGGAGTTGTCATACAATGTTACCTATAAGTAAAATATAACAGAGAGTAGTCAGTCCATTTGAATGAATTCCAAAAATACATCATTAAGGAAAATAGCACATTTGAAGAAAATAGATATAATGTGGTGCCACTATATAATGTTTTATAACATACAAAACAATAATCTGTGGAAAATCTGCATCAAGGACATTAAAAATTACATATACTTTCAACTCCTTATAATTTGTATTGTCTTACTTGATGATTAGATGAACACAGACATTTCTCATTCTTTGATTTTAACAAAGTACCTCTAATATTTTACCATTGATTTTAATGTTCGTTGCAGATTTTTATAGGTATCTCTTACCATATTAAGAATGTTCTTTTCTATTACTAGTTTGGTAAGTACTTATAATATGAATGTAAGTTGAGTTTTATCAAAGAATATTATGGTTTCTGTTAAGATGATCATATGGTGTATTTTTTTATAATGTAGTATTGTATGAATTATCTTAATATAACTTGCAAAATGAAGCCATAATTGTATTCTAAGATAACATCACCTTGTTCCTTTTCAAAATGCATGGGTATTTTGATCTAAATTTTATGTTTGGAATGATTGTATCTATGTTCCTAAGTGATATTGGCTTGCAGTATTAATTTTTATACCGCCCTAGTTTATTTTGGATATCAAGGTTATATGGGCCTCAGAAAATGAGCTCCTCATTTTATATTATTTAGAAAGATTTAGGTAAGACTGAAATTCTATTTTCCATGAAAGTTTGGCAGAAATCATCTGTGAAATTATACAGGCTTGACAGAACAATTTGTGGTTGGATTTTTAAGTACTACCAAGGTAATTTTTTTAAATGGCTATTAATTTATTCAGATTTTATATCCCTTTTGTGTCATCTTGAGAGATTTTAGTTTTTAAAAAATCTACTTCATCTTATTTTGCCAATTTATTAGCATAACATTATTCAAAGTATATGCATAATTATTTTAATATTGGCACTAAAAGTTACATTTTCCATTTTTATCTAATGTTATGTATTTGTACCTTCCGTTTTTTTCTTGATTAACTTCAGCAGTGGGTCATCTATTTTACTAATTGTTTTACAAGTAAACCTCAGAAAGTTCTCTACTGTTTTTATTTTCCTAACTTTAAACTGTAATATTAACTGTAGTCTACATGTTGTGGTTTATTAAATGAATTAATAAAAATAAAAGTGGGGGGCTTCCCTGGTGGCGCAGTGGTTGAGAGTCCGCCTGCCGATACAGGGGACAAGGGTTCGTGCCCCGGTCCAGGAAGATCCCACATGCTGCGGAGCGGCTGGGCCCGTGAGCCATGGCCGCTGAGCCTGCGCGTCCAGAGCCTGTGCTCCAGAACTGGAGAGGCCACAACAGTTAGAGGCCCGCGTACCGCAAAAAAAAAAAAAAAAAAAAAAAAAAAAAAAAAAAAAAAAAAAAAAAATAAAAGTGGTACCTGGCAGATAGTAACAGCTTTATAAATGCTAGTTACTATTACTGTTATTATTTTTAGTATTGTTATTCAATATATTTTTATTGAATAACATTATTACTCACATATTACTTTAGGCTTTTATCTTTATCATTCTTTGTATTTAAAAAATGTTTTAATCTATTTTTATTGCTCATTTATCATCTTAATTTTGGGGCTTTGATCTTCTAATAGAAGTATATAGCTATACACTTACCATTACTTGTCAAATAAGCTTCAGCTCATTAGTTTGTTAGATACCATTTTCATTTTTGTATAGTTCTGAATATTTTATTATTTAAAATATGATTTTATTTGAATTTAGGTTTATTTGAGGTATTTTAAAAATTTCCAAATTTTAGCTTTTTCTTTTAGTTTTCATAATAATTTTATACTTTTTAAATCAATAATTCCAATAAATGCTCTCACCAGCAGTCAAGTTTCTCTGAGGAATATTCCTAGCCTTGTTTCAGGATATACTCCTCTGGAAAGGTTTTGTATTACTTCTGCCAGAGTCCCTAGATTACCAACAATTTATGACCATTTTAGTTTCAATTCTCAGCTTGCATCATCACAAATAGTGTAAATTCATTCTCAAGACCTCTTTGAGGAGATTATTAAAAAAAAAAAAAACTTTAACGGAAAGATTTTTATAATCTCCCTTTGCTGGGGGAAAGACTTTATTTTAAATTTTATTCTTGTTTCTGTTAATTTTTATTGGAGTACGGTTGATTTACAATGTGTTATTTTCTGCTGTACAGCAAAGTGAATCAGTTAAAGGTTTATATATATCCACTCTTCTTTAGATTTCCTTCCCATTTAGGTCACCACAGAGCATTGAGTAGAATTCCCTGTGCTATACAGTAGGTTCTCATTTGTTATTTATTTTATACATAGTATTGTATGTATGTCAATCCCAATCTCCCAATTCCGCCCCCCCCTTACCCCCTTGATAACATTAAGTTTGTTTTCTACATCTGTGACTCTATTTCTGCTTTGCAAATGTGAATTAAAATTTTATTATTTAGTTTGCTTTTCACTGAATATGCAGCTTCCATGATCTTGGCTTTACTTGGGAGCTGCAGTTCAGCCTTCCTCCTAGCACAGACCAAAATTCTGACTCAAAACAGACAGGAAACCCACGGCTCTATAGTTTCTTCATTTCCTGGAATAAGTGGAAGTCCTTGAACAACTACAGAATCAACCCTTTAGAATCAAATTAGCATTCTGGGTTCCATTTCCATCTCCCTCTTTTATTTTGATAGGATTAGTGCCTTTTTAATAGAGGCTCCAGAGAGGTCCGTTGCCCTTTTAGCCATGTAAGACATTGGTGGTCAATAAGAAGCTGGCCCTTACCAGACTTGTGCCATGATTTTGGATTTCCCAGCCTCCAGAACTGAGAAAAATGAATGCTTGTTCTTCAAGCCACTAAGCTTGTGGTACTTTGGTTATAGCAGCCCAAATGACTAAGACAGTCCTTGTGTACTTCCCTTACTTTTTTGTGAATATAGCTATGTTCTTAAAAGTCTATTGGTTATGTTTTACCCATTTTCATAGGGTTAATTTTTACCTGGGGGATATTTCAGAGTGTTCACTAGCCATTAAGAGAAGTGAAAGACATTGTATGGTTCATGATGCACAGATATTTCTGAAAATCCAGTTTCTGACCTTATATCCTCATTCATTTTAACCTCAATTCTCAGGAACATCACAGATCTAACTCCTCCCACCTTTATATGCTGGCCAGCTATCTTGGCTTTTATTTTGATTTCTTTCTATTCTCTTCAATTTCCTAGTGATTGCAGCTTGACAAGCCGGGCACCATGTCTTAAAGAGCCCCTTCTCTGTTTCCTCCATAGTGTCTACCTAGCATGATGTCTTAACTAAATTTTAACTCTCAAGACATCTTAATTGAAAATTACACCCACGGATTCAGCTGAAATAAGACAATGTGTATTATTATAAAAGGTTATTAGGTGAATTAGATTAAGTATTTTTAATATAACTAGTGTGTGTACATTCACAGTACCAAAATCAGACCCTATGTGTCATATGGAGACCATTTTCTCTTTAGATTAATCCTCTTTTTTGTGATATTACTTTCTATTCATATTCTACATTTCTTGACTACTTTTTGAGTTACATTGCTGTCTTAGTCCATTCAGTCTGCTTATAAAAAAACTAACAAGACTGGGTGGCATATAAAAAACAGAAATTTTTTTCTCATGGCCTGTGAGGCTGGGAAGACCAAGATTAAGGTGTTGGAAAAAGGGGTGAGGGAGCTGTCTGGGGTCTTTTTTTTTTTTTTTGGCGGTACGCAGGCCTCTCACTGTTGTGGCCTCTCCCGTTGCGGAGCACAGGCTCTGGACGCACAGGCCCAACGGCCATGGCTCACGGGCCCAGCTGCTCCGCGGCATGTGGGATCTTCCTGGACCGGGGCACGAACCCGTGTCCCCTGCATCGGCAGGCGGACTCTCAACCACTGCGCCACCAGGGAAGCACTGGGGTCTCTTTTATAAGGATGCTAATCCCATTTATGTGGGCTGCGCCCTCATGACCAAATCACCGCCCAAAGGTTTCACTACAAATAACGTCACATTGGGCATTAAGTTTCAACATATGAATTTTGGTAGAACACAAACATTCAGTCTATAGTAAGGGCAATATCACTAGCTCTCTTCAAGTTTAAACATTAATAATGTTGTTAAGTGACTAGAAGGTACTACATTGTTTTAAAGAATTTTTTTTTTAATGCACGCTCTGGTTGGGGGAGGGACATTTTGAGTTAAATGAAGAGACATTGGAAATAGCAAACAAATAACCACTGTTATTTTTCACAAATGTGCTGGGCTGACAGGTTGTTTAATATAAACAGAATAATGTATGTCTTGACATTTTCAAATTGTCTGGGAACTTTTAGAACTGAATACTTCATCAAGCCTTTAGTTCTTCAGTGTTCTTTTCAGAAAATTATTCCTGCCTGAAATAAATGTATGACATTAGATTTTCTCCTAAGAAGACCACAAACAAATCTACCTTTTAAAGAAGCATTTCCAATGTTCAAATCAGATAGAAATTTCAGGCAGACCTGCGAATATACATTTATACTTATACCAATTTAACTTTCATATGTATCAGATAATTGCTTTGATAAGGTGGGAAGGAAGGTTAACTAAATTTTGGAGGAGATGGAAAAAAGTTTTATTTCTAACAACCTCCTTGCTCCTTTCTGATGTTCAGTTTCACAAAAGCCCATGCATCAAATATACAGAGGAGCCCTACCTTAGGAAACCAAATAAATTTGCTTACTTAAAAAAAAAAGGAAAACAATTTTTAAAAGCCTGAATAGTGTTTGGTTTAATGTTTTAGGAAAGTATTCAACATAGGCACAATTATCAATTAATATAGGAATTAAAATTGAGTAAACACACACACACAAAATCATTTTAAAATAGTCATTTGTTTCATTCCATCTGATAGTCTCTGATGGCTTCATCCATAGCATCTGCAACAATTAGAGGTTTAATTTCTCACCAGTTCAGTTACATTATGTTAGCTGGACAGCTGCTTAAGGATGATGAAAATATTCATGGTATCATCACAGCAGTAGCTCTTATCTTTGATTTTTATGTTATGAATAATTAACAGGTGCTTTCTGGAAATAGGTTTGGGACAGTTAAATTCTTAGTCATCCCTGGCTGTTGATGGTAAAGGAAATATTAATGGTGAATAAGGCAAAATCAAATATTGAGTTTTTATTCCCCTACTTCTGTCCAAAAGATAAGTCCAGGCTTCATGTATTTAACAAAATTCTAGCATGACCATAAGCTCAAATATCACACAGTGACCTACTTTTAAAGTGTAGGAGATTCGTCTGGACATGTTTTCTATACCTTTCATCTATGTAGCACTGACTTAGCACTTCACTCATATTGGCTGTTTGTTAGCCAGTTTTGCATTTGCAAAGGTTTGCTCCCCCACTGGCCTATGAATTACACTGTGACAGCCTTTTATTTCTTTGTGATCCCCACAGTACATAAAATATATTTAACATATCGTTTTTAGTAAATATGTTTTGACTTTATGTTTCCATACAGTGGAGAAATATCTCAAATAGCAGAACTTCTAGGATCAATAGGAATAAACCTCTTTGCAGTAACAATTGGTTTCTGCAATACTGATCCACAGCGTAATGGTCATTCTGAGAAATAAACACAAAAATCTCTATGAACATAGTAGCCCCAAAAGGAGAGTGGTAGAGGCCAGGGGGAGTGATTGATCTGTATATAAGGAATTCTGATGCATTGACAGCAGTATTAGTTATGGTTCTTTTGTGCTTATTCCACTCTTGAGTTGGCTCGGCTGAAGAAATAGTGAAATTTAGTGTGAATTTGATACCAAGGGCTTCCTAAAAGAGAATGGTTTCATTTTTGAGTTGACAACAGTCTCTTTAATTACTAATGTGAGTTGATATTACAGAAAATTTTAAAAACAACAAAAAACTACAACAGTAATTACAAAAGTTTATTGCTGGCTTGTATAAATGAAAACAAAATGTAGGCCTAAGATAATATAGTTAGCAAATTCATATTTGCTTAACTGATTTCATATAACTGTGATGATACTGATATTGCCTCAAATATTGTTCCTGACAACCAGGGATTGGCAGAGTTTTCTATAAAGAACCAGATGGTAAATGTTTTAAGCTTTTCTAATCACATATGGTCACTGTCACATATTCTTTCTTTCTTTTTTTTTTTAATCCTCTAACAATGTGAAAAAACATTCTAAGTTCAAAGGCCATAAAAATATAAGCCTTGGGATGGTTTTGACTCCCAAGATGTAGCTTGCCAACCCCTGTTTATTATTATTTAAACCATAGGGCATAAGTATTAAACGTTTCAAAGCCCTTTACTCCTCCAAAAATATTGGTAGCTGGCATCCAAGATGGACCCAATGATTCCTACCCTTTAGATATTTATACCCTTATGTAGTCCCCCCTCTTTGAGTGTGGACTGGGCTTAGTGACTCACTTTTAAAGAATAACTACTCACTGATGACAGTATGTGACTAGAAAACTAGGCCATATAAAGTAGCACAGTTTTGCTTTCCATCTCTTAGACCACATACCCTGAGAGAAGCCAGCTGACAAATGTTAGGCAATTATATGGTGAGGCCCAAGCAGCAAGGAATTGAAGCTTCCAGCCATAGCCATGTGAGTGAACTTAGTTTCTGAACCTCCAGTCCCAGTCAAACCTCAAATGATTGCAGCCTTGACTAACATAACACCTGGTTACAGTTTTATGAAAGACTCTAAATGAGAACCAGCCAGCTAAGCTACTCCCAGATTCTTAACCCACAGAAAATGTATGACAGTAATGTTTATTGATATGTTTTGGCATAATTAGTTATGCAGCAATAGATAACTACTACGAAATAACTCTAATATGTTATTTTAAGAATTTAAACTGGTTACCTCAAACTGCAGATAACTTTAATCTTAGGATGTTAGGGTTCCCCAAAGAATAGAACCAATAGGATGTGTATATATGTAGAAAGAGATTTATTCTAAAGAGTTGGCTCACACAACTGGGGATGCTTGGCAAATTCAAAATCTAATAGGGGAGGCCAGCAAGCTGGAGACTCAGGAAAAACATTCAAGTCCAAATGCAGTCTGCTGCAGAAATTCCTGCAGCAGAAATTCTGCAGCAGTCTGCTGTAGAAATTCCTCTTTATCACAAGAGATCAGCCTTTTGTTCTACTCAAGGCATCAGCTAATTGGCTTTCTTTAGACGTCTATTCACATTATGGAGGGCAATCTGTTTTACCAAAAGTCCATCAATTTAAATGTAAATCTCCTTAACATCTCCAAAACATCCTCACAGAAACATGTAGAATAACATCTGACCAAATATCTGGACACTGTGACCCATGCAAGCTGACACAGAAAGTTAACCGTCACAGGTAGAGACAATTAAAATAATTAACTTAAATTTGATTTCTCTAGTATTAATGAAATCAATGTAATTCAATTTCCTTATATTCTTACTCAGCTACCTAGAAAAAGGAGCCAGGTAAAAAAGCAGATACATGGCACATTCATACATCATGGTAGTGAATTGTGAAAATTAAAGAATAAGGTTGGGAGACATCAATGATTTTTCTTACCATTTCAGGACAAAAGCTGTAAAGTTCCATTGAGATAAATATAAGTAAATATAGACGTAGCAGTCAACTTGCAAGAAGAAAATTTTTTAACTTCAGTCCATCATCCAGGTTATTCCAAAAATTTTCAGGCTGTGAGATATTTAAGAAAAATATTTAGGTAACTCAACTTTTCATCCACACGTTGTGTTACTATATAATAGATTATCAACTATGATAATGAGTGGGTCACCCTAATGTAAAGAGTTTGTGATAGGCAAAGTAATAGCTCTTCAAAGATGTCTACATCATCATCCCTGGAACCTGCAAATATGTTACCTTACCTGGCAAAAGGCACTTTCCAGTTGTGACTAAGTTAAGGATTTCAAGATCAGGAGACTCTTCTGAATTATCCTGGTGAAACCAATGTAATCACAAAAGGTACTTTATAAGTGAAGGCAGGAGGGTCAAAGTCAGAAAAGATGTGACAATAGAAGCTGAGGTGAGAAAGAGAGAAATTTAAAGATACTGTCCTGCTTCTGACTTTGAAAATGGAGGAAGGAGATCACAAGCCAAGGAACAAGGAATGTAGGCTTTCTCTAGAAGCTGCAAATGGCAAGGAAATAGATTCTTCCCTTGAGTGTCCAGTAGGAGAATAGCATGTTGAAACCTTGATTTTAGGACTTCTGACCTCCAGAACTATAAGATTAGTGTGTGTTGTTTTGTGCCACTAAATCTGTGTAATTTGCTATAGCAGTAATAGAAAACTTAAAAATAAATAAATCCCTACTGATTTAGAGAGTTATGACTATAATTATATTTAGAGAAATGGCATTCTATGAATTTCAAAGTTCATTTAATAACCATGGTAGACTATAAGACTAAATACAAGTTTCAGGAGGGAGGACAGATACCATATATTTTCTTTACCATTGTATCCCCTGGGCATAGTACATAAATAACACATACCAGGTTAAAAAGAAATAGTTTTGGGAAGGGTGCCCTAAAAATAGATCTTTTTGATATTCAGTTAATATATTAAATGTCTCTGTGTTAATGACTTCTAAATTTATGAAGGTTTATTCACTCAGGCCAATAATATTGTTTTTCAGTCATCTTAACACCGTTTTTTTTAATACTTGAAATAAATTAGTATTATGGTCATGTTTGGCTTATTTCTTCTTTACTTATCAAAGTCTGACACTGATCTTTTGGTATTTAAATTATAATTAAGTGATATTAATTTACTGTATCTTGACTGACTCTGTTCTTCTTGGCACTGTTCAACAGAATGATCTGAAGAAATGTGAATCAATTTTCAGGAACCAAAAAGGCAAAGAGGACCCACAAATTTTGCCTTCAAGTATAACAAATCTCTATATCATTAGAAGCAGATGAAATAGAAGTTCTGACTTCAAAATAATTTTCCACTTTTCAAGTAAAACACTATGAGATATCAAAAGACAGGCTAACAAAAAATTCACCAAATTATTGCTAAATTAGCAATTACAAATTATCCATTTTTATAAATAACATTTTGACTTCAAGTACATAACTTAGACTCTAAGGGAAAAAATAGCATATTTATAGAGATCTACCCACTAGCTAAATGAAATAGCAACTTTTTACCTTGTATCAACTCATGACGGTGCCACTGTTTAATAGATTAAGATTTACAGAATGTCACTGCTAATGGCTCACAATGGTTGCAGCTGCACTATTGTGGTGGTCCAGGAAGTGTGCTTGGCTAAGGGAGCACTGCATCTGCATGCTTGATGTTAACACTCAGGCCTTTTATAGCTTTAATAAAGTTGACAATTTATGCATAGACATGCCAGAATCTAGAGCCAAGCAAATGAAATCACTGAGGTTGAGGGGCACAAATTCAAGCTGCCTGCCAGAAACATGTGCAGCTGTATTAGAAACAGGAAGTAGGTTCCATTGACACACCTGCTACAGATGCCTGGCTTGCAAAAATCTCTACTTCTTTCCTCTAGTAGACGCATGCAAAACTTAGTTCATTATTGCTTACACATGTCAAAGTGTGAGATTCAGAGTCATGATTGTGTTATTTATTCAATTTATTCAGCAAGGGACGTGACCCACTTTAAACTTGACATTATGGCTGCGTGTGGTGTACAATTTTTCTTTTTCTCAGTCCTACTTATTCAGCAAAGCTGAACTAGGCTGGTGGGTAATCAACCCAAACAGGGAGCTAGTAATCACTCCTAACCTTAACTGTCTGGATTAGTCATTGCTACTTCTGAACCTTCTGCCTTGTGCTGCCTTGTGAGAGATTAGTCTGCGTTATTGGATTGTCAGGTGGTCCTTCAGCCTAAGAAATGCCTGAGTGCCCAAACTGAAGTCATCACATTAGATCCAACTAAGTCCGGCCAATCTCAGTACCACATGTGGTGGTGGGCGTGGGAACTTCTTCATAAGGAAAATGATCTCTTCCTGTGACTTCATCTATTAGTCTAAAAATCAAGAAGCAGAAGAAGAGTGATATCTATTGGTTCTCTCAGACCTCAGCAGTTTTTGAGAATTTGGAGCTAGAATAGGGCATGTGTTAGAAACAGAAATGAATGCTATTCAAAGTAAGATTTGAACATTATGGATTTGATCACATTTTAAGTCCTTATCATGAGCTTATGATATGAGGTAAGTATGCCAAGGAACAACAAAGGGAAACAACAAAGGAAAACGATTTCCCATTTTTGTCAGATCAGAGTGAATACTTTCTAAAACATTGTGTATTCACTATTCAGACCTTAGCAAGGAAAAGGAAGCAAGCAAAGCTGAGGTTTCTCGTAGGTAATGGTATATGATTTGTGTCAAGAACAGCACGCGCCAAAGAGCTATGTGAGACTCTTATCAAGCCCAACATGCCAGAAAGTGCTTCAAACTCTATATAGAAAATACGTCTGAAAAATCTAATGTATTCTGAGATCTTTATTTCTAAGGATTTCAGATATAGCTGGATGCACTTATTCCTATTGTTGAAGCTACTGTAGCCATTCATATGCATTCTTAATAAAATTATCTTTATTCTCCTCCAAATATTTTGTCCCCTGTACATGATGAAACAGCCTTCTTTACAACAATGTATCTTTCTTATATCACCCGAAACATATTATTTTAATTAACTAACTTAATATCTCCATGGCTTCTGAAAAATTTGGCAGGCATAGAACCAAATATACTAATATCCCAATTATCCCACTGTCATATAAAATATTCAGTGGAAAATATTACCTTATTCAGTGGAAAAAGTTACCCAATGGCCTAGCTATCACATTCTAGTGAAGGGCTGCCAGTTCTAGCTAGAATTCAGTAAAGAAAGTCACTCTGATGATATTACTAATGCCTTCATGCTCTTTGCTTTGAGTCACTTTTATTTGGTTATTTCCTTTCCTAACTTTAATGAACTTAGTTGTGTAATCCAAATAATAAAATATAACATTTTAGATGATTCAAAGATTTATATTCAATATTAAGGATGAAAAATGTGACTAAAGGATAATAAATATTAAAACTAATTCATAATGACTTATTAATACCACAACTGAGGGTGGCTCTAGCCTCCTAGTATTAATTTTCAGGTTCTTAATGTAAAGTAAAATGTAAATTCTGGTTTGATCTCTCTGAACATGTATTGCACATTTATAATGTTCTTTTCTATTTCAAAGAGGACAAACTGGAGAACATATTATTTTGAATTTGTTTGATAATAAAATTTTCTTTGTAATTTATTAGAATTTTAATTTTGTATGCTTGTCATGCAGACCCAATAATTAGGGAAATATAAAGAGGTGTAAATATTTTTAATCAACACATGCTAGTTAAACTTGCCTTTCATTATGGCAATCAAAAAACTTCCATTTCTGTATATTTTAATTTATAATAGGCATCATAAAATAACTAGTTTCTTGTTTTTATTCCATACATTGCCCAATAAGTTTACCTTTTATTTAAAAACTCTAGAAATTATTTATTATACAAACAAACATGGATATATTAGAATAAATGAAGAATGTAGAAAAGTAAAATTAATATATAAAAATACATTTTATTAAATTCTAATTGCATTAAGTTGTTTAAAAAAGAATGTGCAAAACTACATTATTAGGTAACTAAGAAAATATATACTCCAAAATATATACTCTAAAACAGGGGTTCCCACCCCCTGGGCCGTGGACCGGTATTGATCTGCAGCCTGTTAGGAACTGGGCTGCACAGCAGGAGGTGAGCGGCAGGCGGGCAAGTGACGCTTCATCTGCCGCTCCCCATCATTTGCATTACTGCCTGAACCATAGCTCTCATTACCACCTAAACCATCCCCCCCACCGTCCATAGAAAAATTGTCTTCCACAAAACTGGTCCCTGATGCCAAAATGGTTGGGGACCGCTGCTCTAAAATATATATTTAGCTTGGAACATTTATTATTATTTTTTAAAATCTTATTGTTTAAAACACTAATAAAAATAGACAAAACTATAAAATTTCTAGAAGAAAACATAAGAGAATAACTAGGTGACCTTGGAATTGGCAATGAGTTTTTTTTTCTTCTTGTCGTTTTTTAGAGACAAAATTCACATGACATAAGATTAACCATTTTAAAGTGTACAGTTCAGAAGCACTTAGTACATTCACAATGTTGTGCAACCATCATTTCTATCAAATTCCAAAATATTTTAATCACCCCAAAAGGAAACCCTGTACAGGTTAAGTTGTCACTCCCCATTCACCTGCAACCACTAATTTGCTTTCGGTTTCCACTGATATACCTATTTGGGTTATTTTGTACAAATGGAATTATACAGTATGTCATCTTTAATATTTGGCTTCTTTCACTTAGCATGTTTTCAATAATCATCCATGCTGCAGGATGTATTAGTACTTCAATCTTTTTTTTAACTGAATAATATTCCATTGTATGAATATGACACTTTTGTTTATTCATTCGTCGCTTAATGGACATTGTGAATAATGCTACTATAAACATTCATGCACAAGAATTTGTTTCAGTACCTATTTTCAGTTCTTTTGAGTTTATGCTTAGAAGTAAAATTGCTAGGTCATATGAAATTCTGTGTATAACTTTTCAAGGGATGGGAAAACTATTTCTACAGTCGTGGCACCATTTTTACTTGTCATTTTTCTTTTTTTTCTTATATTATTATTATAGCCACTTAGTGAATGTGTGGAATGGTATCTCAGTAAGTTTTTAGGTAAAAGATGAAAGCATAATCAATGAAGGAAAAAACTGTTAAGTTGGGCTTCACTAAAATAGCAACTTCTCTGAAAAAGATGCTGTTAAGAGACTGAAAAGACAAGCCAAAGACTGGGGGGAAAAAAGCTTTGACAAACATGTGTCAGATATAGGACTGTTATCCAAAATAAACAAAGAACTCTTAAAGCTCAAGTAAGAATATAGACAATCCACTTCTTTAAAAATGGGCAATATTTGAACAGACACCTCACCAAACAAGATATGCAGATAACAAATAAGCATATGACAAATAAGGCTCAACATCATTTATAATTAGAAAGCTTCAAATTAAGACAACAATAAGATCGTCTATACCAATTTTTTCAGATTCCACATATATGCATTAATATACAATATTTGGTTTTCTCTTTCTGACTTATTTCGCTCTGTATAACAGTCTCTAGGTCCATCCATGTCTCTAGACACAGAGAACAAACTAATGGATACCAAGAGGGAAAGGAGAGGGGTGGGCTGAATTGGGAGATTGGGATTGACATATATACACTATTGATACTATGTATAAAATAGAAAACTGATGAGAACCTTCTGTATAGCACAGGGAACTCTACTCAATGCTCTGTGGTGAGCTAAATGAGAAGGAAATCCCAAAAAGAGGGGATATATGTATACATATAGCTGATTCACTTTGCTGTACAGTATAGACTAACACAATATTGTAAAGCAACTATACTCCAAAAAAAAAAAAAAAAGGCAACAATAAGATCCCAGTACATACCTATTAGAATGGTTAAAATCCAAAAAAAACTGATAATAATTGTTGATGGTGAGGTTGTGGAGCAAGAGAAACTCTTATTCATTGCTGGTAGGGGTACAAAATATATGGCCACTCGAAGAGAGTTTGGTCGTTTCTTACAAAGTTAAACATAATCTTGCTATATGATCCAGCAGTCACACTTCTGGGTATTTAAACTGTTCTAAAACTCATGTCCACACAAAACCCTGTAGCTTATGCTTATAGCTGCCTCATTCACAATAGCCAAACCTGTAAGGAACCAAGATGTCCTTTAACAGGTGAATAGATAAACAAACTGTGGTATAGCCATACAGTGGACAATTTTTCATCAGCAAAAAGAAATGAGCTATCAAGCCACAAAATGACATAGATTAACCTAAAATGCATAGTGCTAAATGACAGCAGTCAATATGCAAAATGGTATATATTGTGTGTTTCCAATTAAATGACATTCTGGAAAAGGCAAAACTATAGAATAAAAAGATGAGTGATGCTGAGAGTTCAAAACAAGGGCATGAGATTTGAATAGGTGAGTCAAAAGTTTTTGTTATACAGCTTGTTAAAAAATCCAAATATCAGTGAGATGTTCTGTTTCAATAACAGTGTAATTATTTATACTGTTATTGAAACAGAACAGTGGAATACACTGTATTGAAACAATACAGTGGAAGTGGCAAATAATGGAGAACCATCAATTGTTGTCCCTCTAAGATGTCAGACTTGACCACAGGCTGTGATCATTGGACAGTGGGGATTGGGGAAGCAGGGAGTTTTTACCAGGGGCACACAGAGTTCTCTGCCTTCCCTTTCAATCTTCCCCATTAGACATAAGGAGGATAGGGGAGAGAAAAAGTTCGTTCTTAATAATCAAACCCCCCTTTTGACCCCTGCCAATGCGAGTAGTGATGAGTTAAACCAGAATCCAGATTACATTTTTTTGTTTGTTTGCTTTATTTCTCCCTTTTTTGGATAAATAACCAAAGTGTCAACCTTGTTGAATATTTCTATTTTTTTTAAAACAGCATTGACTAAGGTACTTTATAAAGAATTGTGAATTCTTGTTTCATGGTCATCTCTTATGCTTAGGGAAACTGTATCTCAGGTTGAACACGTGTATCTTAGTAAACCTATACCTCACATAGATGAACACATTAGGCTTTGATGAAGGAGGATTCAGTACTAGCTTGTAGTTTATAGATGTCATTCAATAAAAGTGGAATTATATTGACACAACCTTCCTGATAATGACATGAAAGGCAGGAGCAGTTCTCTCTGCTAGGGATTAAAACTCAGCATGAGTCTACTGAGGATTAAATTCTGCACTCTAGCCATTTGAATATCTATAATTTGCTGGTAAGATGAGACTTTACAACTCCTGTGTCTCTGAGGGTCTAGGTTATAGAAAAGAAAAATCTACAATGTCAGCATGAACTGAAGACCCTATATGGTTTAAGAATCTAGTACATCAATAATCTGCATATAGCATTTATATGTAAAAAAAAAAAAAAAGGAAAATATATTTTGCTAACCCGGAAAAATTTTATTTAAATAATAGATATTTGTTAGAGATTACTAGTATCAATAGGAGGAGAACACTAATAAAATAAATGTTTTTTCATTATGCCTCGTCCTGAGTTCTGCCCTATTGCAATAAATTTTAATAGTAAAAAAAAAAAAAAAAGTAGAGCTAGAATGTCTAATTCTAAAGAATTTCATGAAAAACTTGAAAATTTGAATAAATTTCTAAATTTAAATGTATTATTAGATAAGTTATCAATGATAGTCTGTCCTGGATATGTCTGTCCTGGATGCTAAAATAGATCCAACTTAATAATTTTGGTAAATATTACTTAGCACCAATGAAAAGGTTAGATATAAGATACATTTGGTATCCTTCAGTCTTGGTGTAATCTTTTGGACAGTTTCTATAATAAGAAATATATTTATTAAAGGGCTTCCACTGTATTCTATATGGGATATGCCATCTACCTAGATAGCTAAATATATAGAAGCAAGTGTAAGCATATATTATTTGGTATTAGAGAATAAACTCTGCTTAAAATTACAAAAGCTGAATAAAAATTTCACAAATATTTCTTTCTGATAAGTTAAATGTAAATTTGTACTTAATTGGTGCCTTGAATAAAGAACTAGTCTGCAGTGACACTAGCACTAGGAATCTGTCAGCATTTCTCTCATTAACCCGATTTTTTAAATGACGCTTTATATTTTTACTTCAAAAATAATATTTAAATCACTTTGGATAAATTTAAGTTGAACTGAAAACATCCTCGATAATTTCATTTTTACCAAGCAAGATAGGAAGGCAATATTCTCTCTTGGGAACAACACAGGACAAAGAGTTCAAACATAATTTTCAATAACTTCAAATGTCAGAGCATTATCTAATTGTGTCAGTAACACAAATATACATAGGTCTCTAAAGGTATGTGTACACACACACACACACTCACTCAGACTCAGCCTACCACTTCAACTAAACTTATATACACATATGTGCATATACAGTGAAGGTCACACAGAGGACAACAGAGTAAAGTTTCCAAGATCCAGAGATTTAGGACTCAACTCCTGACTACTAAAATCTAAGGGTAGATCCTGACAAACTTCTCACACTTCACTCTAAGCCATGATTTATTAACCTGCAAAATAAGGGATTGAACTGGGAGATTTGTTGCCTCCTTTCAAACCAGAAACTCTTCAATGACCCAGATATTTTCAACTTTTGCCTTTATTTTCCCCTGGATACCTCTTATAATAAGCAAAATGAAATATAGCAATAACCCAGCTCTTAACATTAATGGTTGTCTTCCATTTGCAAATAGAATGGAGATTTCTATATATGATTGCTCCTGTCAAGAAAAACCAGATAAAATAGGAAAAGGTAGATAAAAGAGGAAAAATATATATGTGTGTGTGTGTGTGTATATAGATACACACACACACATATATATATATATATATATATATATATATATATATAGTTTAAAAAATCAGAGCATGTTGAAGGAAAAAGCACTTGAGGGTAGAGATTTTGGAGTGAGAGAACTACGAGTGATAAATTTATAATCTGAAACCAAATTTTTTTCTTGTAGGCTTTCAGTGAGAATCTGGGCTTTGCCTGGACAGAAGGCCACTGCTAGGGCACACAGAAACTTTCAGAACTTTTGGAGATTTTATAGACTAGAGTAGGGGATGATAATTTTTTTTTTTTCTGTCAAGGGCCAGAGAGTAAATATTTTCTCTGTGGCTAATATTCAATTCTGCCATGGCAGCCAAAGTAAAACTAGATAATATGTATGAACGGATGTGTCTGTGTTCTAAAAAACTATGGACATTGAAATTTTAATTTTGTATAATTTCATATCTCATGAAATATTGTTCTTCTTTGATTTTTCCAACCATTTAAAATGTAAACACCATTCTTAGCTCATAGACTATAGAAAAATCAATAGGCTGGATTAGGTTCATGGGCTATACTGACACCTGGGCTAAAGAGACAACTTTGGAAACTTGAATGGCTTCAGACATAGTGTCAATTTCTCTTTCAAGACAGTAGACAGATTCTGAATTTGGGTGGACTAGCAGGCACAATTTTAGCTGGAACATTCTGAGAAGCAGAGAAGTGTTTGCCAAAGTACCCTGGTAGTGGTAAGATAGAGTCTGAATGTTCCAGAGAAACAGTCCTGGTGAGTCCAGTAAACTCTAAATTGAAAAATTTGGAATCTAAGTCCCAAGGATTGGAGTGAGAAGTAGACTGAGCCTTCCTAAAACGTCAACCCTGCCTCCACTAAACTCCATCCGAGATAGGATTAAATTGATTTGCTTGCCACTCTATCTACCTACAAAAGGAAAAGGTGCACCCCTCTGGAGGGAGACTGTGTAACCTAGAGCTTCTACTATTTTTTTAATACAACATGGCTAGAAACAAAACAAAACAACCAAGAGACAAACATACAAAAGAAACAAAAAACACCCTAGAAATACCAAGAGTAAGGAAATCAAGATAAAAATCAAGAGAATATTTACATGATCCCTCTAGACCATCCATAGATGATCTAGATAATGAACTTAACTAATAAAGACTTTGAAATAATTATGATTAAAATATTCAAGTAAAAAGATTTTAAAAATTGGAGAATTACTTTAAAAAATTAAAGCTTCCTGGTCAGATTTTGGTATCAAGGTTTGCAGATGTCATAAAATGACTGCTGTACATACACATATGCATACACACACACACACACACACACACACACCCCACAATCTGGACTACTGTTAAAAGTTTTGCTTAATATCTTTCTTCAATATTTGAAATAAATTTTTGGTGAAGTAATCTTTCTGAGGAAGATTTAAATAATGGATTATGTTTTTCTTAATAGTTATAGCACTATTCATATTCCTTTTACTTATTGTATCAATCTTGGAATATGCTTTTCAAGGATTATTTTTTCTTCTCAAAAATTGTCAAATGTATGGTGTAAAGAGTTAATAATATATTTTTATTTTCACTTTCATATGTGTAGGGTCCAGAGTGATATGACTTTTTAATCTGATATTTGTAACTTGTAAATTATTCATTTTTTTCCTTGATAGGTCTTGCTAGCATTTGATTAGAATCATCCATATTTTCAAAGAACCACCTCTTGTGTTAATGTATTCCTCTGTGTGTATTTATCTTTCATTGAGTTATCTTATCTTAATTTTTTTTTTTTTTTTCTTTTTGCGGTACGCGGGCCTCTCACTGTTGTGGCCTCTCCCGTTGCGGAGCACAGGCTCCGGACGCGCAGGCTCAGCGTCCGTGGCTCACGGGCCCAGCTGCTCCGCGGCATGTGGGATCTTCCCGGACCGGGGCACGAACCCGTGTCCCCTGCATCGGCAGGTGGACTCTCAACCACTGTGCCACCAGGGAAGCCCCTTAATTTTTTTTTTCTATTTACTTTGTATGCTTTTCTATACATTTCCCAGCATCTTGGGATGGACGCTTAGATTATAGATTTTCAGTCTTTGTTCTTTTCTAATATATCTAGTTAAGGCTATGAATTCCCTTCTAGGCATGGTTTTCGCTATTTTCCACAAAGGTTCATATCCTGTGTCTTCATTTTCTTTCTGTTTAAAATATTTTCTAATTTCTATTGTAACTTTTTCTTTGACCCATGTGTTGTTTGAAAGTATGTTGCTTAATTTCTAACAGTTGGGAACTTTCTGATTATCTTTTTGTTATTTATTTTTCTACGGTCAGAAAATATCCTCAATTTTGTCTATATATACTTTATAATCTCATCCATTGATTTTGTTTAGATATACTTTATGATCCAAAATAATACCTTGGGCATATATGTAGGAGTGGAATTGCTAGATCATATAGTAACTTTGTATATAACCATTTGAGAATTATCAGACATTTTTCTAAAGCAGCTGCACAACGTTATGTTCTACCAGCAGCATAGGACATACCTGATTTCTCAATGTCCTTGCTAACATTTATTATTATTTGGTTTTTTGGTCATAATTACGCTATTGGGTATGAAGTGGTACTGTGGTGTTGATTTCACTGAAAGTTAATGATGCTAAGCATCTTTTCAAGTGCTTTTGGCAGTTTATGTATCTTCTTTGGAGAAATGTCTGTTTAGATTTTTGGGCAATTTTTAATTGGGTGTGTACATAGAGAAAAGGCCACGTGAGGACACAGCAAGAAGGCAGTCATCTGCAGGACACAGAGAGAGGCCTCAGAGAAAGCAATGGTACCAGCAGCTTCTTCTTAGACTTCCAGCCTCCAGAATTGTGAGAAAATAAATTTCTGTTGTTTAAGCCATCCAGGTTGTGATACTTTGTTATGACAGCTCTAGAAAACTAATACATATGATTTCTCTTTCTCCCATCTGTTCTTTGTTCTGTTTATCTTCCTCTTTGATTCCTTTGAATTTATTAAGTATATTAGAGGAGTTTACTCTTCGTCAACTATTAGCTTAGTATTTATATCTCTTTATAGGTTTAAGGGTTGTGCTGTGCTTTGCAATATGCATCTTTAACTCATCCCAGTCTACTTACAAATGATATTCCACTTCATGTATGTAAGAAGATTAAGACATACCTCTTCTTTATGATAGAAGAAGCTTACGGTATACTGTATTTGCCCATTTCCTGTCTTTTATGCTATTGTTGTCATATATTTTACCTTTACCTATAATAGATAGGTACATGGCACATACTCATTAATTTTGCATTAAACAACCAGTTATCTTTTGAAATTATTTTAAAATGGAATAATGTCTACATATTTATCATTTCTTTTATTCTCCATTCTTTTGTGAAGATCCACATTTCTGCCTGGTATCATTTTTCTTTGCTTTAAGACCTATCTTTAACACTTTTTGTAACATAGTCTTAATGGTAATGAATTCCCTCAGTTTTTCTTTGAAAAAATCTTTATTTCATCCTCATTTTTTTTCTTTTTTTTTTTGCGGTACGTGGGCCTCTCGCTATTGTGGCCTCTCCTGTTGCGGAGCACAGGCTCCATATGCGCGGGCTCAGTGACCATGGCTCACGGGCCCAGCCACTCTGCGGCATGTGGGATCTTCCCGGACCGGGGCACGAACCCGTGTCCCCTGCATCGGCAGGCGGACTCTCAACCACTGCGCCACCAGGGAAGCCTTTTCATCCTCATTTTTGAATCACATTTTAGCTTCATACAGAATTATGTTTTGGCTTTATTCCCTTTGAACATCTTTAAAAGATGTTTTTCAATTATCTTTTGGTCTACAAAATTTCTTATTTTTTTCGTATGTAATGTATATTTTTCTCTCAATGCTTTTATGCTTTTCTTTTTGTCACAGATGTTCATCTATTTGATTATTGTGTGTCTTTTTGTGGTTTTCTTTGTGTATGTCCAGTGAGGTTCATTGAAGTTCTTGGATCTCTGGGTTTATAGTTCTCACACAGATTTGGAAAATACCTGGCAATTATTTCTTCAAATGTTTTTCTACTCCTCATATCATTCTGAGACCCCATTTACACAGACATTGAACTGCTTGACACTCCTAATTTTTCTAGTGTGTGTAATCTGCTTCTAATTTAACCCAGCTACTTAAGATTTTAAAATGTTATTGTTTTATCTAGATGTCCCTTTAGGTTTTCTTATATCTTTCATTTCTCTCCTCATTATGTTCATATTTGCCTTAAATAGCTGAATTTTGTCATAATTACTATTATAGCATCTTTGTCTGTTAACGCCATCATCATTGTGGGGCTCGGTTTTATTGAACAGTTTTTCTTGTTGCCATGGATCTCATTTTTCTGCTTCCTTAAGTAGCTAGTAAATTTTATGAAGATTGTGGATATTTAGAATTTTATATTGGTATATATCTGGATTTTACTGACTTCATTTTTAAGAAAGCCAAGCTTTATGCTGGCAGGCAGTCAAGGTGTATGAAATTCAGTGTGTTTTTGAGGTCTGTCTGTAAACGCTGTAAAGGCAGTTCTACAGAAGTCTTTACTCTATTGTTAAGCTCCACCACAGAGGGTGTTTTCCTTCTTTGGTCTGGATTGCATTTCCATAGTGATCAACAACTCTGCAGTCAGGCTGATGGAAAATGGAAAGTCTCCCAACTCTGTGTGAAAGTTAGTAACCAGCCAAGCATAATGTTCCCTGGTCATTTTTTGTCCACCCTAGTTGAGTTTCACATGGCACATTTTAGTACTCATCAAGCACTCAAGGGACCTTTTTGTAGATTTCTGGGACCCTTTGTATACTCCTAAAATTGTTCTACAACTTCAGGCCTCCTCAGAAACACTAAACTCTGATCACCATTCTAAAACTCAGTGAGACCATTTTTTACTTGGGGATCCCCTCCTTCATCAGAGATCTAGACTGTACTTCCATATTAAAAGCCAGAGTAAAATACTCACTTCGTTTCCTTTTTTCCTCAACAGCACAGAACAGCACTACCCATTATCCAGTAGTTGGAATTATTTATACAGTTTTCTAGATGTTTCAGTAGGAAGCACCTTAGACATGTTTACCCTTCATTTTTAGTAGATAAAATTGCTTTTTCATATACAAAAACATGAAAAATTTCAGGTTATTTTTCCTTAAATTACTCGAATTCAATCTAAAAAGTACATCTACAGTGACACCCAGTCATTTTCATGACAGACAGTAACATTTTACTCTCTCTTCACAATTCCTCTACATACGCTATGAATATAATCCCATCACAAGCTTCCACAGAGTGTCATTAATCATTTCTTTCCAATATTCATTTTTTTCTGCCTTCTGGATATTTTTTCCTTGGTCTACAAATACAATTCTTTAAAAAAGGCTTAGCAAGTTATACTCCCCCTGCAGTATTTTTTTTTTTCTGTAGCCAAAATATCCTGACATAGTACTCTACTATAGTTCAATTCTCATTTAGTTCCAACTGATGGTATTCTACTTTCTACCTTATTATCCCAGAAACTGGCTACAAATAAGGTCACTAAATTCCAAATAAAATGGCGTGTGCTTAATTCTCATATACTTAATGTATTTGTATTGTTTAACACTGCTGTTACTTTCCAAAATAATTTTTCTCTTGCTCTCCATGAAACTATTTTGTTTTGTTTCTGGTTCTATTATTGTAACAGTTCATTCTTTGTCCCTCTTATTAATCTCAAGCAGCAATCTCAGAAGCGAAGTGGTAGTTGAAAAACTTAAGAGAGAGAGAAAAATAATAGGAAGAGAAAAATAATAGGAAAGCAATAATATTCTGGTTGAAATAATAAGGAGTATGAAATCGATTGGTAGTGCCATACAGTTACCTGAAACCTTCATGAATATCAAAGAGGAGAAATATCATTTGGTAATTTTGCCATAATAAATTTAAATTAAACCAACTTAAAACTTCATATGTAATATGTATATATGTGTGACTATTAGTGCCGTTTTCACTGCATATATTTATACACACACACTCACACAGGTGTAAGACAGCTTAGAAACTAGGAATACATAGTAATTCCTCATTTATAGTTATAATTTCCTTATGTGTTAGATTCAATTCCAAAGCAATAGCTTCTTTTATTACTTCCTGTTCTTTCTAAATAAATCTGTTTCCACTTATATGGCACCACAAAGTGCCCATAATAAGACTGGTATGCTATATGCCAAACATTTGTGTTTGATGTTTGTGAATGTGTGTGTGTGTGTGTGTGTGTATGTATGGTGGATGGTGAGTGAAAGAAATAATGTCATTATAGGAAATGACTCTTTTGACAAAAGAACATCATAAACAAATTGTAGGCTACTGACTAAAAACGTCTTGTCAATCAGTCATGCTGATGTTGTAAAATGTTAACAAGATTATGGAGTGTATGAAAAGAATTCAATGCCCAAGACCCAGGAAGTAGTCATTTTGTTATACTTGGCATGCTGCTACAATTAGTGAAGTATGTTGTCCTCTTATAATCTCTACATATTTGAAGAAATTAAAAACTAGTGAAAGAGTAGTAGAAATGCTAATACAAGAATACTGTGGAGAAGATTGAATAGGTTGAGTTTATTTGATTTTAGAGAATGACAGATGATATAGTCTTTAAGTATAAATCATAAAATTAAAGTCTGTGAATTAACTACAAGTATTTGTTAGATATCCAAAATATTTGATACACGATTCTGGGGGCTATGAGAAGATGTAGCAGTCTCATCACTTCTGTCAGTATATTTATCAGATAGAGTGGCAATTCCTTTAAAGGTGAAATATTAAGCAAAATTGTAAGCAAATTTAATTATGGCTTAGTAAAACAATGCAAATAGTATCACAAGTCAGAGCATGCTGCATTTCCAAATAGATGGAGATAGAGGTGTTCGAAGTATAATGATACTTTCCTATTCACCAGTATTATCAGTGTAAGAATAAGGCAAAGTGGTTGGAGATTTCTGTTTTCTTCCAAAGAATTAGAATAAGTGATTTCACAAAATGCTCTTCCCCATTTGACAAGCCATATTATGAGCTGGTTAAATAATTAAATAGAACAATCATCTAAGCTGGCATGCAGGACTCTGAGTTACTCTTTAAATATGCTAGATGACTTGTTATCAACATTAGAGTAATAAATAACTAAAATAGTTTGAAAGAAAAAAATATGGAGAGGTAAATATGTGATGAGGTCAACAGTCTTCTTGTGTGTATCCACCTAGAGTTTCAGATTTAATGGACCACAAGTAAGAAAAAAATAATTTAAAAATGAGTTAAAAAAAATAAAGTCATAAGCATGTGATAATGGGATAGCTGGGAAGCCAAACTGAAGACATCAGCAGAAAACAAGATCTCTAAATAGCAGTGACTTTCAGTGATTTATAATACATATGTCAGAACAAGACTGATAGAAAACTTATCTTTTCAGTTATGGCTCTGTTTAGGGAATGCTGGGAGAGCAAGAGGTACAATAGAAAGAGGTACTATCAATAAAAGCAAGAAAATAAACTTCAATGTAATCAAACCTAAATAGATTGCAGATATTAAAATAGATTCAAATTATTACACAAGGAGATTTATTGGTTTAAAAACAAAAAAACTGCTGACAAGGCAGTTTTCAATGTAAGGTCCAAGAAAACAAGGCTATCACAAAAGAACCAACATATTTATAGAAAAATCAGGTAGAAATGCTAGATTTTAATTTGAAATTATAAAAATAATTAAATTTCACATTTTATGAAGTCAACATTTTTATTGTATCTCTAAAAGAATAGGTATGATTACCAAATTAATAAAAAGTAATTTAAAAATTCAATCTGAAAAAAGTCATTAAAGGAGTATAAAAACTTGTATGAAAACAAATAAGAAAATTGAATTTTTTTAAATCAGAAAATCAGTATTTTTTTCAATTGGACTAAACTATCCTTTTACAAGATAGAGATTGACAGACTAGAAATGGCAATATTATTATAATATTATTATAATATGCTTTTACCAGGTACACAATGAAATAGAGTGGTCCAAAAGGCTGCAAGTAGGAAATATTAACAGCAAGAAAAAGGCAGAACAATACAAATATCAGACAAATTACACATTCAGGGGAAAAAAAAGCTTTACTAGAGAAGAGAGTAACTGCATAATGATCAAAATTTAGAATCAGTTTATAGCAATTTATAATAATTCTGTTGTTCTATGCAGCCAAATTTAAGAATATATAAAATTGGGAACTAGGGAATAGTTCCCAATTAATTAATAGTTCCGAGAAAAATATATTTCCCTAGTTGTGTAATATTAACTGCCTCAATAATTGATACATTAATCAGACAAAAATTATCAATAAAAATATAGAAGTGACTTTTGGAGATCACTTAACTGGCTGTAGTTTTGTTCATGTATAAAATTAGAGGTTTGAATAAAGGTTATTCTAAGGCTAATGAACTATTTTGTGACTCTATTTAGAAAAATAAATTCAACCATTGAATTATGCACACATTTTATAAAATCTGCTGTATGTATGTGTGTCTATTAAGTAAGATTAAGGTTACTCTAAAGCTAAGGGGAGAGTTATCCACTTAGAATAACCCTTTAATAAATTGGTTTATACTATGAAGAATCTTTTTTATGAAGTATTTTATTACCTTCTAATTTATGCCTTAAGACTTTGGCTTTATTTAAAGTGAGTTTTATTAAAATGAGCCACACCCATAGCTCAATCTGTTAGAATGTATTTTCACCAAATAATTGACATCAAGTGCACTTTAATGAAGTACAGATTCATTGGAATGTATAGTTTTTGCCAGATTCTGTCACAAAATTACCATATGGCATTGAGATATACAGTGATGCAGGAAAAAATTTCTTTATCAATATTAGCTATTTCTATCATTGCTATGGAAGAGTGTGTCAGGTTGCCAAGTTGAGTTTTTTCCCACACATCTGGAAGTCACCACTATGGAACTGTTGCTCTTGTGTGGAAAGAAAAAGGAGGTTAAGGTAGTGCCTTCTAGAGGCTGTGTTTTTACTTCTTTCTGATGTTTGACAATATATATACACTTGAACTCCTCTACACTTTGGTTTCTTAACCTCTCTATGCTACGTACTTTTTTCTTTTCTCAAAAATGATGTATTATCTGCCTAAAAAGGCACCATTAGAAATAAAAGAGATAAAACATAAAACAACAATTAACAATGTGCCTGGTACAAAATATATGCTTAAGAGGTGTTATCCATTTTTACCTCAATTATGTTGACAATAATCACTTAGTTCAATGTGCCACAATAGATATCACAAGCACATTAAATCCAACATCAAGTTTGACCCCCACTGGCAAACTCTGAAGAGATAATTTCTCATTTTCAAAGATTCTTAAATTGTCATGGGAAGGAATTCCCTGGTGGTCCAGTGGTTTGGACTCCGTGCTCTCACTGCCAGGGGCCCAGGTTCAATCCCTGGTCTGGGAACTAAAAACCCACAAACCGAGCGGCCAAAAAAAAAAAAATTGTCAGGGTAAATTACAAATAAACATATCAACCAGCAGGGAAAGAAAAGACCAGCGCTATAATTTAGTGCTTGGTGGCCTCATAGGAGGTTCCTCTCCTACAACACAGCCTACTGCATGGGCAGATTTCGTCTAGCCCGCTTGTAGTTTTCTTGTGGCATTCAGGGCTTAGGTAGCTGACACAAAAATTGCTGCTACTCTGGCTCATGCATTTGCTGGGAGTAATATTCTGTCCTCATTTCTGACTCAGTAGTTTCTTGAGTCAAAAACGGTTGCAGCCTAACTTGTTAGCGTGTAAATAAAGTCTCATACTTTTCACAGGTCTTGACAAGAACAAGTCACGTATGTTTTACAAACTTGCAAAAGGGAAGGTATTCCTCAGCTTAAAGTTTAAGAATAGACAAATTCTAACCTTATAGCACAGAAAAGATGTGATATATTTCAACCATAGACACCATTAAAAATAAAAATAAACCGCCTTTCAAGTTGAAGAGTATAGACAATATTAAAATAACAAAAACAGAGGGAGGGGATACATGTATACATATAGCTGATTCACTTTGTTGTACAGCAGAAACTAACACAACATTGTAAAGCAACTATACTCCACTAAAAAAACACAACAAGTTATTAAAGCCATAAAAAGCAACAAATAGAAACTCAGTGAACTTTATTAAATCAAAGAAAGCTGTAGTATATTTAAGTATGCCAGCATCACTTGGGATGAAGAAATTACCTATGAATTGTTTTTCAACTAAGGCCTATAGTAGTTTTGCCCTTTTATTCAATAAGCATCGATTGATGGGTTCATTTTCTCAACCCTTTTCCTCTCTCAGTGCATGGAACATAGCAGACATCTATTGAATTCTGTCACTAGATATTTTAGCTGACATGTGGTATTATATTTGTTTTTCCCATGGAGAATAAATACTACCTAATACTACATGCAATGATAAAAATTTACCATCAGTTATCAGCAACTCTGAATATACTGACATTTCCAAATATGAACATAAACACATACATACATACATACATACATGAATTGATATACAAATAACATTTCAAAAAATTCCAAGAACAAATAAATAAAAATCAATGACACATTATTTATTCAAGTGAGTCATAAAGCCTTTGCCAAAAGTGGATCTGAAAAAAAAAATCATTTCACAGTTAGTGAGAAAGTAGTATATCATCAACAATCCATCAATTAATGTATTTAAGCTTCTACTAAGCACATTTTATACAATGCATCTTTTTATAAAGTGTATTAAATCTCTATTAATGTAGTATATAGCTATATACTATAGATAAAAAAATAAAAACAGACACATAAAGATAACCATTTTGTTTGCAAAATAGTTGATCATGTATTGTAATGGAGAAATGCTGAGGATGCTAAGAGAAAATGTATTCATTCAGCTGTCATACTGAGACTCTACTATTTGTAAAGTTTAAGCTTTGGAAGATACAATAATGAATGAAAGATAAAAATCCTTTCCTTCATTGATCTTATATTTTAGGGTAGAAGACTGGGGAAAAAAAAACTATATAAGTGAAGTATAGTTAGATAATATACCAGAAGTTGATAAATGCTTAGAGAAAAAACAAAGGTAATGGGATAAAGAATGACCTTTGGAGGGAGGGTGCTATTTCCTACCAGGCAGAGAGTTCTGAAAAAAGGGTCCTTGAGGAGGGAACTGACCAACAAGAGGAAGCAGGCCATGTGAACACTAGAGAAAAGAGTGTGGTGGATGGAGTAAAATGAGGCAAAATGATGCGTGCAGAAGGCCATGTAATGGCTTTGATTTTATTTAGAGTGACATGAAGGGATGAACATGAAAAATGGCATTCATTTGGCCAATACAGAAATAATTGCTGTCCCTGACAAGAGATTTTTGTTGAATAATGGGAAGGAAACTGTAGGTGATCCTACAAAATGCCTGGGAATCTACCCTGTAATGCTAATCATCCCTACATCACATTTTTTTAGATTTTTGACATCCCCCCCAACCCCCACACAACATAACTACAATGGCCAACCTGCATGTGAACCCACATATTTTACCTTCTCTTTTGTTAAAATGAATGAGCTTTTGATGCTGCTATCTAGGACCAGATCCTCCACTTTTGCTTCTCATCCCTGCTCTCCTTCTCCAAGACATCGTTCCTCCTCATCTCTCCTTTAGTGTAATTTTCCCCCTTACTACTGCATTATTCTCATCAATATTAAATGCAGTGTAAAGTCCAAACATTAAAAAATTACAATATCATGTTCCCATAATTCCAATTCTAGCCTCATTTATTTGCTCAGCTTTACAGAATAATTTCTTTAAAAAGTTGTCAACTGTTATTTTTTATTTTCCTCTTAGCATCTTACTTTTACTCTCTTGCATCTACTCCTATCAATATATTAAAATTTTATGTTTTATAAATTTAATAAAGATGTTGTAGGAGGTTCACAACCTCATCCACACATCTGGGTAGTTAGGCCCAGGTCTGTCCAACTGCAGAGCCAGGGCCCAGCCCCTTCCTTTACATGTCATATCCTTTCATCTCTGGAAGTGTGCCAGAGATAAGTTTAACTACAGATGTGGGAAACCTACAAGTTAGCTGCCATTCTCTCACATCCTCCTGCAGCACCACTTACTTACGTTTTCCATTGGAGGAAGACTTCCAGTATTACCTCTAATAGAAAGAGGTATTTTTTGCCTTTTCACCACTGGCATAAAATTTTATGTTTTATAAATATAATAAAGATGTTGTAGAGGGATGAGAGAATGGTCACATCCCAGGTTTCTGGCAAGTCCCTGGGATGGGACGCCGTGTGAGGGTCCTTAGCTTTGAGCAGGAAAGAATTTAAAAGGGAGCCAAAGTAGAGTGAAAGCAGATTTATTCAGGAACATACTCCATAAACAGAGTGTGGGCTGTCTCAGAAGGTGATAGGGCCCCAGGGTATGGGGTTGTTAGTTTTTATGGACTGAGTAATTTCATAAGTTAACAAGTGAGAGGTTTATTCCAACTATTTTGGGGAAGGAGTGGGGATTTCCAGGAATTGGACCATGGCCCACTTTTTGACCTTTATGGTCAGTCTTGGAACTGTCATGGTGCCTGTGGGTGTGTCATTTTGCATGCTAATGCATTACAATGAGCGTATAATGAGGCTCAAGGTCTTCTGGAAGTCAAATCTTCCACCATCTCGGGCCTAGTAAGTTCTAGCTAGTTTTTGTTGAATCCTTAGTGGCTATGTCATTATTTTAAAGGTTGTCATTTATTTAAAGGAGGCTCTGCCCCCCTTCCTCCTGTCTGAGAAATACAGAAAAAGTAGAAAACTTTGATAATTGTTAATGTAAAATGATATGGTTATGAATTTTTAGTATGAAACGAAGATAAAACCCTATTTAGAGAAAAAAGAAAATTGATTTTTGAACAAAAAAACAAACTAGAGTTAAAAAAAGAAAAAATGTTTATCAAAATATCAACTTTATACAGAGAAGATTTTCCTAATAACGCTCACCACTTATCTATTTTAGAGAGTGTTTTTTTTTTCAAAACCAAGGTTTTCAAAATGGTGATGGTCTCACTTTTATTGTGAATAGAGTACTCAGAATGCAAACTTGAACTTCAACTTGTCTTCTTTTCCTATTCCACTGCTTCCTTTTTTATCACCCTCAAATTAATGAACAATAGAATAGACTACACCAAGAGACAAGCTCTAAAGATTTTAAATTTATGAGTTTGCATAATGACTGTAATTGCTGAATGAATATATTCACTTCATTTTTTTTCTTCTAAATGAAAGTGAAAATTTGGCATATAAAAATCTTTCTGAGAATTAGGCAGAGAAAGGATTTTTTTTCTGCTTCAAACATGCACATCAAGTGAATTCCTCCACAGAGTCACCAGCTGAACTGCCTGTTTTCCAGTAGGTCAGAATTTCTCTGAAGGCCACACTTGACAGTGCGATTGTTAATGCCAAGCCAAGACATGAAAATCGGTGGGGCTTTCTCAGCTTCCTGTAGACTTATGACCTTTTTGAAATCTAATACAAAATAGGATATATTGGTGGAAGCATTTGGGGATTGCTCAATGTAACATATGTTTTGAGGCATTTATTTATTAATTTGCTTTATGCAATAAGCAAGGAAAGACATTTTATAGATTTTGCATGTATGCTGTGTTCAATTTGACAGAAGATTTTAATAAAATCTGAAAAACTAAATTAAAGTAGTAGCAGTATGGCATTGTTGATTTATTTACTTCTTAAACAAACAGGCAAAAACAATTTTGATTTGACTTTAGCTTACCTAATAAAGCTTCCACTAGAAGGATTAAAACAGCGGATTTTGTCGGCAGATGTATGGAGTTTACAAACCAATTTTTCTGAAATGCCATTTTGTTTATAAAATTTTAATTTTATCAAGATCAGTAAGAACATGGACACACCTTGAAATCAGTGAAGTGTTGTGCTAAGGCAAAGTTTAGGAAATATTTCACTTAAATTTTGTCTAAAGCAAATCCAGCATTTTGAATAAATTCAATGAAACATAGAGAATCAAAGTTTCACGAACATCAGTCATATAGTTACACGTGTAGTATGTGTGGTTGTCCATGTGTGCATGTATAATTTATTCTTTTTATTGTTTCATGTGGCCTAGATGAACAGAGGCATTGTAAATCATTATATGAATTATGGTGATTGAGTAAAATGTGTATGAACCTTTTTTCGAGGAAAGGAAATATGGGATAAAATAAGGAAACATTTTCACTTCCATAATCTTGACACATCAGAAAATAAAATAAACATAATTTAAGTCAATTAAATAATATACAATTTAAAATTCCAGTTCTTAAATGCAGCAGTCCCAAGAGACTACCACTACTATATCGGAGAGTGCTTATTATATAACATTTATACCATGGCAGAAAGTTCTATGGGACAGAGCTACTCCAGAAGTTGAAAAAAATCTTTGATGAAGTTTGGGTTTATTTTTTTCCCTGCTGTTTTTGACCTTTAAGTGCATATTGCTGGGGGTATCCAAATGTCATATTTTTGCTAAATTTATCACAAATCTATAGTAAAAACTTTATTATGAGATTTGTCATTTCTTTATTATTAAGAAAACTAGGCATACATTTTTTGTCATATTTCCTTATTATATTTTCAAAATATCTAGGTTCTCTTCATTCCTTATATTGGTAACGTGTGTCCTCTACCTTACTTTCTCAACTACCTACTTAGAAAACTAGCTTTTCACTTTATAGATTTTCTATATTGGTTTTATGTCTTCAATTTCATTGATATGTTCTCATCTTTATTATTTCCTTCTTTCTGCTTCCTTTGAAGTTAATTTACTTTTCTGTATTCTACTTCTTTAAAGTAGAAGGTTAGATTATCTTTTGGAAAACTTTGGGAAGAGGGTTGCTTTGGGTGAAAGCTAAGAGGAAAAAAAGTAAAAATCAAATAAACAAAAGAGACACTCCTAGATTACCTCTTTGTGTACAGAGGAGGTTCCTGTAAACCTCAGAAAAATGAAGTTTCTGCTGGAGTTTTATCTGATTATTATTTCATGGAAGCTCTGTCAGGGTGCCTACCCTCAGCTCAAAGTTAAAAGTTAATACTAAAAAAACTAAAGTTAAATGGATAACTCACCTCTGTACTTACTGTCTCTTCAAGCTTTAGCTTCTTTTCACAATTCGCTAGCTTATTGCTTATTTTTCAGAAACCTATGCTAATTACTCTTTTGTGCAGAGATTTTAATCAGTAGCAAAAAAAGGCTCTAGCCCAGGGGTCCCCAACCCCCGGGCCATTGACCGTACCGGTCCGTGTCCTGTTAGGAACTGGGCCACACAGCAGGAGGTGAGCAGCAGGCGAGCGAGCAAAGCTTCATCTGTATTTACAGCTGCCCCCATCCCTCCTATTACCTCCTGAGCTCTGCCTCCTGTCAGATCAGTGTCAGATTCTCATAGGAGCGTGAACCCTACTGTGAACTGCGCATGCAAGGGACTTAGGCTGTGGGCTCCTTATGAGAATCGAATGCCTGATGATCTGAGGTGGAGCTGAGATGGTGATGCTAGTGCTGGGGAGCAGCTGCAAATACAGATTATCATTAGCAGAGAGGTTTGACTGCAGAGAGACCATAATAAATCAATTGCTTGCAGACTCATACCAAAGCTCTATCCATGAGTGGCAAGTGAGAAGCTGCATCTCATGGAGTAGACTGGAAATAAGCAACACACTTCAGGTGTCACTGTCTCCCATCAGACCCCAGATGGGACCATCTAGTTGCAGGAAAACAAGCTCAGGGCTCCCACTGATTGTGCATTATGGTGAGTTGTATAATTATTTCATTATATATTACAATGTAATAGTAATAGGAATAAAGTGCGTAATAAATGTAATTAGCTTGAATCATCATGAAACCATTCTCCCCTCCTGGTCCATGGAAGAATTGTCTTGCACGAAACTGGTCCCTGGTGCCAAAAAGGTTGGGAACCACTGCTCTCGCGGACTTACTCTAACTTAACTGGCATAGTAAGATTTTGTTGTTTTTCAAAGAAATCAAAAAGAGAAAAATACAGTGATATGTTTATATTTAAGCACACATTTTCCATGTCCACTGGTCTTCATTCCTTCATGTACATCCTATTTTCTGTCTGCTTTCACTCTAAAGTATGACCTTTAGCATTTCTTGTAGTACAGATTTTTTTACATTGAAATCTTTTAACTTTCATTTATTTCAATTTTTTAAATTATTTTGCCTCATTTTTGAGGATATCATCTCTAGAACTAGAATTGTTGATTGACATATCTTGTTTTTTCTTTCTTTGTCTTTTCAACTATGCCATTCTCTTGTATTTTGGCCTCCAATGTGCACGTTAGTTTCTCTCTTCATAGCATGTCCTTCTCTGATTGATATTTTAGGAGTTTGTCTTTATCTTTGCTTTTCAGTAGCTTGATGATGATATTCCTAGGCATGCTTTTCTTTGTATTCATTCTGCTTGAGGTTCATTAAAGTTCATGTGTCTCTAAGTTGAAATGTTATTCACCAAATTTGAGAATTTTTTTAACCACAAGTTCCTCAGATATTTTTTCTACGCTTTTGTGTATTCTGCTTCTGAGACTCCAGTTACATTTTACACTGCCTGGTAATGTGCTCCCTGTCACTATGGCTCTGTTTATTTATTTTTCAGTCTATTTTCTCTGTTATTCACATTAGATTATTTTTATTGATTTGTTTTCCAGGCCACTGACCCTTTCCTCTGGTGTCTCCAATCTGATGTTAAGCTCATCTAGTGAATTTGTCATTTCCTGTATTTTATAATTTAGTTCTTAAATTTCAGTTTGGTTCCTTTTTAAATAGTTTTCATTTCTCTACTGAGAGTCCCCATATGTTCGCTCAATATGACCATGCTTTTTTCTAAATCCTTGAACATATTTATAATAGACGTTTTAAATTCCTGTCTGCTAATTCTAACATCTGGGTAATTTTGGCATCTGTTTCTATTGGCTCCTTCATTTTTTTCATTAGAGGTCACATTTTCCTGCTTATATACATGTTTTGGGGTTTATATTCCACCTTGTTGATAATACACTATAGTCAGTTATAAAACATTATCTTGCTTTAAAGAAGGTTGGTTTTCCTTTCTGATAAGCAGTTAAATTATTTTGGAATATTTTTTGATTATCACACTTGAATTTATTCTTTATTAGGATGGACTTATTTTAGTTTTACTCTTAGCCTTATAGCATAGATCTTATACTGCTTATAGAGGTTGGCAAACTAGAACAGTGCAACAAAATCCAATGTCCTGTTTTTGTCCATAGCTAAGAATTTTTTATATTAATAAAGATTTGCAAAAAAAAAAAAAGAAGGGATATCTGACAAGAATATTTACTATTCGTTCCTTTGTAGAAAACGTTTTCCAGAGCTTGCTCTAAGGCATAGTCCTTATAGCCCTTTTTGCAGTGTCCTGGTCTTTCTTTCATTATCTTATCTGAATGCCTGAGAGGCTCAGCAAGATCCCTCACCTACTAGGAAGGAACTCCAAAGTTTCACAAAAATACATGACCTCTGGTATCTGTGTTCTGCCCTGAGCCCCAGAGCATCTGCTCTCTACTAGGCCTTATGGTATCTTATCCAGTGTATCTGAAGCTAAACCCTCTGCCAAAAATCTGTTATTGAATGCCACTTGCAGATTCGTAGTTTATCCCTCCACCTTCCCTAACCCTCCTGCACACCTATTTCCTACTGACCTTTGTACTTTTCAGCCACTTCAGCAGCCCTGAGCTATGATATTTGCCTTCTCAACTTAGTAAGATGGTCACTTTGATTGGGTTCCATCACCCTGCACTACAGTGAAGAAAGGGCTCCCAGTCAGACATCCTTGGTGAACATGGGGCACAGCCTTATTATCACCTGATTTCCAACAAATGGAAGCACTTAATCTATGGAGTTTGTCCAATTTATAGTTGTGTAGACTAGGAGGGCAAGTTGCTGTGTTATTATGAACAATAACACATTCTCCCCATGTTTTATATATCCTTTCCCTTATACCACTCCCACAGGCTTTTTAGCCACACTGACATTTTTCCTTTTACTTTAAACAGCAAACTATTCTCATATCAGAGACTTTGTTTTACTTTCTATATCCTCTACCTAAAATACATTTCCTCTCATCCTCATGAGGCTAGCACTTTTTACATCCCAATTCAAATATCATTATCTCAGAGACCTTCCACAACTACTGTACCAGAATCTGCTTGATAATCACCCCTCTTCAATTGGTCCTAGTCTATTATATCAACTTTATATTATCTGCACAGTACATGTCAGTAGCTGATGTTATTGTTTTACTTATTAGTTAGTTAACTTGTTTGTTTGCTCGCCCTCCCATGTGAATGTAGGCTTCTTTTATCAAAGTCTTTGTCAGCCTTCTTACTAAAATATCTTCAGCGTCTAAAACATAACCTGAAACATAATAATACAGAGAACAATAACAAACATTTATATAATGCTTATTATCTACAGGCAAGAAATTACTTTTATTTTATTATTTATTTATTTATTGTAACATCTTTATTGCAGTATAATTGCTTTACAGTGGTGTGTTAGTTACTGCTTTATAACAAAGTGAATCAGTTATACGTATACAGATATCCCCATATCTCTTCCTTCTTGCATCTCCTTCCCTCCCACCCTCCCTATCCCACCCCTCTAGGTGGTCACAAAGCACCAAGCTGATCTCCCTGTGCTATGCGGCTGCTTCCCACTAGCTATCTGTCTTACATTTGGTAGTGCATATATGTCCATGCCACTGTCTCACTTTGTGCCAGCTTACCCTTCCCCCTCCCCGTGTCCTCAAGTCCATTCTCTACTAGGTCTGCGTCTTTATTCCCGTCTTGCCCCTAGGTTCTTCATGACCATTATTTTTAGATTCCATATATATGTGTTAGCTTACAGTATTTGTTTTTCTCTTTCTGACTTACTTTGCTCTGTATGACGACTCTAGGTTCATCCACCTCACTACAGATAAATCAATTCCGTTTCTTTTTATGGCTGAGTAATATTCCATTGTATATATGTGCCACATCTTCTTTATCCATTCATCTGTTGATGGACACTTAGGTTGCTTCCATGTCCTGGCTATTGTAAATAGAGCTGCAGTGAACATTGTGGTACATGACTCTTTTTGAATTATGGTTTTCTCAGGGTGTATACCCAGTAGTGGAATAGCTGGGTCATAGGGTAGTTCTATTTTTAGTTTTTTGAGGAAACTACATAGTGTTCTCCATAGTGGCTGTATCAATTTACGTTGCCACCAACAGTGCAAGAGGGTTCCCTTTTCTCCACACCCTCTCCAGCATATATTCTTTGTAGATTTTTTGATGATGGCCATTCTCACTGGTGTGAGATGGTACCTCACTGTAGTTTTGATTTGCATTTCTCTAATGATTAATGATGTTGACCATGCTTTCATGTGTTTGTTGGCAATCTGTGTATTGTCTTTGGAGAAATGTCTATTTAGGTCTTCTGCCCATTTTTGGATTGGGTTTTTTGTTTTTTTGATATTGAGCTGCATGAGCTGCTTGTAAATTTTGGAGATTAATCCTTTGTCAGTTGCTTCATTTGCAAATATTTTCTCCCATTCTGAGGGTTGTCTTTTCGTCTTGTTTATGGTTTCTTTTGCTGTGCAAAAGCTTCTAAAGTTTCATTGTGTCCCATTTGTTTATTTTTATTTTTATTTCCATTTCTCTAGGAAGAGGTAGGTCAAAAAGGATCTTCCTGTGATTTATGTCATAGTGTTCTGCCTATGTTTTCCGCTAAGAGTTTGATAGTGTCTGGCCTTACTTTTAGGTCTTTAATCCCTTTTGAGTTTATTTTTGTGTATGGTGATAGGGAGTGTTCTAACTTCATTCTTTTATATGTAGCAGTCCAGTTTTCCCAGCACCACTTATTGAAGAGGCTGTCTTTTCTCCACTGTATATTCTTGCCTCCTTTATCAAAGATAAGGTGACCATATGTGCATGGATTCATCTCTGCGCTTTCTACCGTGTTCTCTTGATCTGTATTTCTGTTCTTGTGCCAGTACCATACTGTCTTGATTACTGTAGCTTTGTAGTATAGTCTGAAGTTAGGGAGCCTGATTCCTCCAGCTCCATTTTTCTTTCTCAAGATTGCTTTGGCTATTCAGGGTCTTTTGTGTTTCCATACAAATTGTGAAATTTTTTGTTCTAGTTCTGTGAAAAATGCCATTGGTAGTTTGATAGGGGTTGCATTGAATCTGTAGATTGCTTTGGGTAGTATTGTCATTTTCACAATGTTGATTCTTCCAATCCAAGAACATGGTATATCTCTCCATCTATTTGTATCATCTTTTAATTTCTTTCATCAGTGTCTTATAGTTTTCTGCATACAGGTCTTTTGTCTCCTTAGGTAGGTTTATTCCTAGGTATTTTATTCTTTTTGTTGCAATGGTAAATGGGAGTGTTTTCTTAATTTCTCTTTCAGATTTTCCATCATTAGTATATAGGAATGCCAGAGATTTCTGTGCATTAATTTTGTGTCCTACTACTTTACAAAATTCATTGATTAGCTCTAGTAGTTTTCTGGTAGCATCTGTAGGATTCTCTCTGTATAGTATCATGTCATCTGCAAACAGTGACAGCTTTACTTCTTTCCTATTTGGATTCCTTTTATTTCTTTTTCTTCTCTGATTGCTGTGGCTAAAACTTCCAAAACTATGCCCAAATAGCATTGCTTATTAAATATCCATAGTTTTTAAAGACCTATAGGATTTTCATCTTGATTCTTTCCTCTTGTTACCATCAAATCAATATATGTTTATATATATATTAAAATATTAAATTATATTATTTCAAATAAACATTTAAGGAAAAAAAATTTTTTTCAATAGCTTGGTAGTGTTTAATCAGGTAGCTCTTTTATTATTTACAGATAGCAAGGTTGCAAGCCAAATCTATATCTAAAGTTTCATTTTAAGAGAAAAATGGGTTTGGCCTGTTTCATGGGGTTTGTGTGTAGAAATTGCTAAATGCATCTAAATTGAAATGATGCCTGTGCTTTCTTAGCATGAAAATATTAGATAATATGCAAATTAATCTCAAGAGAGTAACAGCTTCATCTGTTTGCCATGCAGACAAGGACTTCTCAGTAAAATGCCATGTCAAACTCTAAATTCCATGGTTGCTTTTGGCTCTAGAACTTACCTTAAATTAAATACTAATGCACTCTTGAAAATATTGACAAGCTTAATATTAGCACAGAGAAAGATTAATCTTCATATTTAATTCATTAATGACCCTCAGCATCTTGAGCATTTTCTATTGTCAAGACAAGAAATGTTTTCTGCAACATTTGAAAAAGATTATTGATTTAGTTTAAGAGAGCTTTCAGTGTATGTAACTAGAGAAAAATTCTAACAGGAAAGGAAAGGAGAATAACCCTTTATTTGGTGATTCTATGGGATATGGGAAGTACCATGAAAACTAGGTAATCCATTACTACTCCTAAATAATTAAAGTGATCTGTGATGTAATTAAATGTGTAATGAAAAGTTAATTGGAATATATTAAATGTAAAAACAGTCATCTAATTTATTACATAACATGGATATTTTCTACAGTACCCATTATATGAATTATATAATAAATTGGAAATAAATATTATGATTTTTAATCATTTATTTATCTGATATTATTTGTAATAGCATTAAGAATTTACAAAATTACTTCTTTCTTGTCAGAAAAATTATTTGGTTATCCCCTAATCATTCTTCAACAGATACAATGTGCTTTTTTTGCTGTGAAAAAGGCATTTTTGGAAAACATTGTGGTTAGTTTTAGAAAGCCATCATTTCAGTTGAGAAATCAAGGTTATCTATCCACATAAAGTCAAGTAAAAAAAATCCAAAACACACAAAACTCTCAAATGAGTAACGTAACAGACTCTTGTTTTTAATATTTTTCTAAAGAGCATGATCTATTCATTCATTAATATTTATTGAATATTTGCCAGTTTTAGACACTCTGCCAGGCACTGGGACAAAACCATCATAAAAACTTTGGACATCCTGATCCTTAGGTATGTTATTCCCATGTGCAGTGTAGGCTGCTGAGAACCAGTCAATATCATAGTCAAACCTTGGGAATAACCATGGATTGAGGATAAGGCAATTATGTTGATGTCTTTGTCTTCTATTCTTCCTTATTCTAATTACCAAGACTTAACTTTTGTGAACATTAATTTTCATGAATTCTTTTCAACTCTACTGAAGAGATGAATAATGATGGCATAGAATGGGGTCTTTACATACTTCCTTATTGTAGGTAATAAAGAAGAAAGACTATGTTTTGTTTAATTGACTAAGGAGCTATTTCCACTTCACCTATAAAAAGTCTCTCTGTCCTTTAGAATGTGCTATGTAAATTGTGTTCCTGTTTGAAAACTTTTTCAAAGTTGCAATTGTTGATTTAGTTTTAAATACATTATTTTATAAGAACAAAACTACTAATATGACTGCTAAGAATGCCTTACTTTTATTTATAAACTTTAACCAATTCCTTTACAATGCTAACTTAAATAGTTGAAGTATTAACAAGAGTTTATACCTAGTTTTTTAATCCCAAAAGGCAGTCAAAAAAGGAAATACTACTGAAAGTTGCATATATAGATAGATATCTGCAACTTTTAAAATTTGAAATAACCTTATATTTTTTGATGAGTAATATACAGACCACTGTTCACTACTGTTTCACAGTTAATTGAGAATTGTATCACCCACTGCAAAGTCAGTCATTTTCTTTTCTTTTTCTCATATAGTATGAGGAAAAACTAAAAAATTAGAAAGAAATGATGACTCTAAATGCAGGGTTCAAAGATATGGGACTTGCAGACCATGCATTGATTAGATACTGTTTTCAATAAATGGTATGTAAGTTTTATAGAATCCAGGAAACTAAGGGATGTTGCAGGGAAGGGATGTTGATATCAGGGGAAATCTGGTGAACAGGGCAAATATTTGTAGAACATTTCAAAATTTTAGGTAAATATTGTAAAATTTTTGAACTTTTGCATTTTCCAGACTGTAAAAACTGGATTGAAAATAAAAACAACAGTATATTTCATTATAAGAGTAATGAAGACTTTTCCATGGATTTTTTTTGTTTGTTTGTTTGTTTGTTTTTTTGCGGTACCAGGCCTGATGGCTTGTTTTGATAGTTTTTTCTAGTCATTTTCCCCATAGCCTATTGGTTAAGGTAAATAGTATTTTACTAAAGCTGAGGGACTTTCTTACTATTCTTTGGCTTTAAACATGTTCTAAGCAAGTAACAAAATCTGTTACGGCAGAGAGCATAGCAGATAGTCTCCCCATAGATTAGGCCAGGCTATTACCTATTACAAATCCATCTTGTTCCGCTTCCTAACAAGTTGCCACACTTTCTAGGCTATATCTTTACCTACCCACATTTTTTGCATTCTTTTAATTTAAGTGAAAAACTAGCTAAGCAAACTAAACTGTGTATGCAGTATGATTCAATAGTAGAAAATCTATTAATAATAAATTAATCATAACAATGTGAAACAATAAATTCCATATTATCATCTCCGTGGATGTATCAAGATTTAGATAAAATTAAGTACTCATTCCTATTTATAAAAAGCTTCTAATAAAAAAGGAATATATGGATTTTTTCCTCAACACTATAGATATAGATATGCACACCCAAAAATGTGAATGCCAGTATTGATAGTTGAAGGATAAAAACATATATCTGTAGTAATGGTTGAATGTAAAACCATAAATCTTTAAAATCAAAAGTAATGATATCACTATGAATGAAATTTTGAAAGAATCCCATCTCTGTTTAATAAGACTTGACATCCTAAACACAGTCATTAGGGATTGCTTTAATGATTTCCAACCATCAGCAAGGAAGAAGAGGAGCAGAAAAGCAAAGAATCGATTTTTTTAATTGCGTGGGGAAATGTAAGGAAGAATAGAACTAACTTCAAATTTGAATGTCAAGGTTCTTTGTGGGTACTCTGTGTACTTCCTGGTGTATAATAGGTGTCCAAAATGCATTAATCAACTAGGAATGCAAGTGTTAAAATTTAATAAGCATTTTATGTATTTAATCAACCAGTGAAATTACTGAGAGAAATTGTGTTTTGGATCCCATAAAAAGAAATGAATGATAAAAACCAGTTAAATTTGCATGTAAGCATATGTATCATTGGTTTGCTATTATAAAAGTATTTAAAAGAATTATGTTAGCTGTAGATGAGTTATGAGAATTGGATACACCAGAGCTGTTTTTAAAATTTATTATTGATTTAATACATTTGTTAATATATTTACTAGTATAGTTTTTACATTTAATTTAGCAGGAGTAAATCTATCTTTAATACACAAAGGAGCTATTTTCATATTATAAATGATTTTACTGATGAAATATATTAATTGACATATATACTCTTATAATAGTAATGATAAAAGTGTTAATCCCTCTCTCTTTCTCTCTTTCTCTGTCTCACAGAGGGGGATAGTGCTCATTTCCATAAAATGATTTGGATTCCACATACAAGTGATGTCATATGATATATGTCTTTCTCTTTCTGACTTACTTCACTTAGTATGATAATCTCTAGGTCCACCCATGTTGCTGCAAATGACATTATTTCATTCTTTTTTATGGCTGAGTAATATTCCATTGTGTGTGTGTGTGTGTGTGTGTGTGTGTATCTATATATATATATATATATATATATATATATATACCATATCTTTTTTATCCATTCATTTGTTGGTGGATGCTTAGGTTACTTCCATGTCTTAGCTATTGTAAATAATGCTTCTATGAACATTGGGGCGCATGTATCATTTCAAATTAGAGTTATCTCCAGATACATGCCCAGGAATGGGATTGTTGGATCATATGGTAAAGGTTTATTGATGACTTAATGAAAGGAAACCAAAGTCTAATTTCAGAAAACATTATATTCCCATTAAAATTAATTACACTAAATTTGCGTAGAATGAAACATATATGTAAAAAATTCAGTTTCTCACAAGTTTGTTTATTATCATCTTACATATCTGTCTTTTGGATTCAAGATATTGATGCCAAAGTGAGCATAACCAGGAAAGTAAAGAATCTCATAAAGCACTGATTCTCAAACCTTTTCATCCTAGAATATTTATGCTCTTCAAAAATATTAAGGACTCTCGGGCTTCACTGGTGGTGCAGTGGTTGAGAGTCTGCCTGCTGATGCAGAGGACATGGGTTCGTGCCCCGGTCTGGGAAGATCCCACACGCTGCAGAGCGGCTGGGCCCGTAAGCCATGGACGCTAAGCCTGCGCGTCCGGAGCCTGTCCACAACGGGAGAGGCCACAACAGTGAGAGGCCCACATACTGCAAAAAAAAAAAAAAAAAAAAAAATTAAGGACTCTAAAGAACTTATACTTGCATAAATTTTACATATCGATATTTGCCAATTTAGAAATTAAAACTACGAAAATATAAGCAATAATTTATGAATTTAACAGTAAAAACAAATATACATATAATAACATTTTAATGAAATATAAATATATAATATATAAATACCATTTTAATGAAAATATAAATAACATTTTATATATAAATATAAATTTATATATAATTTAATATAAATACCATTTTAATGAAAATAACTATTTTCCCAAATAAAAATATCAGTGAAAAATATGTTATTTTTTATATTTTTGCAAATCTGTATAATATCTGGCTTAAGAAAGGACACTAAGATTCTTGTTTCTGCTTCTGCATTGAATTAATTGTGATGTGTTATTTTGGTTGATGTATATGAACAAAATTCTGCCTCACCCAGACATGTAATGGGAAAAGGGAGAAGTACTTTACTAGCCATTTCAGATAACTGTGAATGTTCTTTTTTGATACTACACCAAAACTTGACAAGTGGTAGTTCATTTAAAGATAGCTGCAATGTGAAATTGCAAACCATATAAGTAATCTTTTTCTACTCCATTATTATGTGTTGCACATTGTATAGGCTTTTAACCTATATGCATGATTGTGTAACATCATGCATTGATCATGTAAAAAAATATTTGTTAACTGAGTTATCCAGATTTTCCAAATGTCAGCAGATTTCATAAATGTCAAAAAATATTTGTTAATATAAGCAAAGATCTCATCAGAGAAGTATTTATTCATTGGGAAATTCTCAAGCTTATGGTGGCAAATATAAGTTTTCCACAAATTTAAGTTTCACTTAAAATCTCAGCTTTACCATTTCCCACAAATACAGTGCTCACTTCATTCATTTCTGAAATATCTGTCATATACCCAAGACTGATTACCATAATTTGAATATAGATCATTCTTTCCATTTAAATGATGTTTTAAAAGAGCAGTTACTTCAGCTTGCAGCTCAAATAATTGCATGTTTTAGAAGGTTTTGTTTTTGGGTTTTTTTTCCCTCAAACAACTGTCTCATATTGTTATGCACCAGTAGTGCTTAATGTGGACATTTTTGTTAGCCAGCTAAGGGTCTTTCTCCCAATATGTGTGATTCAGATTGGGCCTTGTTGAATAGGGTGATGTCAGCAAAAACAGCAGAGTAAGTAGCTCCAAGGCCCTGTATCTCAACAGAAACATCAAACATCACAAACTCTATAGCCTGCAAATCATAAGAAAATCACTATTTGGTCTTCCACAGGAAAAGAACGGCTGACTACTAAATTAAAACCAATCAGAAATTAGAGTTCAAATACTTTATAGTATTTCTTCATTTTTTTAATTTAGCAGAAAAAAAAATCATCTTTAAAAAAAGAGATTTTAAGCACCCAGCATGTGCTATTTCAGGAAGGTCTGGTGTTATCCGGATTATATTATATTTTCACAGATCCTTCAAGCTTAGTATTCTGAAAATAACAGTAGATGTATGCAAACTATTTATAATTTTATTTTCTCCCCTTAGAAAATAAATGTCAAACTGCCAAGAAACCCATGCTAAATCCTAGGGATAAGCACAAATAAGTTCAACCCATTGTACTAAATTTATTTTGAAAATAACTGGTTAGATTTTACAAATTATCAAACAATAACTCTGTTTCCTTAAACACGAGTTATTTGAATGAATTCAACCATTTTTAATCTTATTATATTCTTGGTGGTATTATCATTTATAATTATACTTTTGAAAATATAGTGAAGTACTATATTACTGAAGTTGAAGAAACTAATAAACCCTTTTGCTTCTAACATGAGACTAAATTTCTGGTTACTTGTACAGTGCCTACATTGTACTCTGTGGCCTAAACAAATGAATATAATTTCTAAGTCAATTTATTTCAAGCCTGAGAATCATTAAGAATGAATAGAATCTATCATGTTAAGTAACTCAGATATTAAGTAATCATGATGAGTGATCTGTCAAGGCAACTTCATGCAGCCCATCCTGTTGACTGCATGCAAAATTATTATTAATACAGAAACAATGTCCAGATATCCCTTTGTCTACAAACAGGAGGTGAAAGACTTGTACAATGAAAATTACAAAACATTGCTGAAAGAAATTTGACATAAATGAAACATGTCTCATGTTCATGAATTAGAATACTTAATATAGTTAAGATGTCAATACTACTCAAAGCAATCTACAGAGTCAATCTCATTGTTATTAAAATCCCAGTGGCATTTTTTGCAGAAATAGAAAAACTCATCCTAAAATTCATATGGAATCTCAAGGGATCTCAAATAGCAAAAACAATCTTGAAAAAGAACAGCAAAGCTGGAGGCCTAACACTTCTGGTTTGAAACTTATTGCAAAGCGACAGTAATCAAAACAGTGAGGTACTAATATAAAGAAAGACAAAGAGACCAATGGAAAAGACTAGAGAGCCCAGAAATAAACCCTCTAGTATAAGGTCATATGATTTTTGAAAAGGGTGCCAAGACCATTCAATGGGGAAAGGACAGTGGGGGATGGTGCTAGTAAAACTGAATATCTACATACCAAAGAATAAAGCTGGACCTTTATCTAACACCACATACAAAAGTTAACTCAAATGGATCAAAAACTTAGATATGAGACTTAAAACTATAAACCTCTTAGAAGAAAGGATAGGGCAAAAACTTCACAACATTGGCTTTGGCATTGATTTCTTATATACGACACCAAAGGCAACAACAGAAAAAAATATACAAATTGGAATTCATGAAAATATTTTTTAAGTTGTATATCAAAAGACACTATCAACAGAATAAAAAGGCAACTCACAAAATGGGAGAAATTACTTGCAGATCACATATCTGACAAGGGAATAATATCCAGAATATATATAGAACTCCTAAAACTCTGGCAACAGAAAACAAACAACTGATTTTAAAAATGGACAAAGGACTTGAATAGACATTTCTCCACAGAAGGTATATAAATAACCAAAAAGCACATGAAAAGATGCTCAGCACCACTAATTATTAGGGAAATGCAAATAAAAACTACGATGGGATACTGCCTCTCAGTAGGATATTTACTATTAAAAAGAAAAAAACAAAACAAAACAGAAAATAGCAAGTTCGGCAAGGATGTAGAGAAAGGGAACTCTAGTGCACTATTGGTGGGAATGGCAATTTGAACAGCCACTGTGGAAAACAGTATGGCAGTTTCTCAAAAATTAAAAAATAGAATTACCATATGATCCAGCAATCCTACATTTAGGTATATACCCAAAAGAACTGAAATCAGGTTCTTGAGGAGATATTTGTACTCCTGTGTTCATAGCAGCATTATTTACAATATTTATGTTCCTGCATGGGTAAGCCTTTCTGAGAAGAGAAATTTGGTACCTGGGTCATGGAGGAGATTTTGAAGTTAAAGGGTAGGAAAATAGTGACAGACAAGTGGGAGAGATTTACCTGTCTGAGGAATGTATTTACATTTCAAAGGGGATGTTGGGGTTTGGTACTTTCTCTAGGTATGTCACATGAATCCAAAAGCCAATTCCTTGGAGTTGGGCGGCACAAGGGTTGGTTAGCAATACCTGATAGGGGCCTTTCCAATGAGATGGAAGAGTTCCTCTGGAGGTGCCTATTCCAATAGACAAATTTCCAGGTTGCAAGGTGTGAGGTGTGATGCTTAAGATCCTTGTATCACAAGAGCATACTGTGAAAAGGTCGCTCTACCAAAACATGGTTATTTTTGATAGAAGCCATTATTGAAATATCATTCATAATGATACTCAAATATCATTCAAATATTCATTATTGCAATATTGAAATCTCTCTCTTTTTATGAGCTCTGGGGCAAAAGAAGCAAGAGTCAAGTGCATTGGGCATCCTGTGACTATCTCAAAGGGTGAGAGTTTATGAGTTCCAAAACGGTGGATCAAAGGTTTAGAAGGACCAGTGGCAATGCTTTTGGCCAAGGTATTTGGAGGGCCTCTACAAATTTTGCCAATTGAGTCTTAATCATGACATTAGTGTGTTTGACTAAACCAGAGCGTTGAAGATGTTAAGCAAAGTGAAAGTGTTGTAAAACCAGCCAAGCAGCACAGACTTGTCAAAACATTTGGCCGGTAAAATGGATTCCTCAATCACTATAAAGTTTGAGAGTTCCCCAGGTAGGGATTATCTTTTCTGGAAGGACTTTAGCAACAGAAGAGGTAGTAGTCTGTCTGCAAGGGAAGGCTTCAGTCCAGTGTGAAAGCATACAGACCATGATTAAAACATATTTATATCCATGAAATGGAGGATGTTGTATGAAATCCATTAGCCAGATCTCAAATAGTCCATTAAGTAGTTTAAAATGTCTGGGAGCAGTACACACAGGCTTCAGTGAGTTAGTTGTACTTTCGATAAGTAAGACACGTGAGGTAGGCAGTGTCTGTGGCCTTGTTAATGTTTCCCTAACAACATTGATTCATTGATGCTATCATTTTGTCAGTAGGCCAATGGTTTAATGAATGTGCAGTGGTAAGGAATGGGAATTTTAGAGTCTCCAGTAGGACTGGGTTGTTTTTTGGTCCAAACAAACAAATGTTGGTTTGTCTTTTTATCAAACCAACAATTACTGAATTTTAAATTTTATTTTTCTTTGCCTGAGGCAAAATGTCTGGTTTCTCCAGCCAGTTCTTCCAAGTTATCATTTGAATAAATGTCCCTTTGGACCATGAGTGAGGTTTGGCTGCTGATGGTCCCTTTAAGGACAGCTTTTCTTATGGAAACATCAGCAAGATGATTTCCCTTAGCTTCCAGAGAGTTAAGTTTAGAATGCTCCTGAATCTTAAAAGTAGCTCAGGTAGCAGGTAAAAATAATATATCCAATAATTCCTGAACATTGGGGTCATTTTAAATTTTATTTCTGCTGGAAGTAAGGAAAACATGTTGTTTTCACAACATTCCAAAATCAAGAGCTAATCCAAAAGCATATCTGCTATTAGTAAAAGTATTGGCAGTTGTGTCCTTGGCTAAAGTACAAGCCCATGTAGGAGTGAAAATTTAGCCTGTTGGGCTAAAGTAGCCAGAGGTAAAGATGCTGCCTCAACAACATCAAAAAGAGTTGCAGTAGCATACCCAGCACAATATTTGCCATTGTCACCTTTTAAATAAGTACCATCAGTGAACCATGGGAAGTCAGTTTTACTCAGAGGAATTTTCTGTAGATCATCATGGGGAGTCAGGAGGCGACCCATCACTGGTAGACAATCCTGAAAGACTTCATCAGTGCTGGAGGGGAGAAAAGTAGTAGGGTTGAGGTTATTACAACATAAAAAATTATGTGAGAAGCAGTTAATAAAAGGTGAGGTGGCTGACTGAGAAATGTTGAGATGAGAATTCAGAATAGTGTCTACTGCATGAAGTAGAAAACTGATTAAAGGATGTCTCACAATGATTTTCTCAGGGACCTTAACCAAAAGGACAGTGGTGTAATGGCTCTAAGGCAAGAAGGTACCCCAATGTCACCAGATCTGGTTGCTAGCTCTAATACCCTATGGGTTGATGGGTGGTCCCCATGTTTTTGGGTGAGTGCCCCGAGGGGATTTCCTTCTATTTCATATACAAAAATGGGAAAGGGAATCTGATAACTGGGATTCTCAAGGGCAGGTTCATCAAACTCTACTTTAAGCCTTGAAAGCTATGTTGTCCAGTTCTTCACAAAAAATTGGGTCAGGGTTCTTACTGTTGAGTAAAATATACAGGGGTTTGGCCATAAGAGAGAAATTTGGAATATAATTTTGACAATAACCAACTAGCCTGAGAAAAGCTCACAGTTGGTGCTAGTTTGTGTTTTTGGAAACTTAGGACACCATGAAGTTTATCTGGATCTGAATGTAGCCCTTGTTCTGATATCAGATGCCCTAAATATTGAATCTGAGTTTGGGCAAACTGAAATTTTTCTTTGGTGACCTTATATCCCTTTAAGGCTAAAAGCTTTAGCTAGTGGTTCCTTTCTTTCTATGAAGAGGCTTGAGAAGGAGAGCAAAGAAACGAATCATCCACATTTGCAGCCAAGTAAAACCCATTGGGAACTTAGTATCATCCATATCAGCCTTCAGGATTTGCAAGAAATAGAAGGATTCTTAGTAAAACTCTCAGGGCATCCCTGGTGGTGCAGTGGTTGAGAGTCCGCCTGCCGATGCAGGGGACATGGGTTCATGCCCTGGTCCGGGAAGATCCCACATGCCGCAGAGTGGCTGGGCCTGTGAGCCATGGCCGCTGATCCTGCGCGTCCGGAGCCTGTGCTCTGCAACAGGAGAGGCCACAACAGTGAGAGGCCAACGTACCGCAAAAACCTCTCAGACATTACTGTCTAGGTAACTTGTTTTTCTTCCCAAGTGAAGGTTAGAAGGTAATGGCTCGCTTCATCAACTGGAATACTAAGGAATGCACTGCATGAGTCAGTTACAGTAAAGAATTTACTTCTGGTGGGAATGGATGTTAGTGATGTATGAGGGTTAAGAACAAAAGACTGTTGAGGAATAACAATGTTGTTTATTGCTCAGAGGTCCTGGACAGACCTCTACTCTTGACCCTTAGGTTTTCTCATCAGTAAAATAAGAGTATTACAGGACTAGTACAAGGGATAATGAGGCCTTGAGCCTTGTAATCTTCTATTATGGGCTTTATGCTTGGAAGGACTCCTTTACTCATAGGATAAGAGGAGTCTTTCTTCTTCCTGTTGGGCTCTGCTATCACTGCAGGGCATGGGATCACTCCCTTCTGGTCTCTTGACTATTTAATTGAGGCTTCTGTTTATTAATTTTTTTAGAGTATGAAAAATGTTGTAGATAGGTATAACTCTAACAAATATGTAGAATATCTATATAAGAAATACTACAAAACTCTGATGAAGGTATTCAAAGAAGAATTAAATAGAGAAATATTCTATGAACATGGACAGGAAGATTCAGTATTGTTAAGATATAGGTTCCTCCCAACTTCATCTATATATTCAATGAAATCCTAATCAAAATCCCAGCGAGTTATTTTATGGAAACTGACAAACCAATTCTAAAGTCTACATGGAAAGACAAAAGACCCAGAATAGCCAACACAGTATTGGTAGGAGAATTTACAGTACTTAGCTTCAAGACTTACTAAAAGCCGATTTATGGTAAAAACTCTCCAGAAAGGGGGAATACAGGGAACCTACCTCATTATAATAAAACCCATATATGACAAACCCACAGAAAACATCATACTCAACAGTGAAAAGCTGAAAGCATTTCCTCTAAGATCAGTAACAAGACAAGGGTGCCCACTCTCACCACTATTATTCAACATAGTTTTGGAAGTCCTAGCCATGGCAATCAGAGAAGAAAAAGAAATAAAAGGAATCCAAATTGGAAAAGAAGAAGTAAAACTGTCACTGTTTGCAGATGACATGATACTATACATAGAAAATCCTAACGATGCCACAAGAAAACTACTAGAGCTAATCAATGAATTTAGTAAAGTCACAGGATACAAAATTAACACACAGAAATCTCTTGCATTCCTATACACTAACAATGAAAGATAAGAAAGAGAAATTAAGGAAATAATCCATTCACCATTGCAACAAAAAGAATTAAATTCTTAGGAATAAACCTACCCAAGGAAGCAAAAGACCTGTGTGCAGAAAACTGTAAGATACTGATGAAAGAAATCAAAGACAACACAAACAGATGGAGAGACATACCATATTCTTGGATTGGAAGAATCAATATTGTGAAAATGACTATACTACCCAAAGCAATCTACAGATTCAGTGCAATCCCTATCAAATTACCAACGGCATTTTTCACAGAACTAGAACAAAAAACTTTACAATTTGTATGGAAACACAAAAGACCCAGAATAGCCAAAGCAATCCTGAGAAAGAAAAATGGAGCTGGAGGAATCAGGCTCCCTGACTTCAGACTACATTACAAAGCTACAGTAATCAAGACAGTATGGTACTGGCACAAAAACAGAAATATAGATCAATGGAACAGGATAGAAAGCCCAGAGATAAACCCACACACCTATGGTCACCTAATCTATGACAAAGGAGGTAAGAATATACAATGGAGAAAAGACAGCTTCCTCAGTAAGTGGTGTTGGGAAAACTAGACGGCTACATGTAAAAGAATGAAATTAGAACACCTGCTAACACCATACACAAAAATAAACTCAAAACGGATTAAAGACCTAAATGTAAGCCCAGACACTATAAAACTCTTAGAGGAAAACATAGGCAGAACACTCTTTCACATAAATTGCAGCAAGATCTTTTTTGATCCACCTCCTAGAGTAATGAAAATAAAAACAAAAATAAACACACGGGACCTGATTAAACTTAAAAGCTTTTGCACAGCAAAGGAAACCATAAACAAGATGAAAAGACAACCATCAGAATGGGAGAAAATATTTGCAAACAAAGCAACTGACAAAGGATTATCACCAAATTATACAAACAGCTCATGCAGCTCAATATCAGAAAAACAAACAACCCAGTCAAAAAGTGGGTGGAAGACCTAAATAGACATTACTCCAAAGATGACATACAGATGGCCAAGAGACACATGAAAAGACACTCAACATCACTAATTATTAGAGAAATGCAAATCAAAACTACCATGAGGTATCAGCACACACTAGTGAGAATGGCCATCATCGAAAAATCTACAAACAAGAAATGCCAGAGAGGGTGTGGAGAAAAGGGAACCGTCTTGCACTGTTGGTGGGAATGTAAATTGATACAACTGCTATGGAGAATAGTATGGAGGTTCCTTAAAAAACGAATAACAGAACTACCATATGACCCAGCAATCCCACTATTGGGCATATACCCAGAGAAAACCATAATTCGAAAAGACACATGCGCCCCAATGTTCATTGCAGCAGTATTTACAATAGCCAAGACATGGAAGCAACCTGAATGTCCATCAACAGAGAAATGGATAAAGAAGATGTTGTACATATATACAATGGAATATTACTCAGCCATATAAAGGAACGAAATTGGATCATTTGTAGAGATGTGGATAGACCTAGAGACTTTCATACAGAGTGAAGTAAGTCAGAAAGAGAAAAACAAATATATATTAATGCATATATGTGGAATCTAAAAAGATGCTATAGATGATCTTCTCTGCAAAGCCGAAATAGAGACATAAATGTAGAGAACACACGTATGGATACCAAGGTGTAGTGGGGCGGGTGGGATGAATTGGGAGATTGGGATTGACATATATACGCTACTATATATAAAATAGATAACTAATGAGAACGTACTGTATAACACAGGGAACTCTACTGAATGCTCTCCGGTGGCCTAAATGGGAAGGAAATCCAAAAAAGAGGAGATATATGTTTACGTATAGCTGATTCACTTTGCTGTACAGTAGAAACACAGCATTGTAAAGCAACTATACTCCAATAAAAATTTTAAAATAATAATAAAATAAATAAATGCTGGTAAGCATGTGCAGCAACAGGAAGCCTCATTTGTTGCTGAATTCAAATTAGTATTCAAAATAGTATAGCCACTTTGAAAGGTAATTTGGAAGTTTCTTACAAAAGTAAACACTCTTACCATACAATCCAACAACATGCTGTTTGGTATTTACCCAAATAACTTGAAACTTTATATACACATAAAAACGTGGACACAAAGCTTTTTAGCAGCTTTTTTTACAATTGCCCAAACTTAGAAGTAACCAAGATGTCCCTTAATTGATAAATGGATTAACAAACTGTGATACATACATACAATGGAATATTATTCAACAATAAAAAGAAATGAGCTATTAAGTTACAAAAAGACATGGAAGGAGCTTAAATGCATATTGTTAAGTGAAAAAAAAAAGCCAATGTGGAAAGCATTTTTACTGATTTCAACTATATGACATTCTGTAAAAGAAGAAATTATTGAGACAGTTTTAAAAAATCATTGGTGGTCAGGACTTTGGCAGCAGAGAGAGAAGAATGAATAGGTGGAGTACAGGGGATTTTTAGGGCAGTGAAAATATTCTGTATGATACTATAATAGTATTGTAATGGCGGATACACGTCATTATACATTATATATTATACCTATAGAATTTCCAATACAAGAGTGCACCCTAATATATACTGTGGACTTTGGTTACTAATTATGTATCAGTTTGGCTTATTTTTTTTTTTTTTTTTTTTGCGGGCCTCTCACTGTTGTGGTCTCTCCCATTGTGGAGCACAGGCTCCAGATGTGCAGGCTCAGCGGCCATGGCACACAGGCCCAGCCGCTCTGCAGCATGCGGGATCCTCCTGGACTGGGGCACGAACCCATGTCCCCTGCCTCAGCAGGCGGACTCTCAACCACTGTGACAACAGGAAAGCCCCAGTTTGGCTTATTAATTATCACAGGTGTACCACACTAAGTCAGGATGTTTATAATACAGGGAATTGTATGTGTGGTGGGGTAGTGCATGGGAAGCAGAGGAGCTATTGCATATGGGAAATCTCTATGCTTTCTGCTCAATTTTTTTATAAACCTAAAACTGCTCTAACAATAAAGTCAATTAATATAAGACAGGTAAATCCAACACAGAATAGATTAATACTGTGTATTTTTAACTAACAGTCATTTTACATTGCAAAAAAAAAAGGCTACCTATAAACAGTTTTTTTTTTTTTTCTTGTCTGTCTGGTTTTTTGTTTATTCTGACTTCTCAGCCCTTTGAAAGTATACTCTTCTTCCTGTTAGATTTTGGGCAGTCACTTTCTTTCTTCAAATAATCAAACAATTTAGCACATCTTCTTTCTAATATAATTGTTAAGAGCATTTGGTCCTAGGTATATGCATACTTCTTTCATCTCTGTCTAGCCTAACTGTAAATATCTAATTTTTATGTTGAAATCCTTTTTTTTTTTTTTTTTGGCGGTACACGGGCCTCTCACTGTTGTGGCCTCTCCTGTTGCGGAGCACAGGCTTCGGATGCGCAGGCCCAGCGGCCGTGGCTCACAGGCCCAGCCGCTTCGCGGCATGTGGGATCTTCCCAGACCGGGGCACGAACCCGTGTCCCCTACATCGGCAGGCGGACTCTCAACCACTGCGCCACCAGGGAAGCCCGAAATCCTTTTTTTCTTAATCAAAAATATTTTTTCTAAGAATTTTCTTTTAACTTTCTGCAGCTTGTTTCATTAATCTTTTTCTTTTTTTTTACTCCCACTAATCCACTACTACTATTCTGATAGAAAACTTAAGGTCATTTTTCAAACTGTTCAAGTTTTTCTTTGATATCGTAAGCAAACTTGATTACTAAAGTTAGAGCTTAAGGGAGTCTTATCCTTTGAGCCCTCAATACTAATCTATATCAACCCAATAAAAGAGTATATATATACTCTTTTATATATATATAAATATATATATATAAAATATATAAAATAAATATATATATTTTTTTCCTTTTCTGTGAATTAACATAATCCATCAGCTTTCCATGGGTAAAGTCTCTCACAGTGTGGGTTCTGCATTCTAAAGCCAGTGTCAGCATTTCCTAGTTAGCAAATCTAGAGTCAGTCTGAGACCATGGGCATTGGTAGATGAAATGACCCATAAAACCTATGAATAAGACAAATAGTATGAAATTATAGCCCCTCTAGCTTAATCCTTTATTTCTAAATGCAGTTATTATTATTTGTGAGAGTTGATTCAGCGTTGTCTACCATAGGCTGGCATTAGTGAATAAAAGAATTTTTCACATGTACACATGGAACATAGATAGCTATCTTTCTGTTATGAGACACTACCTGAAAATCTGGCTCAGAGTTAAAGGTAGAAAATACTGTACCTCCCAAAAATGTCTAAAAGGACCAAATCTCTGTCCCAGGCTCACCTGCAATACCAGGCCTAGCTGAATCTGAAGCTCAAGGTCATGTAAGAGCCTGAATGCTAATGTCTGTTAAAAGCTCTTAACTATATGAAGGCAACCATTTGCCTATGCACAAGCAGACATAAAATACAGTGACTTAACAAGATAAAAATTCCTCGTGGCTCTTACTTTGGAGAGTTTAAAGACTCACCTTTCGCCCTAGCTATGACAGTTAAAAGCCAACAACAAAAGTGAAAAACAAACTTCCTAGCACAATATAAGTCAGTGAACATCATTAAAGTAAAAAAATCTGTGTGGTCACTAATTGCTAATGCCTAAGGCCTTAATTTGAATCTTTTATGCACATCAAAAATGCCTCTTCCCTCTGTTTTTTTTCCATCAGATCCAATTTTAGGTTGCCCCATATATAATGCATTTCTCTTTTCAACTTGTTTTTTAATAAATTATTGGAAGGTATACACAGGACTTAGACAAATGATGATAAAAAATCAACTTTATTATTGAATAAAAATATTGGAAGATGTGACTTAGGCATGAAGCCAGATGAATTTTCTGACATCTCTTTGAAATGAGCACGTCCACCACTATTTTAACCTGGCCCACTGAGCTCACTTATTAGACCAGAATGCAACTTTCCTGTACACAGGCCAGTCCCACAGAAGGAAAGGACCAAGCTCTGGTTATACAGATTCTTCCTCCCATGCCACCTATCAATTGATCAGAAAGCTCTCTCTTTCTCTCTTTCCTTATTTATCCTGCTTATTTTTATTTTATTTTGAGAACTAATAACATGCATATTCAGAAAAGTACATAGAATTTTATAGGCTATCACTCAAGATTTTAGCAGGAAATAAAATTTACCTCTGATGGTTCAAATAAAAATATTTTAGTAAGTGACTAATCAAAGAAAGATGCAGAATTAAAGGACAGACAAATGACATTGAGAAACCTAGGGACCAAAATGTGTTGAAAGCCATTACCAACCCTTGGACTGAAGAAGGAGGGAGAAGATATAGAGAAGATGGAGCTCACTCAGAGCTGCAGCCATGGGGACAAGGCTTCCTGGTGGGAGCTGTAGTCATAAGGGACTGAAGCCATGGCCAGAGATGCACTTTTCCCTTTCAAGCCCACGTGTCTCTCTTCTCTACCAAGGGTTTTCTCCAGCACAACACACATAGGAACTTGCTGAATCAGGCAACCATAACTCTGAATGGAGTTGGGAGAGGGGAAAGGGAACACAGGATTAAGCAATCAGAGCAACCCTAAACATAATGGGGAAGGAATTCAGCTATCCTGTCCACTGAGGGAATAATTTTGAAACATGTTCATGTATCTTTTTGAATTATAGTTTTGTCTGGATATATGCCCAGGTGTGGGATTGCAGGATCATATGGTAATTCTATTTTTAGTTTTCTGAGGAACCTCCATACTGTTTTCCATAGTGGCTGCACCAACTTACATTCCCACCAACAGTGTAGGAGGGGTTCCCTTTCTTCACACCTCTCCAGCATTTGTTGTTGTAGACTTTTTGATGATGGCATTCTGACTGGTGTGAGGTGATACTCTCATTGTAGTTTTGATTTGCATTTCTCTAATAATTAGCAATGTTGAACATCTTTTCATGTGCCTATTGTCCATCTGTATGTCTTCTTTGGAGAAATGTCTATTTAGGTCTTCTGCGCATTTGTCAATTGGGTTGTTTGTTTTTTTGTTATTGAGCTGTATGAGCTGTTTGTATACTTTGGAAACTAAGCCCTTGTCAGTCACACCGTTTGCAAATATTTTCTCCCATTCCGTAGGTTGTCTTTTCACTTTGTTTATGGTAACCGTTGCTGTGCAAAAGCTTGTAGGTTTGCTTAGGTCCCGTTTGTTTGTGTTCATTTCTGTTGCCTTGGGAGACTGATCTTAGAAAATATTGGTACAATTTATGTCAGAATGTTTTTCCTATGGTTTCCTCTAGGAGTTTTATGGTGTCATGCCACAAATGAACCTACCTACAAAACAGAAACAGACTCACAGACATAAAGAACAGACTTGTGGTTACCAAGGGGGAGGGGGGAGAGATGGCCTGTGGGGATTTGTAGATGCAAACTATTATATATAGTTTGGATAAACAACAAGGTCCCACTGTATATAGCACAGGGAACTACATTCAATATCCTGGGATAAACCATATGGAAAAGAATATAAAAAAGAATGTATATATGTGTATAACTGAGTCACTTTGCTGTACAGCAGAAATTAACCCAACATTGTAAATCAACTATATGTCAAAAAAATAGTAATAAAGGAGAGTTGCTTAGAAAAAAGCAAACAAACAAAAAGAACACGTTCATTATGGTTTCTTAGGAATGATTTCTAGTTACCCATGGTGGTACACACCAGCATTGCCAAATAAAAACACAGAGTGACCGGTTAAATTTGAATTTTAGATAACCAGCAAATAATTTTTTACTGTAAGTGTGCCCCATGCAAAATTTGGCACATACTTATAAGTAAAAAGCTATGTACTGTTTATCTGAAATTCAAATTTAACTAAGCATCCTGTATTTTATCTGGCAACCCTCTACTGCACTCATTAACATACTCTTTTGGGGACCTTTTTCCTTTCTCTGTCTCACTTTCCCCATAATCTAATTTATGATCTTTGGCTCACCTCCCAAGTAAAATGACACTCAAGTTATCATTTTAAGGTCTAGTTTTGGGGAAATTTTGCTGAACATGAGACTAGCTGATAACAAATGAAGCAAAAGGAAATTGGAGGGAAAACAAAGGTTATAGTAAAGAATGGGATAAAGAAAATAGTAAAAACTGTATAAATTTGGTGGCTAGTTTCATGAAATGGAAAAATAAGTTATTGATAGTCGATCTCCCAATGTACTGGTGCTGCCTTACATGAACTAGAGGAGAGAGTGCTCTCTGTAAATATTACTCTGTCTTTACTAAAACTTGCTTACAACACATAACCTAATTTTGACAATGAGGAAGAGAAACAGCAAACGACTTGGGAACAGAAATATCAACAAATGAAATAGAGTTTCAAACTCCTGTATAGAGAAAATAACATTGGAATAAGGATAAAATACCAGTTGATGGCAGGACATGTAACCTGGTGAGATCCCTTGTGAGACATCTCAGGCCGTGTACTAATTCATGATAGGAGGGCTCATGGTGGGAAGCTTTGACTTCTAAATATTGAAGTTCAATTTGTATTATTTTTTTAGATGCTCTAACAAATATTCTGTAATATTTTTGGCAGAATAAGGGGATGGAGTAATAAAAAGATGGTGGCAATATAAATATTGGTGACATCTCCATTTTGAGAGATGTGATGTTTACTCTAATACCAGAATGCATCAGTGATCTAGGTATTATAAGTGAATAGGAAACCCAGCCACTACTGATCAGGTGGCTAGGGTACAGCAAAATCTGTAATTAACCAAATTTTAATTGAACCTGCTAATTGAAAACCTCTAGAGTTACTGAAGTGGAGAGCTGTGATAAAATTCAAGTAGCTCAAACTCCCTGAAGGACAAGAGAATATTGGATTCGTTCATTAGAGAAATGATACATGTAGGTGTATTGATACTTTCAAACTCTTGATATAATAAGCCTGTCTGGCCATTAAAACCAACAGCTGATAAGCCTTGGTGATTCTCAATGCTGAGGGAAGTAATTTCCTAATCACGTCACTGTCAGTCACTACAGGAGAGGAAATGTAGCAAGGTGGAGAAAAGTTGAACAAGCTACTTTATTCCACTAATGCTTTCTTTTCTATTTGTTTTCAAGAGATATCCAGAGAGAGCTTACTTTACATAAGAAGTAATGAAATATATTTTTGCCCTCCCTGCTGGCCAAAGTTATTGTAATGTCCTGCTTATTGTCCTAATCTAATAAAAAAATGACTGGAAAATCACTACCAGAGCTAAAATTAATTATACTGATGATTTAGTATTAGTAAAAAACAGTTTCTAAGGAAGAGTACATTTCTTTACTATTTTAATCTATTTTTTCCAGTTTTACTGAGATATAATTGACATATATCACTGTGTAAGTTTAAAGTGTACAGCATAATGGCTTGACTTATATGTAATGTGAAATGATTATCACAGTGTTTATTTAGCATCTATTATCTCATATAGAGACAATAAAAAGCAAAAAGAAAAAAATGTTCTCCTTGTGATGAGAACTCTTAGGATTCACTCTCTTAACTTTTATGTATATCATACATGGGTGTTAACTATAGTCATCAGGAACAGTACATTCTTAATTGGAGAACATGGTGTGCAACTTGATGTCCCTGAGTTGGCTGATAATATCAGGTCAAAATACAAAAGAAAAGTTGAATTTTTGTATTTTTATGAAATTAAAGGTATTGTCAATAGAAACCTATGTTGTTTGGAGTTTCTGGTAAAATCCAGAAGGAGAATAAAAACAGTGGCATTTAGAGTATGGCACTCAACAGTTGACTGACGTATCTGCTCAATACTTACCTTTTGACAGTTACTCCAGCTTCACCTTTAACTGACTTTGTGAGCTTGTGCAAGTTATCTACTCTTTGTGTCTTATTTTCCTCATCCATAGAATAAGGAAAATACACCCCCAATATTGTTACGAGCAACAAATAATATATGTGAAGAATTTTGAACAGTGTCTGGTACCTAGGAAACGCTCAGTAACCTAGGAAATGCTTAGTAGCTATCAACTATCTGCTTTTGGGGCATTAGTTGACACTCACCAAACAAAGACATTCATTAACTTAAAGCAGGGATTCCAATAATACCTTGAGTGATGTCAGAAACAAAAAATGAACTGCTAAGGAAGAAGCAGCTCAAAAAATTTTGCTGATTAAATATGCAGACAATATCTTCAGGAACATGAATAATGAATAATGGTGGATACAAAACTATCCAGAGAACTCATAGGCAAGACATAGCATATGCCTTAGTCTGACTAAATCTCTAGACATTTTATCTCCAGAAATGAAGTATGAGGATCATGGTAAAAATAATTTTATTTTTTTTGGAAGGTGGGGTAGCTAGGGAGTCAGTTTTATTGAAGTATAATTTACATATAACAAATTTCACCCTTTTAGTGTAAAATCAATGGGTTTAAATATATATATACAGATATATAACTGCTATCTCATACAAGATGTAGGGTATTCCCATTGCAAAAAGTCAGTCATTTATAGTCAGTCCTTTCCCATCACCCTTGGCCCCTAGCAACCACTAATCAGCTTTTTGTCACTACAGATTTGCTTTTTTCCAGAATTTTTTATAATCTAAATCATGCAGAATATAGTTTTAGCTTCTGGCTTTTTTTTTTCTCATAGCACAGAGTTTCCACAATTCATCCATGTATTGCATGAGAATGAATATGGTTTACTTATGGTTTCTTTTAACTGAGCAGGGCTATGTTTTAAAGACTGTAGACAACTGTCCAATTGAGGCAGATATTCTCATAGGAAAAAGAAAATTAAGGTTAAATCAATATATTTCATTTACTATGGCTTTCAACTCATAAAAACTAAAATAATACCCACTTTTATTCACACATACACAGACACACAGATTTGAGGACTGTTGCAATATCTTTCAATACTGGATAGTACAGATGGGAGCTGGCAAAAGTTTGTCTGAGATGTATAGGCATATATTGTACATAAAAAAAGCACAGTTGCTTAAGTAGACACAATCTGAGGTTGGTAACATTAAAAACACATTTAGAAATTAATTGGAGCTAAGATAGGTACAAGATATATGTAGAAACAATGTGGTTTCAGGATCTCATAATATTATTCAAAAATTCCAATTTATTACTATTTTTGTTTTACAAGCTATTATATTTTAGAGAAAATAAAGAAATAAAAATAATTATCTTTTATGTGTACACACATTTACCATTTCTGACATTATTCATTAGTATGTGTAGACACAAATTTTGATCTAGTGTTATTCCTTTTTTCTGAATGTGGAGGTCTAAAGGTCATGTGTTTCTGAATGTGGAGGTCTAAAGGTCATGTGTTCTCTCAGCTTCTGATTGTTTGTTTTATAGTCTTTATTTTGCCTTTATTTCTGAAATGTAGTTCCACTAGTTATAGACTTCTAGGTTGAGAGTATTCTTTTTTCTACTAGTACTTTAAAGATGTTCCATTGCCTTCTGGTTTGCATAGTTTTTAAGAAGTGTGCTTCTCTTCTCTGTGTGTAACATTTCTCCCCTTTCCCTGGGTCTTTTAAAATTTTCTCTTTTATCATTGGTGTTCAGCAATTTGATTATGATTTGTTCTGATATGGTTTCTTTTATATTTCTTTTGTTTGGGATTCATTTAGCGCCTTGGATCTATAGTTTTAGAACTTTAATCAAATTTGGAAAATTTCAACCATTCTTCTTCAAGTATTCACCACCACCACCACCCCACATTAGACTGGTTGATACAGTCTCACAGGTCATTAATATTCTGTTTGTTTCCATTAATTTTTCTCTCCTTGGCTCATTTTCAATTGTTTATATTCCTCTGTCTTCATGTTACTCTTTTCTTCTGTATTGTGTAATTTGCTGTTAATCCCATCCAATATATTTTTCCTTTCAGGTATTATCATATATTTTATATCTAGAATTTTAATTTGTATCTTTTAAAAAAATCTTCCATTTCTTTCTTCATTATGATATCATTTTCCTTTACATACTGAATATGCTCACAAGCTTTGCAATAGCTGTATTAAGAACACTTCCAATTCTTTCATTTCTGGCATTTTTGAATTCCTTTTAATTGATTGATTTTCACCCTATCCCCAACTCCCGCATGGGTTATGGGTCATATTTCCTTTCTCCTTTTGTTTGTCTGGTAATATTTATTAGACGTTGGACATTGTGATTTACCTTCTTACATATTGGATTTTGTTACAATACTTCAAAGAATGTTGGACCTGTTTACGCATGCAGTCAGTTATTTTACACCTGTATCAATTTGATCCTTCCAAGGCTTGACTGTAAGGTTTGTTAAGCCAATTCCAGAGCAGCATTTGTTTTATGGAATAAATTAGCCCTAATACTCATCCCAGGTCTCAACTACTTTTGTGTGATACTGTCTTCTCTCTGACATTGTATCCCATAAGTTCTAGCCATCTTGATATATTTAAGCTCTGATATATGTCTTCTCAACTCAGACTACATAGTTCTGTTTGAGCTTTCTTTTCTATCCCTGCTCTGCAACAAGGAAGAATGCAAGAAGCTAGGATAAGCATAGAATTTTTGTTTTCATTTGTTTCCTTCCAACACTGCCTGCTATCTGAAAACATTTGTACAGTTTTCTGGTTTCATGCAGCAGGAGGGCAATTCCCATAGCAGTTAATCCTTCTCTGGCAGATGTAAAAGGCAAAACATTGTTTTCTGAAAGCTGTAGTTTTTCTATATTAATCAGCCTAAAGCCAATCCTGATTTTTAACTTCTAATATGAAACTGTATACAAACAGGATTTTTGTGTGATGTCTTAATTTTGGAATTAGAAAATAACAATTTATTGTAATTATGAATATATAATTTACATAAATATTACCCATGAGCAAGATTTCCAAAGTAATAATAATTATACATATAAATGCATTTATGTATAATTACATATAATTATATGTAATATAAATATAAATAAATATATATGTGTATATATTATATATATATGTGTGTGTGTGTGTGTGTGTGTATTTGAAAATTGAATTCTAGCCATTGACTAAAGGAGTCAGCATAGAAACAAACTGATCTGAGGAGAAATTACTAGGTAGAAAAGTAATAATAATAATTAAAAATTACAATTACTCTTAAATCATCCAATAAGTGAATAAGAAAGGCACAAAATAATTTGGAAGAAAATTATTAATAAAATTAGAGCCTATAATTTATTATGTAATGGTATATGGATGTTTTATAAATCATCTCCTGCATATATTGGGTATTATATGTGGGGCATTATACAACATAAGAAGGACCACTTAGGTGAGATGGTCTCCTGCACATATTCAGATAAACCTGCAAACATAAATGCTCCAGGATTATATTTATCATATATTTTAAGCTTGGTCTGTAGGAAAAGAGTTATGCATATGGAAATCCTGATGTGTTTCTCACTCCTCCAAACATTATCATCTGTAATTGTTCACATGTTCACATGCAGGGGAAGATTCGGGGCCATAAAGTTGTAATCTCTGCCTTGGAAAATTTTGCTAATTTTTTTGCCTTATGTCCTAAGTGTTCTAACTTTTTTTCTATATCTTGTGCATTAGTTAATCCTGTTTAATTAACTGCACATGGCATTCTAGAGTCAGAGTTCCCAACCTGAGCACTGATTGCGTATATGACACTAAATAAGTTGAATATTACCATCTCTCAGTTTCACAGTCTCTATTGTGGAATATGGGCTATGGCTTCCAAGATAAATTCTAATGGCCATTCTGACTCTATTTTATGTCTATTCCATGCTTTTTAAAATGTTAAAATGATTCCCTTTTTGCATTGGAACATATAGCACATATATAAAAAGCACCCCAAACATAAATGAACAGTTCAGTGAATTATCACAAAGCAAACACCAACACAGCTACCAACTCAGGTTAAATATAGAAAATCATTAACAGTTAGAACATTCCTCATAATCCTTTACAATATTGTCCTGTTCTTCATCCCACCAAAATCAAGTATTGGCTCAACGTTTTAATAGTATGTTACATGGAATTATATAATAAACATGTTTTGTGCCTAGCATTTTGCTTAACATTATGTTTATAAGATTTGTCCGTGTTGATCTTTTCTTTCACAAAATTTTCCTAGCTATACTTATGTCATTATTCATCCAGAGGTTTAAAATTATTTTGTCATGTTTAAAAATGTTTGCTTTTATTTAAACTCTTCTATTTAAACTCTTTTATTTACTAGAGTTTAGTCACAAAATCATCAAACTTGCTTATGATTGACTTGGTGCAATAAAGTTCCTTTCTAACCATTTCTGGTTTAGAAACCATTCAGGCATCCTAGAAACTAGCAATATTTATATATGCCTCATTTATTTTACCTTAGTCTTTCACTTATGGGTACTAAGCAAGGTCCATTTTAGTGTAGCTGAAGAGACTACATATTTGCATATTTGGCTACACTGTTTCTGTTTACTGTATTTTGCTTCCTATTTAATGTCTAAATGCTACTGTGTTGTTTCAGATGTAATGGCTCAGTTCCAATATGTCAATTTCAAAGAACTAAGGTTTTGCTACTAGTGGCAGCCACTTACTCTCCCACTAATTAGGATTTCCCACTAATTTAGGTTTTTTCTCCCCTGAAATACAAATTTTAGAAAAATCCTGCAAGAGGGGTGGGTGCATGTCTTAATTCTAGGAAACAATGACTTTGGGGTTAAATTTACTTGAATGGATTAAAAATTGCATTGTTACAGAGCTAGAAAAAAAATGTATGTATGAAAAATGATAATAGTCTTACACTGAGTACAAATAATACTTAAAGCATGTGAAGATGTGATCATTTGTGATGTTACTTGTAAAAAAAAAGTATATATACATCTTTTGAAGTGTTGAAGAAAATAGTACTTTATATTCTTTATCATATCACTTTTGTAAGTGTTGAATATATTCCTGTTTATTTTTCTATATTCTGTTTTGTAGCATTAAAAAGTGTTTCAAACATATCTGAATGTATAAAATAAGAGTAAATGCCCTACATGGTGTGATGCTGCATTATATATAAAACTGGGTACATATATTAAACTTTGTCTCTTGAAAAAAAAAACGATTAATTAAACTTTAAAATACTGACTTAAAATCACTTAATTTTTTGTTATACATATTTAAAGATCTCTTGTTGACATACTTATAATGTTGATGCTTTATGATACATTATGTTTGTGCATAAAAAAGAAAATGTAAGTGTAACAAATTTATTGAGGTGTTTCTTGTTTCTTAGTAGGCAGAATTTTATGCTTCTTAATTTTTTAAACTTAAACTTAACAATAGCCAAAGGGTTTTCATGTGGGATCAAAGTCTCTCTTGCCTATACATTTTGGATGTAACGTTTCTTTAAAAAGTATATACTGCCATTATACTCCAAGTTTAGATGCTGAGAATTTTTTGATCTTACAAGATGATCTCTGATGGTATTCAGAGAACAACCAGTATTCATATTTTTCCATAACTGGTTTTTAGTTTTTAAACTTAAGAAAAATATCTTGTTGTCTAGCTACTTCATGTACAAGATCAATTCTGCACATGTTTTGTAACAGTAACTGTAATATCTATATTCTGACCAGTATCACTTATAATATGCCTTCAATTATAAGGAGCATCCTGATTTCATAAAGTTTTAAAAAAGTGAAATAAAAATGCATCTCAGAGCCACTGAAATATGATTTAACTGACTTTAAGAATATGGAAGTAAATGGATACTCATGTTATGGCTTGAGAGTTTCTCAGCTGTCTCTAATGATAAAACATGCCCCCAAATTATTTACAATGGCTCCAGTTCTACTCTTTGTTAGCTCAAGGTTTTGCATTCTCCAAATGTTTTTAAATTTTATATAAAGCCTGTATAACATATACAATTTAAATTTTATCTTGTTTATCTAAATAGTAGATTAATTATTCAGTAAAATGTGATATAAAAATAAGTTTCTAGAAAGCAAGACAATTTCTAGTGTTAGAGTCTTCCATAGTTAAAAACATTTCTTATCCTCACCAAGATGCATCTGTAAAATAAGGATAGCAATAAATATCTACCTCATAACTTTGTTGAGATGATGAAATGGAACAATCCATGTCAGGGACTTAACTATAGTGTCTACTAAGCATTCATCATATGCTGGCCATTATTTGTGATATATATATATGATCTTGAGCAAATCGCTTCCCTTCTTGAGCCTCAGATTCATTTTGGGCAAAACAAGAATGGTAGTAACGATAATTTCTAAGTTACTTTCACTATTTCCAAGACTTTTTAAAAATGATTTTAATCTTTAGGTGGTTTTTGGTTTTATGGTAGTGGTTATTGCTATGGAGCTCCCAAATGATATATCAGAACCTGCATGTGAGAAAAGAGTTCCGTAATGTGTCAAATAAATTTTTTCCTTAAAAACAGCTTGGAGGAGTCACCATCTGAAGGGTGGAGAGTACCATGTTGAATATTTTATAAAGCATGATCAATGAGAATATGATTATATTTTTAGAGGTTGTCCTGAAACTGGGTGGTTCCTTTTGAAATTGGCTACCTGAGCAAAGAAAATAAAAATCTTAACCTGAAATGTTGAGTTTTAGAGACATGTAAAAGTTTCTGACATGTATGCCTACATCGCAAAGTTTGCACTCTGTTTTATTCTTTTAAGAAATACAACAAAGAATGTAATCTGGTAGGACTCTAATGAATAAATTCATATCATATTCAGCTATTTGTCTAAAGGAGTCACCTACCTGTCTCCTACCAATTATTTAACTGAGAAGGCAAGACTTTTCTTAGTACTAACCTTACCTCCTCTTTATCATCTTTTTATGCTAATCTCTAATGCAAATCCAATATCATACTGTTTATCATTACAACCCAGCTTTAGCATAGAGTAAGAACTTAAAAAAGGATTTGTGGTGTCAGAGAAGCTTCCAAAGCAAATAAAATTCTTGTTCTTATAAGAACTTATCATAGGCTTTTCATGTGAAATTTCTTCAAAAGTTGAAATGAATCAAAATAGAGTCTTGAATTATCCATACAGTAATATCTTTGATCTAGCATAATATGTGAATAATCTGTTTTAAGAAAGTAATTTTCCATATAGCTAAAGCTTATTGGTTTAAGAGCCAACACCTTTCAATTTTGCATATTTTTGGATGAGAATATTTTTGTATTGCATTATATACTTGCCTGCTTTTAAAGATATTATATGGAATATCATCAACATTTTCTTAATGACTCCAGTAACTAATTATTACTTTCACTTTTTATTCTCTGCCCTACCATTGGCATTTTCTTTTGACACCTGTTTTTTGTTTGTTTTTTTTCCCCTCTGCTCCTCTTCCTTTTTTCAGTGGCTCTGGTGCTTGTGTCTAGCTCTGTTAGGGTACCACTTTTAATTAGGTGTGAGAAAGAGAAAGAAAAGTTTATCACATTTATTATAGTTATATATTAAATTAACTTGGACAAAAATATACAAATCACTGAGGTCAGTATTAGGTGGTTAATAAAGATGTATAAGACATACTACATGAGATAGTAATCTTTGGATACACGATGGATTTTTTTACACTGTAATTTCAACATTGTTCCATTCTCCTAGGTGACATTAAATTGAATAGAGTTTTACTACTAAGAAATTTATATTTTAATGGTATAAAGATAGAGAATAAATCAATGACTATAAGTAAAAGTGATAAATGCTATCACCGTGATGTGGCCAGAGAAGAGGCTTGAATACAGGTTAAAACATGTTAAACATACACTTGTTGTGATTACTATTTAGCAGTTCATAATTTTTATTTTATTTGATTGTTTTAGTTGGTGCTTGTATGCTATGTTCCAGAGTACAGAGGTTGCCATAAAACTGATTTTGGGATAAGCAGGGTGTTACATCTTAGAATATTCAAATCAACATTTTTTCTTGTTCTATTGGCAAAATTTGTTTGATTTTTTGTGGCCCATCAGTGATGTCCCTGAATGATATCCCTGAACATAACTAAAGTATTTAATTTTATAGAAATGCTTGTGGGAGATAACTGTCAAATTTAACTCACAAATTATTGAATTTTTTAAAAACAAACTTTTTGTAAACAGAGCATAGCTTCATACTTTGTTTGGGTTTCTCTATAACTGTATGAATTGTATATAAACTTAGCCCCAGTAATATGCCATAATAATAATCTATTCTAAAGTATAACTGAGAAAAGTCATGATTTGTAATTAACTAATAAGATACAGGTCAGGCGTATGCAATTTCACTGACATGAAAAAATTCTCTATTAAATCATATAATATGCTAATGGAATTTTAGAACTGTATACTATCTACTCTAAATAAACTTATCTCAAAATTATTATAATGTACATAGCCAATAATAATTTTAATAAAAAACTGCAAATAACCTTGTCCATACAAGTATTTTAAAGTATTTCTTTTCCTCTTCCAGCTATTCCAAAAGATATCATTTTCCTTTTCATAATACCCTGAAGTATACTGAACCCCCAAATTTTAAACAGTTTCTCCCACAAAACAAGATTTCTATCAGAAAACTTATGTGAAGTGCTAGGCCCATGTCTAACAAATTATAATACTCACATAATGGTAGTTATAGATATCCATAGAGAAAATGTAAATTAAAAACAGAGGAAATGTAGACTAAACTAAATTTATTATTGGGCCATATACTTGGTTTTCAAACCCACAATTTTGCATATTTCTTTAGCAAAATTTAGTTTGGTTTTATGTAGCTCATCAGTGATATCCCCGAATGAAATCTCTTGTCATCCTTAACATAAACTAAAATAGTAAATGTCATGTTATAGAGCAAGCATTCTCAACAGGGGCTATATTATCCCCAAGGAAGCAAAAATTCGTTCCTGGGATGGGGGAGAGGCAAATATTCTTAAATATTACAATAATCTATGGCCCTCCAAAGGACCACAGCACATAAACAGATCTGTGGTACTGAACTTACATGGGGTACTGCATAGAAAAAATGTTTCAGATAGCACCTTGGATGGATGGGATGGTAATGAGAAAAATGTAGAGAAATACTGGTGTAAAGGAAAAAGCTCTGGAATTTGTCAGTTGCCCAACCTTGTCAAAATCCTATAAATTGGGGAACCAATTACATTTTTACCTTAATTTATTAATTCAACATGCATTAATTTAATGCTCACATTGTACTATGTACTGGGAATATAGCTTTGAAATGAATAGTAAAGGTGCCTACTCTTTTCAAACTTAAAATTTAGTAAGGAAGACAGAAAATACATACCTAAACAAATACATAAATTATCTAATATCAGGTACCTGTGAGGGTTGTAATAAAAGAATGTGCTAAATTACTTCAGAGTATGATTCAGAATTGATTTTATTTATTGAATTAAAGTCTAGTTATTGAGTACTTTCTAGGTGCCAGCCACTGAGCTAGATAATAAGTAAACAGAGTTATGTTTCTATCTTCATGGGCAGGCTAGTGGAGAAGACAGGCATTAAAACATTTAAAAAATTTACCTTAGCCAAGGCTTCTATTTGTTCTCCACTATTTATTTTTTCTTGCCACTGACTTAGTTGGACAAGTGACTGCCAACCTAGGCTACATTCCCCAGCCTGTCTCTCAATTAGGTGTGACCATACAGTTAACGTTTTGTCCAGTAAGAGGAAATGGAAGTAGTGTGTATTACACTCTTTGCCTCACCCTCCTTTCTTTCGCCTTACCTGATGGCTGGATATTGGTGAAAAACTGAACTGTTTTGAACTCAAATGTTTAAAAAAACACATGCTGAAGATTGCATAAGCTCTGCACCAGGCACAAGACCATTCACCTCTGGACTGTTTAGGAAGTGAGATCAACTTCTACCTCATTCAAGCTACTGAATCTTGGGTTCGTGTTTTTGATATTGTTTGTTTGCTTACCAGCAGTGTAGCTTATATACTAATTAATACAAACACACAGGTGTACCCTGTGTTAAATGTTATGCAGAAGAGAGCATAGAGCTTAAGGGCAGATAGCAGGAGGCAGCTACTTCAGATTAAGTGGTTAGTGATTGCTAATCAGAGAAAATATATTTAACCTGGCATTTGAAGACTAGGAGTTAGCCATGCTAAGAAATGAGGAATGGGGTATGAGGGTGGATGTGCAGTTCATGAAATGGAAAGAACTGGAGGCATTTTAGGAATCCCTGGAAGTCCAACATAGAGCGTAGAAATAAAGTGCCAGGTTAGTAAGGGCCAAGGCTGGAGAGAAACCATGCACATCTGATAAAGCATTTACATTTACTCTAAGTGATAATGGCAAGCAGAAGAATGTCATGGATCTTGTTCCCACTTTATAACATAAAGAGATCTTAATATAAAGAGATCTCTGACTTTTGAACTGTAGAATATACATTCATTGGAAACAGAATGGGAGCAAGAAGACTTGTTAGGGGAGTTTTCAATCTAGGTCAGAAAAGATAGTGACTTTTAAAAAATCTTTATACAGAATTAAGTGTGAAAAGTCCACATTTGGAAGGCTTGAATCTTTTAAAATACTAGGAAATATATTGGAAGCCTCCTTAAGAATTATTGACCTTGCTTTCTTTTGATCCTTCATAAATGCTACATCCACCTCCACTTGCTACTACATGACTTCCCCTGGGTACTTACCTGACTTTACCAACATTTTAACATTGCCATTATGCTTTACATGTATTAAGTTTCTGGTTTTCCTTATGTGTTTTTCTAAATCGAGTAGCTCTTTGAAGCCTATAACCAACATGCACTGAAAATATGCAAGAATGGAACTGCTCCAGTCTCTTTCTTATTTTAGAGAATGTTAACACCCCATTACTATCAAAAGGGGAAAAAAGCTCATTTATTTTATAATTATGTTCTAGTTTTCCCTATTTTCTCCCAATCTAAACCACATAGTAGAAAGCATTCTAATAAAATATGTCCGAAATTTTTGGACTAAGTGTTCCAGTGATATTACACTCCATTTAAAGATCTTCCTTGGAATAGTATCTAGGTCCTTAAAGAACTCTGTGGGTGAGAATATTTAATTCAATAATTTACTCAATTTTACATTAGCTCCTTTGACTCCGAAGATGGCTCATCTTCCCTCACAGCAGATTGATTGGAAGTTCCAAATTCTCATATTCAGAGTATCACATTAAAACGAAGGGTATTTTCTGTAGTTCCTCAATCTATTTAACATGATCAGTGGCTGAACAAACCATCACACTAGCAAGTCAGTTGTTAGGGTCATTTCAGGTATTTTTAGATTAATGTCTTTAATAACACAGAAACAGTGATCCTGATCTTTAGAGAAAGGTAATAAAGAACCGTAACTGAAGAAAAATAGTCCTGTCAGTTCCCCCTCTGCAGTCTATATATGATAAATTTAATCTGGAGTGTCAGCAAATAATTAATGGAACTTTGGCTTCTCAGTACCCAGACTAAGCAGGATTTTTCCCCAAATTTTCTCAGAGAATTATATTACTAGCATTATGAAACTATTTTTGTAAATATTCTTCTAATATTTAATTCTGTTGTATGTGAGACAAATTTAAATGGATACTGAACAGTACTAAATGCACAAAGATTGATCTAGATAGATAATTTTTTATAGATCTGAACTATTATTTCATCATTTCCTATTAGCTCTATAATGAATGTGTACATGATTACTATTTCTATAATGACTGAAGTGGATTAGGTGAGTGACAGTTATTAGGAAAACATTCAATGGGTTAGAATGCAAGTTTGAAGATATGCTAAGCAGAGTAAGCCTGAATGTGCATAAATTGCTAAAACTGGGGGTATAGAGAATCTCAACTGACTATTGTTAAAATTTGAATTTTTTTTCCTTCTGTCCTTCAAGCAAACCTATTAAGGTCCCTATTTTCTATAGTCTTAGTGAAAGTCAGTTCTTATGCTGGCATATATATATATATATATATATATATATATATATATATATGTATGTGTGTGTATGTGTATATTTATTTATTTTTATTTATTTATTTATTTATTTATTTATAAAACCAGAATCTTGGCTTTCTAGAACGACCTTGAATCTGGCTGCTTGTCCAAATTTGGCCTTCCTTGATTTCTGTGGGGCTCCAATATTCATCTAATTATTTTTATTTGTGCTTAGTACAGACATTGTTTTCTGTTTCTTGCAAGCAAAATCATGATTCTTCAATATATAATCAGAGTCTTTAAATTATAAGAGAAGCACTGTCATCAAGAGTCTTAAGTAGAGATTAAATAAGTCAACAGGCTGGCCCAGTGGGTTTTATCTCTCTTTTTTTAATTGAGGTATAGTTGATCTACAATATTATATTAGGCTCAGGTGTACAACATAGTGATTCAAAATTTTTATAGATTATATTCCATTTATATTTATAAAATATTAGCTATATTCCCTGTGCTGTACAATATATATCCTTGTACCTTATTTATTTTATACATAGTAGTTTGTACCTCTTAATCCCCTACCCGTATTTTGCCCATTCCACCTTCCTTCTCCCCACTGGTAACCACTAGTTTGTTATACCCGTGAGTCTGTTTCTTTTTTGTTATTCACTAGTTTGTTCTAATTTTTAGATTCCACATATAAGTGAAAACATACAGTATTTGTCTTTTAATTTTATCTCTTATCTTTGTATGTTTTATAATGTATACAATATATTAATATAGTGAGATCTGCATATAGTTACTAAAAATATAGTACAAATAGAGGATAGTTTGCTTATTTTTAAAATAAATGCATGAAATAAAATATGGTAAGTTCAGGGTATGGAGAAGAAGAAATAACACCATGGCGGGGGGAAATGGTAGTGTAAATTAAGAATCATTATCTTCTTTGAAATCCTCTAAAAACTCTTGACTGTTTCCCTCATTTAGGATTTTGTATGGATTTACTAATATTTTCCTTTATATTTTATGTTTGTAGTCTTGTATCCTTAATGACCTTCCATACCTTTATTTTCTTTTTCTTTTTAGTTTTATTGAGGTATAATTTATACACAAAAATACTGTACACATTTCATGTACGTAAACTCTTCATGAGTTTGGACATACGCAAAGTTTCTGTTGTCCAAGATGAATAAGTTGTAGAGATCTGCTATACAACATAGTATCTCTAGGTAACAAACCAGTATTGTGCAGTGTAAAACACTATTCGTTTTTTATAATGTATGTTGAGGTAGGAGAAACTGGGATGAATAGAAATAATCAACTTTATTCAGGTTTTTTAATATTGTAAGCATGGAATTGTGTGCAGCATTTCTTAATTTTTAAAAATAATTTAGATATGTGTCCCTATATCTAGTTTCTCAGTCTTGATTTTAGTAGTTCCCTCTTTATTTCAATTTTGTTTGCTAGGCTTTTCAAGAATATTAGATTGTTGGGTTTCCTTCCCTTAGACAAGTAACCAATTTTTAGATTTTTATCAGTTTCCTTGTTCTATCTACTTTATGAGTTATTAATTTCTTATTTGCTCTGTAGTCTGATTCATTTTTGGTGTTGTGCTCATCCTCTGAGTTTTGGGAATGAGATTAGTTACACATTTCCCTTTAGTTCATAGTGCTTTCAATATATTTTTGTTGTTCATTTTCAAACCATAAACAAGACAAAAAGACAACCCTCAGAATGGGAAAAAATATTTGCAAATGAAGCAATTGACAAAGGGTTAATCTCAAAAATTTACAAGCAGCTCATGCAGCTCAATATCAAAAATACAAACAACCCAATCCAAAAATGGGCAGAAGACCTAAATTGACATTTCTCCAAAGAAGATATACAGATTGCCAACAAACACATGAAAGAATGCTCAACAGCACTAATCATTAGAGAAATGCAAATCAAAACTACAATGAGGTATCACCTCACACCAGTCAGAATGGCCATCATCAAAAAATCTACAAACAGTAAATGCTGCAGAGAGTTTGGAGAAAAGGGATCCCCCTTGCACCGTTGGTGGGAATATAAATTGATACAGCCACTATGGAGAACAGTATGGTGGTTCCTTAAAAAACTAAAAATAGAATGACCTTCCATACCTTTTGAGAGCAGGATATGCATTCTATTCTTCTCTGCTTAAGACCTAAACATTTGGATGTTTGCACCACCATTTATTAACTGAATATAAGTTATACTGCAGTACAAAGGGCCTAAAAATTGTAGTGGCTCACAACAAGAGTTTTATTTCTAGCTCACACTACTTTTCCATTGTGGGTGAGCTGTGAATTTGTTTTATGTAGATTTTGCAAAAGAGGGAAGGTATATATGGGAAACCTTCTGCAGGCTCTTAAAAATGTTGTCCATAGATGACATTTGTTACCCTCACATTTCATTAAATTAATCAGGACATATGCCAAATGTGATGTCAGTGTGACTAGGAAGTACAGTCCACTTATAGCAAGGGACTTAATAGGAGGAAAATAAGAATTGTGGCAAAAAGGTAATACAAAATACCGTAAGTTATATGAACTGAAATCAATGACTTAAGTCCTCCAATTTGCAAAGTGGCTGTAAGATGTAAATGCAAGTAGTGACAAGTATGAAAACATCCAACACAATACCTGGAGTAATGCAGATATCAATAAAGATATTTTCCCTTCTAAACTTGCTTTTCCAAGTAATTCACCTTCTTAGGCATTCAAAACCATTCTAGGTAAAGAAGTGATGATGAAGTTACACCTATCTCATGCACATGAACCCACACCCACACCCATTCACACACACACACACATACACACACACACACGCACATATATATATATGCATATACATATGTGTGTATGAGTAAATAATATCATCCCTTGGTTGAATGAGTCATATCTGATATAAAAAAAAACATTTTCTGAGCCTATGCAATCACTTTCCAAGAAGTTACAAATTACAATCATATGTGTTTCTTAAAAATGCAGAGCCTTAAATAAAAAGCTTATATTTTGCTGCTTTATTAGTGGGTGCAGTCCCAAGGAAGCAGAAGTGAGAGGAAACGGGAGTTAGTGACAAATATGTAGGTAGCTGACTAATGCTTAGAATCAAACTCAAATTATGACTTCATGTCACAGAATTGCCCTCTTTGAGACTCCAAGACTGCTGCTCCTTTTCAGGAAGTCTGTCCCAAAAGATGAAAAGGGAATAATTTATCTGTTTGATCCTCTTCCCATTAGTCAAAAATTTTCCCACTAATTCGCCTGTCCTTCCATGTTGTTCATTTGTCAGTGTCATTCAGATCTTCTGGAATCTTATGCTTCAGCAGCAGTAGTAAAACCTTGGTGAAGGAGGTGAGAGTCACAGGATGAAGGTTTAAGATGAGGTACTGTTGAAATTTGCTATGTGAAGTTGGTTGCTGTGGCCAGAAGTTGGACTGAGTCTATTCAGACTTGGTTGCTGTGGTGACAACTCTGCGAAACGATGACCAAAGGCATCAAAAACAGATGAGGTTAAAAAGATCTTAGATGGTATAAATAAGATGGCATTATGATTTGTTCTCCATGAGGACGCCTTTGAGAGTAAAACGGGGTGCTATTAACAATTACACCTGAAAAACAGACTTAAGCCAGGGCAGCCTAAGGCAAATTGGCAACTGTGGTCACCCACTGCATAAAGGCTTTTGATAAATATTCTCTCTACTGAAGATGCCTGTACTAAAACAAAAAAAAAAGCACTGAACACATTAAAATTGAGAGTTTTGTAAGGACAAAATATTGTAAAATAGGAAGCCTCCTGGAAGATGTATATTGTAATGATATGACAGTAGACAAATAGAATCACCCTTGCCTAAGGATGTTGCTGTGATTACCCAAATTAAGATGAGACATCCAATTAAATTCCATATTAAGATTCAAAAATAATTGAATTACAGACAAACACTGCTCACTCCTACTTGTGATTTTTAACTTTTAATTTTCTATATGATTAAATATGAATAGCCCCATTGGTTATATGGTTATTAAATCGCAACTCCATACCCTTTCTAATCACTTTTCTTAACTCTCTTCTTGTTTTCCCTCATACGAAGTAATTACCATTTATCTCTGTAAACTACTTTTCTCTCTGAAATCTGAGATTGCTAAAATATTTAATTAACTACTTATAAATTATGACTGTTGTATAGGATAATAGTACAGAAAAATTTGTATGGCTAAATATAAATTATTAACATCTCTCAAAAGTCTAGCATTTACTAGTATATAAGGAAATTTATTTCAGAAGTAAGCAAAAGGCCTAGCACTGTCATTAGCACTGTGACAATATACTAGTCACTTAAAATGTCTGGGAATCAGTGTCTTGTTAATTTAAGGGAAGATTAGAACTGGGTCCAGTCAGTGCTATACAGCATCTTATGGGTATTATGTAAGTCCTTTAGTAGCTCTTCAGGTAGAATTCATGAATGGACAACAGTCTAATATATAACTTCTTTACCCATTTTTAAGGCTTTTATAAAAAGTTCTCAATATCATCTGTTCTACCAGTTAGGCGTGTGAAAACACTTAAATTTAGAAAGTATCTCAATACTTAGAAAACCAGTGGGCCAAAGTCTAACTATGAAAATGCATGGTGCTGTGATATCAATACTTGACTTTGCAACATTCAAACTGAAAATTGAAGCAACTCTCCATAATAACCTTTTGAGTGTAGCCAACATACATGGACAAATTGAAGAAGGAATTCAATTGTGAGTGGTAGAAACTGGCACTGGAAATTAATATAAGTAAGATGAAGGGTATTGATCACTGTTAACTAACTAGGAATGGAAAAAAGGGAAAAAAATGTCCAGCATATTTAAAAAGATAATTGAAAAATGGAATACAACACCTTCTTGATAATTTCTCAAGTTAACTATGAAGGCTGCAAAGGAAGTCAGATAGAGAGAGCCAGTTAGCATTCAAGTTAATATGCAAATATAAGCATAGAAAAGTACATCTTCTTTGAAATGGATTAAAATTACACCTATCAAATAATACAGAACTTAAGTTATTCTCAAACACTATGCTAGTATCTTAAAAATTATACATAAACACACACACATACATGTACTATCAAAGAAAAATAAGTAGTTTGGAACAAGAGTGTCTTCTAAAAGAGAAGTGTTTAGATTTCACAAATAAAAACCAGTAATTTAAATTAATAAGTAAGCCCCAGTTTCCTCCATGTCAATGGTAGCTACCAAAAATCTAATTCTCCATGTATCTTCAAGAAATACAAACAATCCAGTGAGGACAGCAAATAAACCCAATCACAGCCAACAACTCTATCATAACAAGAAGATAGAAAATGTGAGATAAACATTAATATCTGTGTAAAGAAGCAAATAAATATTCCAGAATGATCATAACTATCTCTGGATTCCAGGCCAGATCAAAATCAAATAGAATACATAGAAATAATGAGAAAACAGTAAAAGCTTAAAATGGAGAAAATGTTAAAAGAGGTAATGCAACTCTGAATGAAAAATATTAATAACAGAGGCATGGCGGATCAGAGCTTTGGTTCCCGGGGAATCTAAAAGAGAGAGGTTTGAAAGCCCATGGAACAAAAAGTTGTAGTTTTAGGAAGGCACTGCTTTTAGTGTCACTTAGAAGGAGAATAGCCCCTGGACACTTGATACTGAAGGAGAGAGTAAACAAGTGGTGGATATTAAAGTTCGTACAGAAAGAAAAAAAGAACTAAATGTTAAAAGACTTACCACTGCCACACCCCTGCCGAAAGTGCCATCAATTAAAGAAATGTCACATTCTTAAAAGCAAAGGACACTTTTGAACTAAAAATGTGAATAAATTAATAAACAGAAAATGGCATTCATACAAAGCTACTATAATTAAAAATATAAATGATAAGAAAATAAAGGTACTGAAATTTCACCTGCCAAAACTCAACTATAATTCTGAGAAAAGCTATAACACAATATTGCAAGCCAGAGACTGGCAAACTCTTTTTTTATAAAAGGTAGGAGAGTAAACATTTTAGACTTTGTGGGCCACATACAGTCTCTATAGAACAGTGGTCCCAAATCTTTTTGGCCCCAGGGACCGGTTTCATGGAAGAAAATTTTTCCACAGACTGGAGGTGGGGGGATGGTTTGGGATGATTCAAGTACATTACATTTATTGTGCACTTTATTTCTATTATTATTACATTGTAATATATAATGAAATAATTATACAACTCACCATAACGCAGAATCAGTGGGAGCCCTGAGCTTGTTTTCCGGCAACTAGATGGTCCCATCTGGGGTCTGATGGGAGACAGTGACACCCAAAGTGTGTTGCTTATGTCCAGTCTACTCCGTGAGATGCAGCTTAATTGTCACTTGCCGCTCACTGATAGGGTTTTTATATGAGTCTGCAAGCAATTGATTTATTATGGTCTCTCTGCAGTCAAACGTCTCTGGTAATGATTATCTGTATTTGCAGCCGCTCCCCAGTGCTAGCATCAGCACCTCAGCTCCACCTCAGATCATCAGGCATTAGATTCTCATAAGGAGCACGTAACCTAGATCCCTCGTATGCACAGTTCACAGTAGGGTTCACACTCCTATGAGCGTCTAATGCCACCACTGATCTGACAGGAGGCGGAGTTCAGTAATGTGAGGGATAGGGGCAGCTGTAAATACAGATGGAGCTTAGCTCACCTGCAGCTCACCTCCTGCTGTGAGGCCCAGTTCCTAACAGGCCACAGACCGGTACCAGTCTGTGGCCCAGGGATTGGGGACCTCTGCTGTAGAATATTCTTCTTTGTTTTGTTTTACCACCTTTCAAACATATAACAGACATTCTAAGCTCATGGGTGATCCAAAACAGGTTGTAAGCTAACAACGACAACATCAACAAAAAACAAACAAAAAACCCAAAACAAGTTGTAAGCTAAATTGGCTCACAGACCATAGTTTTCCAATCCCTGCCCTAGATTGATTTAATGTCCTTAAAAACTTTTGCAGGTATTAAAACATTCCTTGATTTAGACATTAAAAAGCTCAGAATGTAAATGTGCTACAGAATTGACATGGGAAATAAGAATTAACTAAGCCTAGGAAAAACACAGAGGTAGAACATAAATTCACCTCAAAAATCACATAAATATATATAAGTACAAAAATATATAAATACATATTTAAATATATATATATATATCAGAGTAGCAAATGAGAATAAATTCAATGAAAAACACAATAGAGAGCTCTCAAAAAAGAATAAATACTGCCAAGAAAAGAAAAAGAGGAAAAAAGAAAAAGAAAAAAGTGAGATAGAAAAGATATCAAAGATTTATCATATGTATTTTAAGAGCATATGAAAAATAAAATCAAAACAATGGAAGATAATGAATATTATAAATTATAATGAAAGAACATTTAAAACTTGGAAAGCAACCCAATGAAAATGTCAAATATTTTGGACAGATAATTCAAAAAAGAAAATAAACAGCAAATAAGTATATGACAGAGACTCAACATCATTAGGCATTAGGTAAAGCAAATTAAAATCAACAATAATATATCACTACAGTATTGACTAGGCTTGCTAAAAATATGAACAGTTGACCATTCCAAGTGCTGACAAGGTTACAGAACAATTTGTTATCTTATACAAAGGTGGTAGGAATGCAACATGATATAGAAAGAAATAATTTGACAATTTCTTATTAAGTTTTTACTTACCATGTGATTCAGTAACATCAATCCTAGGTATTTATGCAAGGAAAATAAAAATATGCTCACCTAAAACCTCTCTAAGAGTGTTTAGTGTGGCTTGACTCACAATCACCAACAACTTAGAAATCCCAAATGTTCATATATTTGGTGGATATTGAAAAAGAAAACTTTGGTACATCTATATAATGATTATTACTCACAATAAAAAATAAACCATTGAAATATACAACAACATGGATGGATTTTAAATGCATTATAGTCATCAGGATTTGGCAAATTATGATCCATAGGCTAGATCTGTCCTGCTGGGACCCGAATCTGGCCACCCCATTCATTTGCCTATAGTCTACGTCTGCTTCAAGCTACACTGATAGATTTTAGTAGTTGTAACAGAGACCGTATTTCTCATTCAACTGAAAATATTTACTATTTGGCCCTTTACAGAAAATGTTTGCCGACCTCTGTACTAAATGAAAGAAGCCAGACTCAATAGGTTACATACCAGATGAGTCCACTTTTATAACATTCCAAAAAAGGCAAATATATAATCAGAAACCACATCAGTGGTTTCTAAGAGCTAGAGGTCATGGGATGGTTGAATTACAGAAAGACATGAGGGAATATTTCAGAGGTAATAAAATTGTTCAACACCTTGATTGTGATGGCAGTTGCATGACAGTATGCATTTACCAATATTAGTAGAACTCTATAATAATTAAGGCGAATTTTATGCTATTTAAATTTTACTTTAAAAAAATGGAAATAATAAAGAGATGGGGAGAATAATATCAAACCAGTGTAAGCCCATATCCATCACACAAGGAAGAATTAAGGAAAAATAAATATTAAAAAGAAAAGATGAACACTTCATAATGCTAAAGACTAAAATCACAATGATAATATAAGAATTTTTTATATCTTTGCACCAAAAGCACCCTCAAAGAGCAGAGAATACAGGAAGTAGAAGGAGAAATAGACCAAGAAACAGTGATAGGACTAGAATGTTTTACACCACTTTCAGTCCAAAATTGATCAATTGGATAAAGAATAAGTAAAGATATTTAAGCACTAAATAGCATAATCAGTAAGTAGATCTTCTAAGCATATGTTAAAATTTAGAGAATATACAGTCTTTTCAAACATACCTGGAATATTCCTAAGAATTTTCATGTTTTCCTTTTAAAAAATTCCCAATAGCTTTTGCAAAGTAGAATTAATGTAAACAACATTTATTTATTATAACCAAAATAGAACTCAAAATTACTGTCATATTAGAGGAGTAGGAAAACCTTTCATAAAAAAAACTTATCTGCAGGAGAAAATATAAAACTAAAACTACAGAATTTATTTAAAATATGGATTATGAAAATACAGTATCTTGTGGATATTAATAAAACAGTGAAAAGCAAAAAACTTATAGCCTCAAATATGTACCTACATAAAAATAAAGTTTCAGAAAAAATAAATCAAATGATGAGCTGAAAAACTACAGAAGAAAATAAATAAATGACAAACCAAAAGAAAGACAAAGAAAAGAAGAAAGGCAGTAAAGATTAAGCCAGAAATTAGTAATAAAAACAAAATAATACTAATTGCAACCTAATTAACATAATCCTAAAGAAAAAAGGAAATAAAGTTGTACAAAAGAAGAAATAACAAGAAAAATGTGACAAATAGAGAAAATAAGGGACATTTTGAGAAAATAACGTCTAAGGGACATTTTGAACATTCATATTTGAAAACTAGATGAAATAGATAATTTCCTAGAACAAAATATTTACTAAAATTGGTTCCAGTAAAGAAAGAAAGCTTTAAACAAAACAATCTCTATTAGAATGCAGAAAGAAACATCAAAAACTACCCAACAGTGTTTCCTTTTCTCTATATTAGGAGCTTGAAAGACTGAATAGTCACCAACTCTTCTTGCATCTGCTGGGAGAGAACACGGGGCAAATTGTTTGTGTATGGGCTACTGGAGCCCAGATTTACAAGCAGAAACTGTTAAGGGAATCAATACTATGGTAGGAAAACCTGAATTGTAATGGAGGAATTCCTGGAGTCTCAATGTGGACAACTGACTTAAAAATTCTGGGGGAACCCAGCCGTAAAGGGGACCCAAACAACATTGTGCATTTTACGTCCAGGAGCTTAACCAAGTTCCCATAGTAAATATCAGAGAAAAATCCCCTCCTGCTTATGTTAGGGAGAGAGAAAAAGGAATAATTTTGAAACACTTTAAAGTACAGTTGACCCTTCAACAACACAGGTTTGAACTACACAGGTCCACTTATCTTGCACTTCCTTCAATAAATGCATACTACAGTACTACACAATCCATAGTTGGTAGAATTTGTGGTTGCAGAACCACAGATATGGAGGGCTGACTGTAAAGTTATATATGGATTTTCAGGATTTTAGAGTTGACACTCCTAACCCCATCATTGTTCAAGGGTCAACTGTACTATGTTCTTCTTAACAGGGACTGCCCCCAGGGGAAACAAGTTAGCAAGAGCCTAATACGCCTGCTGGGGTATTATAAGAGCCTGACTGACCTGGGAAAAGGGAAATACCCAACTCCAGCCCATTCTAGACATACTGTCCCAACTAAGGGAGGAGAAAAAAATTGAGAAACATTTGTGAGGGTCACAGTCCAGAAGTGTAGGTTCACTAAAAGACTGAGACTAGTCATAGAACTATAGAAAGCTTCTCCCCCCTCCACATCTCACCACCATGTTACTAAGGCTGATTTATAGCAGTTCCTTTTACCTGATATATTATGCCCAGCTATCAGGAAGAAAAAAATCACAAGCCATACCAAAAGGCAAAAAACACAGTTTGAAGAGTCAGAACAAACATCAGAACTAGACATGGCAAGGATGCTGGAATTATCAGACTTGGAATTTAAAACATCTATGATTAGAATGAAAACACAGCATTTCTGGGATGCAGCAAAAGCAGTGTTCAGAGAGAAATTTATAGCATTGAATATATATATATATATATATATATATATATATATATATCAGAAAAGTAGATCTAAAATCAATAATCTAAGTGTCCACATTAGGAAACTAGAAGAAGCAGAGAAAATTAAATCCAAAGTAAGCAAAAGAAAAGAAATAGTAAGACTTAGAACAGAAATCAATAAAATTGAAAACAGGAAAGCAATACAAAAAAAAATAAATGAAAACAAAACCTGGTTATTTGAAAGATCAGTTTTTGGTTATTTTGAAAGATTATTTGAAAAGATTGATAAAACTGAAGACTTAGTCAAGCTAACTAAAAATACATGAGAGAGGACACAGAAATGAAAAAGGGGCCTCACCACAGATCACGTGGACATTTATTCAAACTTGCTGAAACTTGGAAGCAAAAAAGATGTCCTTCAGTAAGTGAATGGGTAAATAAACTGTGGTCCATCCAGACAATGGAATACTTTTCAGTGCTAAAAAGAATTGAGCTATCAAGACATGAAAAGACATGGAGGAAACATAAATGCATGTTACTAAGTAAAAGAAGCCAACCTGAAAACATTACATACCTCATGATACCAACTGTATGACATTATGTGAAAGGCAAAGCTGTGGACACAGTAAAAAGATCAGTGGTTGCCATGGGTTGCGGTGAGCCTGAGGAAATTAGAAGGTAGAGCACAGAGAATTTTTTAGGGCCATGTATGTGTTCTGTATGATACCATGAAGGTGTCTCGCTTTCACATGGTTTACTTCCTCATTTCGGTAGAGCACAACATCAAGTAGCTTCTGAAAAAAAGTAACTTTATTGATACATTCTGAGAAAAAATTATACTCTAACTTCACATTTGATTGGTACAAAATTCTAAGTAGGAAATCATTATCCTTCAGAATTTTGAAGGTATTACTCCATTGACCTCCAAGTTCTGTAGTAATGTTGAGAAATACAAAAACATCCTTATTCCTAAACCGATGTATGCCACCTGCACATTCTTTTATTTCTGGAAGCTTGTTTTTCTGTTTATCCCCTGTGTTTTAAAATTTTACAATGCTGTACTTTGGGATAAGGTTATTCCATACAATGTGCTAGGCAATCACTGGCACCTTTCAAAATAAAAATCCACATTCTTTAGTTCTGGAAAGTTCTTAGGTTATTTCTTGTACCTTGCTTTGTACCTTGCATTTGCTCTGTTACCACATTTTTTTTTAACAGATAGTTTTATTTTATAAATTGGCTGTGTTGGGTCTTCGTTGCTGCATGCAGGCTTTCCCCATTTGCAGCAAGCAGGGGCTACTCTTCGTTGTGGTGCGCAGGCTTCTCACTGTGGTGGCTTCTCCTGTTGCAGAGCATGGGCTCTAGGTAAGCAGCTTTCAGTAGTTGTGGCTCACAGGCTCCAGAGCGCAGGCTCAGTAGTTGTGGCACATGGACTTAGCTGCTCCATGGCATGTGGGATCCTCCCGGACCAGGGCTCGAACCCAAGTCCCCTGCATTGGCAGGCAGATTCTTAACCACTGCGCCACCAGGGAAGCCCTCTGTTACCTCTTTTAAAACTCCTACTATTTAGACATTGGACCTCCTGGCCTTATCTATTTATTGCCTTATCTCATTATTTGTTATCTTTCCCCAAATATATTCTTTTTTCCTACTTTCTTTAACTTTGTTTCTAATCAGTTGCTTAATTATGCTGTAGTATTTTTAATTTTCAATACTCCTTTTTCTTAAAAAATCATTTTTTATTTAAAATGTTGTTACTTTTATTTCAGAGGCTATTAATAATAATTTTCATTTTAGAAATATGCTTGTCTGTTCAATCTCTGTTTCCATCAAGTTGCTTTATGTTTATTCATGTTTTCAACTCTGGTAATACTTGCTTGTATGCCCAAGAGTAAAGGGTTAAAAATCTGTTTTAATTTAGGAAAAGATATATGAGGCTTGCCAACCCTAAACTCTCCTATGGTATAATTTACTGAGGCTGTTTCTTGGGGGAACTCTTTTTTTTTCTCCCCCACCCCCCAGCAGTTTTCCCTCCTTGGTGTCCATACGTTTGTTCTCTACATCTGTGTTCCAACTTCTGCCCTGCAAACCGGTTCATCTGTACCATTTTTCTAGGTTCCACATACATGTGTTAATATACGATATTTGTTTTTCTCTTTCTGACTTACTTCACTCTGTATGACAGTCTCTAGATCCATCCACGTCTCAACAAATTACCCAATTTCGTTCCTTTTTATGGCTGAGTAATATTCCATTGTATATATGTACCACAACTTCTTTATCCATTCGTCTGTCGATGGGCGTTTAGGTTGCTTCCATGACCTGGCTATTGTAAATAGTTCTGCAGTGAACATTGGGGTGTATGTGTCTTTTTGAATTATGGTTTTCTCTGGATATGTGCCCAACAGTGGGATTGCTGGATCACCTGGTAATTCTATTTTTAGTTTTTTAAGGAACCTCCATACTGTTCTCCATAGTGGCTGTATCAATTTACATTCCCACCAACAGTGCAAGAGGGTTCCCTTTCCTCCACACCCTCTCCAGCGTTTGTTGTTTGCAGATTTTCTGATGATGCCCATTCTAACTGGTGTGAGGTGATATCTCATTGTAGTTTTGATTTTTATTTCTCTAATAATTAGTGGTGTTGAGCAGGTTTGCATGTGCTTCTTGGACATCTGTATGTCTTCTTTGGAGAAATGTCTATTTAAGTCTTCTGCCCATTTTTGGATTGGGTTGTTGGTTTCTTTAGTATTGAGCTGCATGAGCTGTTTATGTATTTTGGAGATTAATCCTTTGTCTGTTGATTCATTAGCAAATATTTTCTTCCATTCTGAGGGTTGTCTTTTTGTCTTGTTTATGGTTTCCTTTGCTGTGCAAAAGCTTTGAAGTTTCATTAGGTCCCATTTGTTTAGTTTTGTTTTTATTTCCATTACTTTAGGAGGTGGATCAAAAAAGATCTTGTTGTGATTTATGTCAAAGAGTGTTCTTCCTATGTTTTCCTCTAAGAGTTTTATAGTGCCCAGTCTTACATTTAGGTCTCTAATCCATTTTGAGTTTATTTTTGTGTGTAGTGTTAGGGAGTGTTCTAATTTCATTCTTTTACATGTAGCTGTCCAGTTTTCCCAGTACCACTTATTGAAGAGGCTGTCTTTTCTCCATTGTATATCCTTGCCTCCTTAGTCGTAGATTAGTTGACCATAGGTGTGTGGGTTTATCTCTGGGCTTTCTATCCTGTTCCATTGATCTATATTTCTGTTTTTGTGCCAGTACCGTATTGTCTTGATTACTGTAGCTTTGTAGTATAGTCTGAAATCAGGGAGTCTGAGTCCTCCAACTCCATTTTTATCCCTCAAGACTGCTTTGGCTATTCAGGGTCTCTTGTGTCTCCATACAAATTTTAAGATTTTTTGTTCTAGTTCTGTAAAAAACGCCATTGGTAATTTGATAGGGATTGCATTGAATCTGTTGATTGTTTTGACTAGTATAGTCATTTTCACAACGCTGATTTCTTCAGTCCAAGAACCTGGTATATCTCTCCATCTGTTGGTATCATCTTTAATTTCTTTCATCAGTGTCATAGTTTTCTGCATACAGGTCTTTTGTCTCCCTAGGTAGGTTTATTCCTAGGTACTTTATTCGTTTTGTTGCAGTGGTAAATGGAAGTGTTTCCTTAATTTCTCTTTAAGATTTTTCATCATTAGTGTATAGGAATGCAAGAGATTTCTGTGCATTAAATTTGTATCCTGCAACTTTACCAAATTCATTGATTAGCTCTAGTAGTTTTCTGGTGGCATTTTTAGGATTCTCTATGTATAGTATCATGTCATCTGCAAACAGTGACAGTTTTACTTCTTCTTTTCCAATTTATTCCTTTTATTTCTTTTTCTTCCCTGATTGCCTTGGCTAGGACTTCCAAAACTATGTTGAATAACACTGGTGAGAGGGGACATTCTTTTCTACTTCCTGATCCTGGAGGAAATGCTTTCAGTGTTTCACCATTGAGAATGATGTTTGCTGTGGGTTTGTCATATATGGCCTTTATTATGTTGAGGTAGGTTCCCTCTATGCTCACTTTATGGAGAGTTTTTATCATAAATGGGTGTTGAATTTTGACAAAGGTTTTTCTGCATCTATGGAGATCATCATATGGTTTTTATTCTTCAATTTGTTAATATGGTGTATCACATTGATTGATTTGCGTATATTGAAGAATCCTTACATCCCTGGGATAAATCCCACTTGATCATGGTGTATGATCCGTTTAATGTGTTGTTGGATTCTGTTTGCTTGTATTTTGGTGAGGATTTTTGCATCTACGTTCATCAGTGATATTGGTCTGTAATTTTCTTTTTTTGTAGTATCTTTGTCTGGTTTTGGTATCAGGGTGATCGTGGCGTCATAGAATGAGTTTGGGAGTGTTCCTTCCTCTGCAATTATTTGGAAGAGTTTGAGAAGGATGGGTGTTAGCTCTTCTCTAAATGTTTTATAGAATTCACCTGTGACGCCCTCTGGTCCTGGACTTTTGTTTGTTGGAAAACTTTTAATCACAGTTTCAATTTCATTACTTGTGGTTGGTCTGTTCATATTTTCTATTTCTTCCTGGTTCAGTCTTGGAAGGTTATACCTTTCTAATAATTTGTCCATTTATTTCAAGTTGTCCATTTTATTGGCATAGAGTTGCTTATAGTAGTCTCTTTGGATGCTTTGTATTTCTGCGGTGTCTGTTGTAACTTCTCCTTTTTCATTTCTAATTTTATTGATTTGAGTTCTCTCCCTCTTTTTTTTATTTGATGAGTCTGGCTAATGATTTATCAATTTTGTTTATCTTCTCAAAGAACCATCTTTTAGTTTTATTGATCTTTGTTATTGTTTTCTTTGTTTCTATTTCATTTATTTCTGTGCTGATCTTTACAATTTCTTTCCTTCTGCTAACTTTGGGTTTTGTTTGTTCTTCTTTCTCTAGTTTCTTTAGGTGTATGGTTAGATTGTTTATTTGAGATTTTTCTTGTTTCTTGAGGTAAGCTTGTATAGCTATAAACTTCCCTCTTAGATCTGATTTTGCTGCATCCCGTAGGTTTTGGATCATCATATTTTCATTGTCATTTGTCTCTAGGTATTTTTTGATCCTCTTTGATTTCTTCATTGATCTCTTGGTTATTTAGTAACATATTGTTTAGCCTCCATGTGTTTGTGATTTTTGCATTTTGTTCCCTGTAATTCATTTCTAATCTCATAGCGATGTGGTCAGAAAAGATGCTTGATATGAATTCAATTTTCTTAAATCTACTGTGGCTTGATTTTTGACCCAAGATGTGATCTATCCTAGAGAACATTCCGGGCACACTTGAGAATAAAGTGTAATCTGTTTTGGAATGGAATGTCCTATAAATATCAATTAAATCTATCTAGTCTATTTTGTCATTTAGAGCTTTTGTTTCCTTATTTATTTTCATTTTGGATGATCTGTCCATTGGTGTAAGTGAGGTGTTAACATCCCCCACTATTATTTTGTTACTGTCGATTTCCTCTTTTATAGCTGTTAGCAGTTGCCTTATGTATTGAGGTGCTCCTGTGTTGGGTGACTATATATTTATAATTGTGATATCTTCTTCTTGGATTGATCCCTTGATCATTATGTAGTGACCTTCTTTGTCTCTTGTAATAGTCTGTTTTAAAGTCTATTTTGTCTGATATGAGAATTGCTACTCCAGCTTTCTTTTGATTTCCATTTGCATGGACTATCTTTTCCATCCCCTCACTTTCATTCTGTATGTGTCCCTAGGTCTGGAGTGGATCTCTTGTAGACAGCATATATGTCGGTCTTGTTTTTGTATCCATTCAGCAAGCCTTTGTGTTTTGGTTGGAGCATTTAATCCATTTACATTTAAGGTAATGTTTAAGGCAATTGATATGTATGTTCCTATGACCATTTTCTTAATTGTTTTGGGTTTGTTTTTGTAGATCCTTTTCTTCTCTTATGTTTCCCACTTAGAGAAGATCCTTTAGCATTTGTTATAGAGCTCATTTGGTGATGCTGAATTCTCTTAGCTTTTGCTTGTCAGTAAAGCTTTTGATTTTTCCATCAAATCTAAATCACATCCTTGCTGGGTAGAGTAATCTTGGTTGTAGGTTCTTCCCTTTCGGCACTTTAAGTATATCCTGCCACTCCCTTCTGGCTTGTAGAGTTTCTGCTGAGAAATCAGCTGTTAACCTTATGGGAGTTCTGTTGTATGTTATTTGTCATTTTTCCCTTTGTGCTTTCAGTAATTTTTCTTTGTCTTTAATTTTTGCCAGTTTGATTACTATGTGTCTTGGCATGTTTCTCCTTGGGTTTATCCTGTATGGGACTCTCTGCGCTTCCTGGACTTGGGTGGCTATTTCCTTTCCCATGTTAGGGAAGTTTTTGACTATAATATCTTCAAATATTTTCTCTGGTACTTTCTCTCTCTCTTCTCCTTCTAGGGCCCCTATAATGTGAATGTTGTTGCATTTAATATTGTCCCCGAGGTCTCTTAGGCTGTCTTCCTTTCTTTTCATTCTTTTATCTTTATTCTCTTCTGTGGCAGTGAATTCCACCATTCTGTCTTCCAGGTCACTTATCCGTTCTTCTGCCTCAGTTATTCTGCTATTGTTTCTTTCTAGTGTAGTTTTCATTTCAATTATTATATTGTTCATCTCTGTTTGTTTGTTCTTTAATTCTTCTAGTTCTTTGTTAAACATTTCTTGCATCTTCTCGATCTCTGCCTCCATTCTTTTTCTGAGGTCCTGGATCATCTGCACTATCATTATTCTGAGTTCTTTTTCTGGAAGGTTGCCTATCTCCACTTCATTTAGTTGTTTTTCTGGGGTTTTATCTTGTTCCTTCATCTGGTACATAGCCCTCTGCCTTTTCATCTTGTCTGTCTTTCTGTGAATGTGGTTTTTGTTCCACAGGCTGCAGGATTGTAGTTCTTCTTGATTCTCTTGGGGGAACTCTTAATTTGAAATCTTTACTTCTTCCATTTTATGTAGACCTCATTTCCAAGAGATATACATTCCAATCTTGTTCCCTATCTTTTCCAATCAAAAATCTCTCTGGTTTACACCCACAGGACAATAAGCTTCTGATTTTCTGCCGTAGTGAATGAGGGGACAATTGCCCATCTGCATAGAGTAGAGGAAGGGACCTGAGGGGGTTAACAATTTCTTCTTGAAAATCATGTTGGTGTTAGTCTGACTTTCAACTTTATTCTGAGAGTAACTTATGGATACCAGTTCTTCAGCCCTTAGATGATTCTGCAGTATGTAACAGATTTGTTTAGGATTTAGCTTCCATAGTTTGGTTAAGTTACTTATTACTTGTCCTTCAGAACAGCTTCCCAAATGCTACTGTAATTCCTCTCCTATTCTATTTGCCAGTATGTATTTATGCCTCTATTTTTTCCCCTTAATTATTGTCATTTAGCCAGTGTAAAAATAAATTTGTGTACTTATAATTAATTCATGTAGCAATCTTTACCTGGAGTTCCTAAAAGTTTTCTTGAAACCTGAATTAATTGTCATTGTAAGTCACCGTTTTATCTTATCCTCAGTCCATTCTGCCTTATGAATCCTAGTAAACAGGCAAGTTAAGCAGCTAGTTGCTTAGGTCCCTTAAAAGAACAGAAAGAAATTTTGTGACTTCATAAAAGACAGTGTTATATTGTGGAGAATATGTGAAAGGTTTTACAAACCTTACCAATTCCAGGTTAAAAAATGGTATAATTCTGTAGAGCTGATTACTTCTATCTGGCTGTATTAATTTCACTTAGTGAAATAATTAGCAATAGCTTGACTGGTCTATTGGAGTTCAGAGATGGAAGGCAACATTGCTTGTGGGCAGAAAAATAAATGCACACTTATCTTTATTTGTGTCTTCCGATCAATGTAAATATTTTGCATTGTAAATCATCACAAAGAAGAGACAGTAGTAAACTAAAAAATGATAGTGACGTTTTATTTGAAATTTTATAACTATCTTCATGTTATTCCTAAATAGCCATTGGTAATTAGTTATTAAACACATGAAATCATCATGAGAACCACTCCTTATTATATAAATGAAGGTTTATGTATGTGTGTGTATGTGTGTGTGTGTGTGTTTGAATACATATTTTTAACATAAATACATGTATACCCTTTCAATATGTATTTAACTTTTAAGTTCCTGTCTCTCAATCCAATAAAATAATATGCATATCTACTGTATTCATCTACTAAAGCTGCTGTAACAAAGTACCACAAACTGGGTGGCCTAAAATAATGGAAATTTATTCTCCCACAATTCTGGAGGCTAGTCTGAAATAAAGGTGTCAACAAGGCTTTGCTCCCTTCTGGGTAGACTTTGTTCCTTGCTTCTTCCTAGCTTCTGGTGGTGACCATCAATACTTGGTGTTCCTTGGTTTGCAGCTACATCACTTCATCTCTACCTGTGTCATCACATGGCATTCTCTCTATGGGTCTCTAACTTCAAGTTGCTTTTTCCTCTTCTTTTTTAAAATTTTTATCAAAGTATAGTTGATTTAAAATGTAGTGTTAATTTTGGCTGTACAGCAAAGTGATTCAGATATATGTATATATATTCTTTTCCAGTAGAGTTTATCTCAGGATATTGAATATAGTTCCCTGTGCAATACAGTAGCACTTTGTTGTTTATCCATCCTGTATATAATAGTTTACATCTGCTAATTCCAAACTCCCAATCTGTCCCTCCCCCATTCTATTTTTCATTTTCTGAAGAACATCCATACTGTTTTCCATAGAGGTTGCACCAATTTACATTCCCACCAACAGTGTAAGAGTGTTCCATTTCTCCACACCCTCTCCAGCATTTATTATTTGTAAACATTTTAATGATGGCCATTCTGATGGTGTAAGGTGGTACCTCTTTGTAGTCTTGATTTGCATTTCTCTAATAATTAGCAATGATGAGCAACTTTTCATGTGCCTGTTGACCTGTGTGTTCTTTGGAGAAATGCTTATTTAGGTCTTCTGCCCCTTTTTCAATTGGGTTGTTTGTTTTTTTGTTATTGAGTTGTATGAGCTGTTTGTATATTTTGGAAATTAAGCCCTTGTCAGTCACATCATTTGCAAATATTTTCTCCCATTCCATAGGTTGTCTTCTCATTTTGTTTATGGTTTCCTTTGCTGTGCAAAAGCTTATAAGTTTGATTAGGTCCCATTTGTTTATTTTTGCTTTTTTTTCTATTGCCTTAGGAGACTGACCTAAGAAAACATTGGCATAATTTATGTCAGAGAATGTTTTGCCTAGGTTCTCTTCTAGGTTTTTTATGGTGTAACATTCTTATGTTTAACTCTTTAAGCCATTTCGAGTTTATTTTTGTGTATGGTGTTAAGGCATGTTCTAACTTCATTGGTTTGCATGCAGCTGGCCAACTTTCCCAGTACGACTTGCTGAAGAAACTGTCTTTTCCCCATTGTATATTCTTGACTCCTTTGTCGAGATTAATTGACCATAGGTATGTGGGTTTATTTCTGGGCTCCCTATTCTGTTTCATTGATCCATATATTGGTTTCTCTTCCAATACCACACTGTTTTGATTGCTGTAGCTTTGTAGTACTGTCTGAGGTCTGGAAGAGTTATGACTCCTGCTTTATTCTTTTTCTTCAGGATTGCTTTGGCTATTACGGGTCTTTTATGGTTCTATATAAATTTTAGGATTATTTGGTCCAGTTCTGTGAAAACATGTCATGGGTAACTTGATAGGGATCACATTAAATCTGTAGATTTCTTTGGGTAGTATAGCCATTTTAACAATATTAATTCTTTCAATCGAGGAACATGGACTATATTTTCCATTTCTTTAAATCATCTTCAGTTTCCTTTATTAATGTTTTGTAGTTCTCAGCATACAAGTTTTTCACTTCCTTGGTGAGGTTTATTTCTAAGTATTTGTTTATGTGATTTTAAAGGGGAGTGTTTGTTTACATTCCCTTTCTATTATTTCATTGTTAATGTAAGGAAATGCAACCAATTTCTGTATGTTAATGTTGTATCCTGCTACCTTGCTGAATTTATCAGTTGTAGTAGTTTTTGTGTGGAATCTTTAGGGTTTTCTATATATAGTGTCATGTCATCTGCATCTAATGACAATTTTACCTCTTCCCTACCAATCTGAATATGTCTTATTTCGTTTACTTGTTTGATTGCTGTGGCTAGGACTTCTAATACTATATTGAATAAAGTGGTGAGAGTGGTCATCCTTGTCTTGTTCCAGATTTTAGCAGGAAAGCTTTCAGCTTTTCACCTTTTATTCTCTTTTTATTAGAACATTGATCATATTGGATTAAGGATCACCCTAATGACCCCATCTTAATTTGATAACAGCTGAAAGATTATTTCCAAATAAACTCCCATTCACAGGTATAGGGTTTAAGACATCAACATATCTTTTTAGAGGACACAATTCAACTCATAACAGTTCACCCTCTGGTCTCCCAAATTTCATGAATTCATGTTCTTTTTACATGTAAAATACATTCACCCTTTCTCAGTACCAAAAACGCTATCAGTCCAATAGATAGATGGATAGTTAGATATAGATAGATGATAGATAGATTCTATTGGTTCTGATTATCTGAAGAATTCTGACTGATATAGTTTTGGATATTGGGAGTAGGATGAATGTATCATATATATGTATCGTATGATTTTTTTTAAGCTAAGGCTCACACAAATATGGGGGCTGGCAAGTTTGAAATATGTAGGGCAGAGAGGTGGAAACTCAGATAGAACATGATGTTGTAATCTTGAGTCTGATATCTGTAGGGAAGGCCATCAGGCTGAACTTAGGTAGTATTTCTATGCTGAAATATTGAGGCAGATTTTCTTTTCCCTGGGAAATCTCAACTTTTGCTCCTAAGGCTTTCAACTGATTGGATGAGGTCTTCCCATTACTGAGTATAATCTCCTTTGCTTAAAGCTAATGGTTTAAGCAGCTAATAATAGCTGTTCATCACATCTTCAAATTTCCTTCAGAGCAACACCTTGATTAGTGTTTAAACTACTGGACATAGCTTTGCTAAAGTGGCACATAAAAGTAACCATCACAGGCTTCCCCGGTGGTGCAGTGGTTGAGAGTCCGCCTGCTGATGCAGGGGACACGGGTTCATGCCCCGATCTGGGAAGATCCCACATGCTGCGGAGCGGCTAGGCCCGTGAGCCGTGGCCGCTGAGCCTGCGCGTGCGGAGCCTGTGCTGCGCAACGGGAGAGGCCACAACAATGAGAGGCCCGTGTACCGCAAAAAAAAAAAAAAAGTAACCATCACATATCCTATACCACATTATGTCTGTTTTTGTGATGGTCAGTTCTATTAAATAACAAAAGTCCATTATAGCTCAATGACGTTTTTCAAATATTTATTTAGATAATAGAAAAAGAAGAAATAAAAATGTCCCTGTATGTAGAAGGCATGGTTGCCTATGTAGATAATCCCAAATAATTTGTGAAAAAACCTAGAACAAATTAGTGAGTTCATCAAGGTCACAGAGATACAGCAGTTAATTGTGTTTCTATGTACTAGCAATAAACACACAGACACTGAAATTAAAAATGCAGTTTCATTTACAATCACTCAAAAAATGAAATACTTAGATGTAACTCCAGCAAAACATGTGCAGGACTTGTATGCTGAAAACTAGAAAATGCTGATAAAAGACATGAAAAAGGATCTAAATGAATGACAAGATATATAGTGATCAATATATTAAAAAAATCCAATACAGTAAATATGTTAGTTCTCCTCAAATTGATGTACAGATTTGATGCAATTCCTATCAAACTTCCAGTAAAATTTTTGGTAGATATAATAAAGCTTATTCTAAATTTTATAAGGAAAGGCAAAGGAACTAGTGTCACTAAAACAATTTTGAAAAGAAGACTAAAGCAGGATTAATCAGTCTCCCCAAGTTCAATAATTATTCTATAGTTACAGTAACCAATACTATATATTATTAATGGAGGGATAGACACATAATTCAGTGGAACAGAATAGAGAAATTATACATAGACACCCAAATATGCCCAATAGATTGTTGACAGAATTGCAAAAGTTATCCAGTGGATGAAATATGGCCTTTTCAACAAATGATGCTGGAGCAATAGGACATCTATAGGCAAAAAAAATTAACCTTGAGAAAAATGCCACATCTTATACAAATAATAACTCAAAATAGATCATGGACTTAAATGTAGAATGTAAAACTATAACACTTTTAGAAAAGAATAGGAGATAATCTTAGGAATTTAGGAGTAGACAAAAGTTCTTAGATTTAACACCAAAAGCATGACCTAAAAAGAAAAAAAATGCTAAATTTGACTTTTTCAAAATTTAAATCTTTTGCTCTACTCAAAACCTCTTTAAAGAAGGTTTAAAACAAGTTACAAACTGGAAGAAAATATTTGCAAACCACATATATATCAAAGGAATAGTGTCTAGGATACATATTGCAGTAGAAGTGTAAAGTGATATGCCATGTATGGAAAGCATGTAGCTAACAGATAACACAGCAGTTTTACTCAGGGACATTTATCCTAGAGAAATAAAAAAACTTTATACATACACACAAAAACCTGTTTATAGAAGCTTTATTCATATTGTTCAACAACTGGAAACAATTCCAATGTCTTTTAATGTATATAGATGGTTAAACAAATGGTGGTATGTCCATAGCATGAAATACTATTCAGCAAAAAAAGGAACCTAATGAATCTCCAGAGAATTATACTAAGTGAAAAAAAAATCCTCAATATTCGCATACTGTGTAATTCCATTTATACCACATTCTTGGAATGATAAAATTATAGAAACTGAGAAAAGTGTAGTTGCTGCCATAAGGTAAGAAGGGCGTGGTGGTAAAAGGGATGTGTGTGTAGGTATAAAAGAGCAACATGAGGTATCCCTGTCATGATGGAAATGTTTTGTATCTTGACTGTGTCAATGCCAATATTGTATTTTTGATATTATGCTATAATTTTGTAAGATATACAATTGGAGGGAATTGGGTCAAGGGTCCACAAGATCTTTATCATTTCTTACAACTGCATAAGTTTTTTTAAAAAGATAAAATTATATGTCTTCTAGAAGAAAACATAAGAGAGTATCTTTTTAATCTGGGTACAGCCAAAAGTTTCTTAGGGCACAGAAAGAAAGAAAAGGAAACATGATAAAATAGTCATCATCAAAATTAAAAACCTAGGGCCTTCACTAGTGGTCCAGTGGTTAAGACTCCGTGCTTCCAATGCAGGGGCTGTGGGTTTGATCCCTGGCCAGGAAACTGAGATCCCACATGCTGCGTGGCATAGCCAAAAACAACCAAAATATTGGAAATCTAATCAAAAGACGGTATTTTAAAAAGGAGTTGCCACACCACAGATTAGAAGAAAATATTCACAAAACATGAATTTAACAAAATATTTGTGTCCGGTGGGTAGACAGATAGATAGATAGACAGATAGGTAGATAGATAGAAATAATAAAACAAAAAGTAAAGTTTTTGAAAAAAGGCAAAACAATAGGAACTTTACAAAGAGAGAGATGAATGGTTAATAAGCACATTAAAACGTGCTCACATCATTAGACATCAGAGAAAGGCGAATTCAAATCACTACAAGATGACACTGTGCATAGAAAAGAACAGGTGTTATTAAAATAAATGGGTCATCAAATGTGGGCAAGGGGCTTCCCTGGCGGCGCAGTGGTTGAGAGTCCGCCTGCTGATGCAAGTGACACGGGTTCGTGTCCCGGTCCGGGAAGATCCCACATGCCGTGGAGCAGCTGGGCCTGTGAGCCATGGCCGCTGGGCCTGCGTGTCCGGATCCTGTGCTCCGCAACGGTAGAAGCCACAGCGGTGAGAGGCCTGCATACTGCAAAATAAATAAATAAATAAATAAATAAATGTGGGCAAGGATATAGAACAAATTGAGCTCTCATACATGGCTGGTGGGAATGGCAAATGATACAACAGCTTTCAAAAACATTACCACAATATTTTTATTATGGAAGTAAACATAACCTACCCTAAGATTCAACAGTTTTACTTCTAGGTATTTCCTGAAGAAAATTTAAAACATATATTCACATACACAAGCACACGCACAAATACACACACAGACACACATCTATACACACACCAAGACAAAATCTTGTGTAAGATTGTTTATAGCACCTTTATTTCTAACAGTCAAAATTGGAAAAGCCCTGTCATCCATCAATAGGTGAATGGGTAAAGAAACTACAGTATATTCATACAATGGGATACTACTTATCAATAAAAAAGGAGATACTGCTAATAAAATAACATGGATGAGTGTCAAAACAATATGCTAAATGAAATAAGTTCTACATAAAAGAATACACAGTATAAGATTTCATTTTCATGAAGTCCCTGAATGGGCAAAACTTCAATAAGAAAACAGATTAGAGCAGTGATGGACTCTGATATCAGGGTGTTTAGAACTAATTAATATAAAGCATTATGCAACTTTCTGAAATGATGATAATATTCTATATCTTGACTGGGATTTGGGTTGCACAGATGTGTATATTTACCAAAATTCATCTAATTGTGCACTGGAGCTTGTGAAATAAACTCTATGTAATTTTTTTTCCTAGAAAATAACTATAAACTAATATTGGACTCCAGCTAATGAAGTGCTTATTGTTGAAATGTACATGTATCTTCAATTTACTTTGACATACATCCAAACAGTAAGGTAAGTTGATGGATAGATGAAGAGAAATTCAATGAAATAAGCATAGTAGGATATTAACAATGATTAAATATTGGCAATAAATATATATTTGTTTACTAAGTAGTTCTTTCAACTTACTGTGTGTTAGAAATTTTTCATAGCAAGTGGCTGGAATAAAGAATGTTCATTTTCACAAAATTGCAGTATAAAAGTAGGACTTATGAAAAATGTTGGGGCAGGCAAACATTATGCAAGTTAGGAATGAACATATTAAAAAACAGAATAATTGATACCTACAGAGATAACTTGAATTCCCCAGACAGGCTGCTGAAGGATGTTGGAGATTGAATGGATATTTTAAAAAAACTGTATTAGTTTGCTAGGGCTGCTGAAACAAAGTACCACAAATTGAGTGGCTTAAACAACAGAAATTTATTGTTTACAATTCTGGAGACTAGAAGTCTGAGATCAAGGTATTGGCAGAGTTACTTCCTTCTAAGGGCTGTGAGAAAGAATTTGTTCCATGTCTCTTGCCTAGCTTCTGATGATTTGGCATTCCCTGGCTATAGAAGCATCACTCCAATCTCTCACTTCATCTTCACATGAACTACTCCTTGTGTGTATGTGTCTGTCTCCAAATTTCCCCTTTTTATAAGAATGCCAGTCACATTGGATTAAGTCCTACCCTAATGGCCTCATGTCAGCTAATAACATCTGCAGCAGTCCTACTCCAAAAAGGTCACATTCAATATACGAATTTTAAGAGATTTCGATTTAATCCATAATAAACACAAATGCGATAGAGTGGAAATGCAGTTATTGAATCAGCGAAGGCAGAAATAGGGCTCTGAGCCATTGAAGTGGGTATTAAGGTAGGCATGGTAGGCAATACAACCTGCTGTAAATCTGGCGCCCTACTAGGCTGGGGATGTCCTTTTAGTGGCAAGCAGCTCTGGTATACATGCTTATTTCTAATTTTACTAAAGAATAATAGAAAAGAATATAGTTGATAGTGCTGTAACTGCAGTATTGAGGGCTTTTTCCTTTCCTGCTGAAACTTATATATAAGACATCTCTACCTTTTTCTTATTGTTGCTCATCTTGCATTGGAATTTGCTTATGAATCAATACAACTTCTGCCTTACAATGCCATTATTTCCATATTCGCTTATCACGGTGAACTAGTTAGAACTTTACATTGTAGAAAAAAGGCTTTATGTATTATTCCAAAATCTATAGGTTTTAAGGATAAAATTGAGAATCCATATTTCAAAGATTTTAGGTAATCTTCATTCTTTTTTTTTTTTTTTTTTTTTTTTGGTAATCTTCATTCTTTACATGTGAATTTTTACTGTTAACAACTATATCTGAAATGGGATTTAGAAGTTTTCATGTTCTGTGCCAGACATCTATGTGTTATTTATGTTTTTACAAACTACAAACATGATTATTTATTCAGAAAAATATTTCGCATATACTATAAAAGAAAGCAATTCAGGGATCTAGAAAATGTCCTTTTCACTATGTTACTAATATCTCATGTTTATTTCCATGAATTATGGTTTTTATTAACTAAGATAAAGAATAACCTCACCCATTAGGTTGATGGTGGTTACTAATGAGAAAATCTGGGCTCTGTTAACAATACCAATTCAATCATTTTATTCACCATTTACCAATTCACTTGATTTTCAACATGATATAAATCTAATTTTATTTATGAATTGATTTTTACTTTTTAAAATGTTTTTAATTAAAAGTGGTATCCTATTAAAAGACCCATGTTTTCCTTGCTTTTATCCAGTCAATGCATTTTAAACATCACATCAGTACAAGTATTTCTACTTATAGAAGCACTGTAGGTTATTTGCCCATCATTTCCTAATGGATTTTAAATTACTCTCAGTGCCACATAAATTCACATAATCCTGTGAAAAACATGTTTGATGCATTTGAATAGTCTTATGGAATAAAATTCCTGTAAGCAAACTGAAGGGTCCAATGATAAACACGTATAGAATTTTTCTTTTTTTGATCATGCTGCAAGGCATGTTGGATCTCAGTTTCCTGACCAGGGATCAAACCCATGCCCCCTGCATTGGAAGCACAGAGTCTTAACCACTGGACCACCAGGGAAATCCCATATAGAATTTTAACAAATTTCCTGTAAGTAAATTGATGGGTCCAATGATAAACACATATAAAATTTTAACACATTATACCAAATATCACATTCAAAAAATTTTAAATATCTACTTGTTTATATGTTCACCAATTCAAAATAAAAATACTTAATTTTGTAAGGTTTTTATATTAATAGAGAAAAGAATAATATTTCCCTTATAGCTAATCCTTACTTTATAAATACAAAATTTTATTATTTTATTTATTATTGGAACTATATACAAATCAAAATCTTTTCAATAGATCTAAAGCATCATTTCAAGAAAGAAAAGACATGCTGTCTATTCACACTGTTCTTGCTAATGTCACATCAATGATTTCATTATAAGCAGTTTTCAAATTTATAAAAATTATAGTTGAAATATACATTTGTAGTCCAACCTATACATTATTGTTTCCAAATATCTCCATTTAAAATAATGAAGTTGTGAGTAGTAAAACTGCATGAATAAAAGAATAAAGGTGTTATCTCTAATTATACATTTTTGCCTTCATGCATCAAAATGTTTTATAATTTACATAAAAATTGTCAAGCATTTAAATACCATGATGAGGTGCTTACTTTTTACTTAAATATATTTAAATTAGTATATGCAACCTAGTTAGATAAGTCTGATTATGAGGCCCATACACTACATTTTAAAACAAAGTAATATCTGTCACTACATATTGAGTTGAATGAAGAAAGGATTTAGAAATTTCAAAGTGAATCTATAGTAAGCTACTTTTTTATTCATATACAAGTTTTTCTTCCAACGATATATATCACTGATTTATATCACACCTTATGTATATGATGTATATATACATATATTGTATATTTCCCTCTCAAAAATCTAGCTGACCTCTATGCTTTACATCAAGAATCTAAAATTTTATTTTTCTCTTACTGCAGCAGGAAGAATAACAATTATGGAAGGTTTTTTTTTTTTAATAAATAAGTGCTGAGAATAAATCATTAGTAGTCCATCTCAACATAGTTCAAATACTAGGCAACCTGCTTTCTTACCATCCTATTTACATAATAGCTAAATTTTAAAAGATTCACATAAGATGATTTTTAATATACAGTCCAATTTTAAATGTGTAAACAGAGATGATCATTTCAGAAAACATAGATAGATACCTATGTAAATAATTGGTTTTTTCTTAGTTTATTATTTAAAGCATAAGAAATATAGAGTATTTTAACAAATACCAATATATTCACCCGAAAGGAGTTATTAAATATGGTCATTTTGCCACATTTTAGGCATTTCTGTTTTTAAAGAAAGTACTGACATTTTTGCAGCAGTTTGTCTTCTTTCTGCAAATTAAATCAACATTCTGAATTCAGTTGTATGTTCCTTCCATCCATGTTTATTTATCTGTTATTTCATATATGTGCATTCATACACAATTATAGTATTATTATTTTAACTTTCCATAAATGGTAGGATTCTATATGCAATTGACAATTTGTTTAATTTATTCTTCAGCACTTTAAGTATTCTTTCATATTTATACGTATAGCTTTAATTCATTTATTTCACTACTATATAATTTTTTTCGTTGAATATGTTTAGCCAAATCAATTTATCTGTTCCTCACTGATGGATATTTGTTTTTCTGATGTTTTTCATTACCATAAGCAATTGTGTAGCAATCATCCTGGTAATACTTTCCTGTGTATATGTGCAAATGATTCTTCTGATTATAAATTTAAAAAAGGAATTTGAAGATTGTAGTGGAGTAGGTACATCTTTAATTTTCTTGAATTTGCTAATCTGTTCTACAGATTGGTCACGCCAAATCACACTGCTACCATAGTACAAGGAAATTCATTTGTGTCCATGTCTCTGCTACCATATAGTATGGCAAATTTTTAAAAATTTTTGTAAATTTGATGAATTTTAAATAGAACATTAATATTATTTAAATTGCCAACTCATTACTACTGAGGGTACGATCTTTTGAAAATTCCAAATGGCTTTGTCCTAGTGTCAATTGCTATCAGCAAATCCACTAAAAGGATGAAAGGGCTAACTCCTAGCTACAGAGCAGTTTAGGAAATTTCCCACATATAAATATGTAGAATATGTTTGAAGTCGTTTCCTTATGGATAGAAAACTGTCCCAGAATAATTTGTTGGATAGTCAGTTTATCCATTCCAATCTGTACAGTCCATTCTTTTTTCAGTGTATTTAATGCCACTTCTGTGATATATCTAGCTTCTGTGTGTAGATTTTCTTCCTAGCACTTTTTTATTTGACCTCTTGCGCCCTGTGCCATATTTCACTCTGTTACTATAGCATTATAATTATCCCAAATATATATAGGAAAGCCACCCTCCTTCAAATATTTCATTATTCTCTTGGCTCTTTATCTTTCCATATGAATTTTTGGTCAGTTTGTCAAATTCCACATAATAAGTCTTCCCATATATGAGCATATATTTTCACGTATATAAGCAATTACTATTTTTTATGTAAATCCTGTATCTAGCAGTCTAATTATTAGATAGACTCCTAGATACAGGACTAATTGTTAGTATTAATCCCAACCATTTGTCTTTATGTTCTCTTGAGATTCTATATGGACAATTATAATTTCTACTAAACTTGACATTTTCTTTCTGATATAGATTCAAGTTTTAATACCCTCATCAGAATTTTTGTACAATGGTAAATAGAAGTGGAACAGTAAACATATATTTTCTGACATTTAAAACAAAGTATCTAGTATTTCACTAATGTTATCTATGTCACAGGTTGAAAACAACATTTGTTATTTTAAGAAATAATATTTATTTTGTTCTGAGTTTGAACATGATGGATACTGAATTGTATCTAATGCTGTATCTGCACCTATTGAGATGATTATAAGCTTCTCTTTTTTCTTAAGGTGTTGAATTATATTAATAGATATACTTACTTTAAATATATTTACATGGCTATAATAATCTTTTTTGATTGATGTATGCTTTATACATTGCTTGACTTTGCTATTATTTATTTGTAAATTTTGCAAATATTTGTGTTAGAGAAATTGACCTCTGAGTTTTCTTTCCCATTATATTCTTTTGAATTTTGCTATTAAGCTTATCAAAAGCCCCTAAAACTGCTGTGGGAAAAATATCTTTTTCAATTCTCTGGAACAGTTTGCTTAAATGAGAGATTAGAGTTTCCTTGAACTTTGTTCAAACTTGACTGAAGAGTCTCAGGAGCTGGTTAGTTTATTTTGTGTATTTTTTTTCTAATTTGATTTTCTTAATGAACATGACTGTACATTGGTTTTAATTTCTTCTTGAGATAATTTTGGCAAATTGCATTTTTCTTTTAAATTATCTATTTTATCTAAGTTTTCAAGTATATCCGTATACATTTATTTAGAATATTCTCCTATGAGATTCTAATCTCTACTGTATATGATTTATGTTCCCTTTTTTTTATTCAGTTTTGATATATAATGTCATGGGTCTCTTTTTAATTTTCTTTTTTTTTCTCATTTTGCCTAGAAGTTTTCTTTGATCCTCATTGTTCTTCATTATTTCTCATTTCATTAATTTCTATTTTTAAACTTTTACATCTCTCTATTTTTAGAGAAAACAATGGCATTTGTTTTCTGAATTTGTTTTTACGTGAATATATATTTCTTTAATGTTAATTTAGTATTTTTCTTGTCAATATTATATGCTTTTAAGGTCAGAAAATCATCTAAATATTTCTTAGTAAAATCCAGAAGGTTTATATGAATGCTTTTTGTTGTGTTTCACTTGTAAACATATATATTTTTTTAAAACATGGAAGACCTTTTTAAAATAAATGTATTTATTTTATTTATTTATTTTTGGCTGAGTTGGGTCTTCATTGCTGTGCACAGGCTTTCTGTACTTGCAGCGAGCGGAGGCTACTCTTCATTGCCGTGTGTGGGCTTCTCACTTCAGTGGCTTCTCTTGTAGCGGAGCACGGGCTCTAGGCGTGCGGGCTTCAGTAGTTGTGACGTGCGGGCTCAGTAATTGTGGCACACAGGCTCAGTAGTTGTGGCTCACAGGCTCTAGAGCGCAGGGTCAGTAGTTATGGCGCACGGGCTTAGTTTCTCCGCGTCATGTGGGATCTTGGCAGGCAGATTCTTAACCACTGTGCCACCAGGGAAGTCCTGTAAACATATTTTAAATCCATTGTAGTTTTACCTTTGACACGTCAATTATTTTGTAGTCTTTTCTCAGTTTTCCCATGTTGTGATAGATGTATATATGAGAGATATTCTTTTGTGAAGTGAATTATGATCAAGTTTTTCTTGCTGTGTACATAGGATATCTGCATTCCTTATAAGAGAAACACTCCATGTTCACCAGGTAGCAGTAAGATACATTCCACTTTTGCACATTACTATTCAGTTAAAATACCACTACCTTGAAGTGCAAACACCAGTTAAACTACAAAATAAAGGAAGAGTACTTATGATGTGCTAAAAATTCCACAACAATGTGACAGATTAATGAGACTTAAAGGGAACATTTATTTTCCAACCATTTAGCAATGGATTTTTTCAAATATTTCATTTTTTAAAATCAGAACCTTTACATTAAGACAGTAAATTCAAATAGTATACATAATTAGGGCCTCATTAACCACATTTATTTATTTAACCATTTTCTCGGTTATAAAAGAGAGATAATAATAGTACCTACCTTACTGATTTATTACACACATTGAATAAATAATTGAAAGAATTCACAAGAGTGTCTGGCATATAGTAAGCAATAAATGTTATTTATTTATTTACTTTTTTTTTTTTACAATTCCATAACTTTTACTTTCAAATCTTTACACTACTCACATTTTAAGACTTTATCAGATGTAAAGGTCAGATGACCTTTTACAACAAGAATGTTATATGAAATGGATGATCTTTTATGACATGAATGCTATGTGAAATGGACTCTTTTATTCAAATAGACCTCCCATTACGTTGCTATAAGCTCTTGCTAGGTATATGCTTTTTATCCAGTTATTATATACAGTCTCCCTTTATTTATTTATTTTTAAATTATTTTTTACTGGAATATAGTTGATTTACAATGTTGTGTTAGTTTCCGCTATACAGCAAAGTGAATCAGTTGTACATATACATATATCCACTCTTTCTTAGATTCTTTTCCCATATAGGTCATTACAGAGTATTGAGTAGAGTTCCCTGTGCTATACAGTAGATTCTTATTAGTCATCTATTTTATATATAGTAGTGTGTATATGTCAATCCCAATCTCCCAATTTATCCTCCCCCTTTCCCTACTGGTAACCATAAGATTGTTTTCTACATCTGTCACTCTATTTCTATTTTGTAAATAAGTTTATTTGTACCATTTTATTAGTTTCCACATATAAGTGATATCATATGGTATTTGTCTTTGTCTGATTTACTCACTCAGTATGATAAACTTAGGTCCATCCATGTTGCTGCAAACGGCATTATTTCATATTTTTTAACTGCTGAGTAATATTCCATTGTATATATATATACTACATCTTCTTTATCCATTCCTCTGTTGATGGACATTTAGGTTGCTTCCATGTGTTGGCTATTGTACACAGTGCTTCAGTGAACATTGGGGTGCATGTATCCTTTGAGCCATGTTTTTCTCTGGATATATGCCCAGGAGTGGGATTGTAGGATCATATGGTAGCTCAGTTTTTAGTTTTTTAAGGAACCTCCATACTGTTCTGCATAGTGGCTGTACCAATTTACATTCCCACCAACAGTGTTGGAGTGTTCCTTTTTCTCCACACCCTCTCCAGCATTCATTGTCTGTAGATTTTTTGATAATGGCCATTCTGACTGGTGTGAGGTGATACCTCATTGTCATTTTGATTTGCATTTCTCTAATAATTAGTGATGTTGAGCATCTTTTCATGTAATTTTTTGGCCATCTGTGTGAAGAAATGACTATTTCGATCTCCTGCCCATTTTCTGATTGGGTTGTTTTTTGATATTGAGCTGCATGAGTTGTTTGTATATTTTGGAGATTAATCCCTTGTCAGATGCTTCAATTGCAAATATTTTCTCCCATTCTGAGGGTTGTCTTTTCATCTTGTTTATGGTTTCCTTTGCTGTGCAAAAGCTTTTAAGTTTAATTAGGTCCCATGTGTTTATTTTTGTTTTATTTTCATTAGTCTAGGAGTTGGATCAAAAAAGATCTTGCTAAATTCATTGATTAGCTCTGCAAACAGTAACAATTTTACTTCTTCTTTTCCATTTTGGATGAGATTCCTTTTATTTCTTTTTCTTCTCTGATTGCCATGGCTAGGACTTCCAAAACTGTGTCGAATAAGAGTGGTGAGAGTGGATACCCTTGTCTCATTCCTGATCTTAGAGGAAATACTTTCAGCTTTACATCATTGAGAATGATGTTTGCTGTGGGTTTGTCATATCCTCTATGCCCAATTTCTGGGGTGTTTTTACCATAAATGGGTGTTGAATTTTTCAAAAGCTTTTTCTGCATCTGTTGAGATGATCATATGGTTTTTATTCTGCAATTCATTAATACGGTGTATCACATTGATTGGTTTGTGTATATTGAAGAATCCTTGCATCCCTGGAGTAAATCCCACTTGATCATGGTGTATGATACTTTTAATGTGTTGTTGGATTCCATTTGCTAGTATTTAGTTGAGGATTTTTGCATCTATGTTCATCAGTGATATTGGCCTGTAATTTTCTTTTTTTGTGATATCTTTTTCTGGTCTTGGTATCAGAGCAATGTTGGCCTTGTAGAATGAGCTTGGGAGTGTTTCTTCCTCTGCGATTTTTTGGAAGAGCTTGAGAAGGGTAGGTACTAACTCTTCTCTAAATGTTTGATAGGATTTGCCTGTGAAGCCATCTGGTCCTGGACTTTTGTTTGTTGGAAGAGTTTTTCATTTTTTTTAATTTACTTTATTTTTTAAATTTTTGGCTGAGTTGGGACTTCATTGCTGCATGCAGGCTTTTTCCAGTTGCGGCAAGCAGGTTCTACTCTTCGTTGCAGTACGTGGGCTTCTCATAGCCATGGCTTCTCTTGTTGCGGAGCACAGGCTCTAGGCACATGGGCTTCATTAGTTGCAGCATGCAGGCTCAGTAGTTGCAGCATGCGGGCTCTGGAGTATGTGGGCTTCAGTAGTTGTGACGCATGGGCTCAGTTGTTGCAGCACACAGGCTCTAGGGTGTGTGGGCTTCATGTGGGGCATGGGCTCAGTAGCTGTGGCTCACGGGCTCTAGAGCTCAGGCTCAGTAGTTGTGGCGCACAGATTTAGTTGCTCTGTGGCATGTGGGATCTTCACGGACCAGGGATTGAACCCATGTCCCCTGCATTGGCAAGTGGATTCTTAACCAATGTGCCACCAGGGAAGTCCTGTTGGAAGAGTTTTAATCACAGTTGCAATTTCAGTACTTGTGATTGGTCTGTTCATATTTTTTATTTCTTCCTCATTCAGTCTTTAAGGTTGCACCTTTCTAAGAATTTGTCCATTTCTTCCAGGTTGTCCATTTTATTGTCATAGAGTTGCTTGTAGTAGTCTCTTATGATCCTTTGTATTTCTGTGGTGTCATTGTAACTTCTTTTTCTTTTCTAATTTTATTGATTTAAGTCCTCTCCTTTTTTTTCTTGATGAGTCTGTCTAAAGGTTTATCAATTTTGTTTATCTTCTCAAAGATTTTTAGTTTTATTGATTTTTGCTACTGTTTACTTCATCTCTATTTCATTTATTTCTGCTCTGATCTTTATGATTTCTTTCCTTCTACTAACTTTATGTTTTGTTTGTTCTTCTTTCTCTAGTTGCTTTAGGTGTAAGTTTAGGTTGTTTTTGAGATTTTTATTGTTTCTTGAGGGAAGATTGTATTGCTAGAAACTTCCCCCTTAAAACCACTTTTGCTGCATCCCATAGGTTTTGGATCATCATGTTTTCATTGTCATTTGTCTCTAGGTATTTTTTTGACTTCCTCTTTGATTTCATCAGTGCTCCACAGACACAGTGTGTCTGTGTGTTTTACAGTTTATTTTTGCCTGTAATTGATTTCTAATCTCATAGTATTATGGTCTGGAAAGATGCTTGATATGACTTCAATTTTCTTAAATTTACTGAGGCTTGATTTGTGGTCTAAGATGTGATCTATCCTGGAGAATGTTGCATGTGCACTTGAGAAGAAAGTGTAGTCTGCTTCTTTTGGATGGAATGTCCTATAGATGTTGATTAAGTCTCTCTGGTCTTATGTGTCATTTAAGGCCTGGGTTTCCTTATTAATTTTCTGTCTGGATGATCTGTCCATTGGTGTAGGTGGGGTGTTAAAGTCCTCCACTATTATTGTGTTACTGTTGATTTCCCCTTTTATGTCTGTTAGCATTTGCCTTGTACATTGAGGTACTCGTATGTTGGGTACATACATATTTACAATTGGATTTTCTTCTTGGATTGATTCCCTGATCATTATGTAGTGTCGTTCCTTGTGTCTTGTAACAGTCTTTATTTTAAAGTCTATTTTATGATATGAGTATTGCAACTCCAGCTTTCTTTTGATTTCCATTTGCATGGAATATCTTTTTCCATCCCCTCACTTTTGGTCTGTATGTGTCCCTAGGTCTGAAGTGGGTCTCTTGTAGACAGCATATAGATGGGTCTTGTTTGTATCCATTCAGCAAGCCTGTGTCTTTTGGTTGGAGCATTTAATCCATTCACATTTAAGGTAATTATCAATATGTATGTCCCTATTACCATTTTCTTAATTCTTTTGTGTTTGTTTTTGTAAGTCTTTTTTCTTCCCTTCCTCTTTTATTCTCTTGCAGTTTGGTGACCATCTTTAGTGTTGTGTTTGGGTTACTTTTTCTTTTTTGTGTGTGTATCTATTGTAGTTTTGGGGTTTGCTGTTCCCATGAGATTTTTTTTTTTTTTTTTTTTTTTCCCCATGAGATTTGGATATAGCAGTCTATATATGTACAGGATTGTTTTCAGTTGCTGGTCTCTTTCCCACCTAGAGAAATTCCTTTAGCATTTGTTGTAAAGCTGGTTTGGTGGTGCTAAATTCTCTTAGTTTTTGCTTGTCTGTAAACTTGATTTCTCTGTTGAATCTGAATCAGAACCTTGCTAGGTAGAGTATCCTTGGCTGTAGGTTTTTCCCTTTCATCCCTGGATATATATCATGCCACTGTCTTCTGGCCTGCAGAGTGTCTTCTGAAAAATCAGCTGATAACCTTATGGGGATTCCCTTGTATGTTGTTTGTTGCTTTCCCCTTGTTGCTTTTAATATTTTTTCTTTGTCTTTAATTTTTGTCAGTTTGGTTAATATGTGTCTCAGCATGTTCCTTCTTGGGTTCATCCTGTATGGGACTCTCTGTGCTTCCTGGACTTAAGCAAGTGGTTTTTGTTCTCATGTTAAGGATGTTTTCAGCTATAATATCTTCAAATATTTTCTGAGGCCCTTTCTCTTTCTATTCTCCTTCTGGGACCCCTTCTGGGAATGTTGGTGTGTTTAATGTTGTCCCAGATGTCTCTGAGACTTTCCTCATTTCTTTTTTTTTTTTTTTTTTGCGGTACACAGGCCTCTCACCGCTGCGGCCTCTCCTGCCGCGGAGCACAGGCTCCGGACGTGCAGGCCCAGTGGCCATGGCTCACAGGCCCAGCCACTCCATGGCATGTGGGATGCCCCCGGACTGGGGCAAGAACCCACGTCCCCTGCATCGGCAGGCGGACTCCCAACCACTGCGCCACCAGGGAAGCCCTCCTCATTTCTTTTTATTCTTTTTTCTTTATTCTGTTCTGTGGCAGTGATTTCTACCACTCTGTGTTCTAGCTCACTTATTCGTTCTTCTGCCTTAGTTATTCTGCTATTGGTTCCTTCTAGTTTATTTTTCATTTTAGTTATTATATTGTTCATTGCTGGTTTTTTTTGTTCTTTAAATCTTCTAGCTCCTTGTTAAATATTTCTTGCATCTTCTCGATCTGTGCCTCCATTCTTTTTCTGAGATTTTGGATCAGTTTTACTATCATTAGTCTGAATTCTTTTTCAGATAGATTGCCTCTTTCCTCTTCATTTAGTTGTTCTTGTGGGTTTTTATCTTTTTCCTTCATTTGCAACATATTTCTCTGTCATCTAATTTTGTCAAACTTTCTGTGTTTGTGGTCTCCTTTCTACAGGCTGCAGGATCATAGTTCCTCTTGCTTCTAGTGTCTGCTTCCTGGTGGGTGAGATTGGTCCAGGGGCTTGTATAGGCTTCCTGGTAGGAGGGTTGATGCCTTCCGTCTAGTGGGTGAAGTTGGGTCTTGTCCCTCTGATGGGCAGCGTTGTGTCAATGTGTGTGTGTTTGAGGGGCTGCTTGCTCAGTATGACTTTATGCAGCTTGTCTTCTGATGGGGAGGCTATGTACCTTTCTTGTTGGTTGTTTGGCCTGAGGCTTTCCAGCACTGGGGCCTGCAGGTTGTTGGGTGGGACTGGGTCTTAGTGCTGAAATGTGGACCTCTGTGAGAGCTCACTTTGATCAATATTACCTGGGGGCTTCTGCTACCAGTGTCCTTGCCCCCACAGTGAGCTATAGTCAAACTTTGCCTCTCCAGAAGACCCTCCAAGACCTCTAGGTAGGTCTAGTCCAAGTTCCTAAGGAGGTACTACTTTGTGCTTGGTCTCAGTGCACATGAGACCCTGTGTGTTCCCTCTGAGAGTGGAGTCTTTGTTTCCCCCAGCCCTGTGGAGCTCCTGCACTCAAGCCCCAATGGCCTTCAAGGCTAAATGCTCTGGGTGTTCTTCCTTCCAATGCCAGACCCTCAGACAGTCTTGGAGGGCTATTTTTATGTGGGAATGTCCCTGTGTAGCCTGTGTGGGTTTAATATTTTTTGGTGCAAGGGCTGTTTTTCGTACAGATGTCTGCCACCCTTTCCTCAGTGTATGCTGGCTGTTATCCCCTTGAAAGTAGGTATGACTGATGTTGTGGTGACCAGAGCATGACCTGGATATTGAGCAAGGTCTCCCTTTTGCTCTGTGGTTGTCACTGCCCTGTCAGAGTTGGAGTCTGCTCACTAGTTGTTAAAGTAGAGGCCCCCATATCTTTTTCTTAGCTGTGTTTCTGATCTGTGGTTGAGGTAGACAGGATTGGAGCACTCCCACTGGGAGGGAAACCACTGAGTATTCCTCCTTTGGAGCTGTTCGCCTGTGGGTGTGTTCTGTTGTGTCACCTTTCACCTGTTGTGCGAGCTCTCAGATTACACTTTTGTTGGCACCTTAACCGTGGGTATGCAAGCAGTTGGCCCTGGTGTCTCAGACATTGTTTTACCAGGCCACCAGTGTAGATCCACTGAAATCAGGTCCCAGGAGTGCAGTAATCATGGATCTGGACCTGCTGTGGGCACTATGGGGGCAGCTCAGATTCTGGCCAGGTCCAACCCCCGTGTGTATGAGCCCGCAAAATCTACAGCTTCTAAAGCTAGACCCATCTTGGCTGCAGGACCACTCATTGTCCATCAGATGTTCTATAGGTGCTGAGTTTACAAAGCCAGTTGCAGGGGTGTCAATATGCAGTTTGCGCAGCTCTGAGGTGAGATTTTCTTCCTTAGTTGCACAGGCCCTGGGCTCAGCTGTGGTTTCAGCCCCACGTCTGCGTTTGGGCCACCCACAGGGGTCTGCTTCCGAGGCTGCCCCAGAGCACATGAATCTGCCCTGGTGAGTTGGGGGCATGGAGGCAGTAGCAGCTGGGGTTGCAGGAGTGCCCACTGCAGCAGGGACAGGGCATGGAGGAGGAGGTGGTGGCTGCCAGGGTCCTGGGAGCCCTGGTGGGGTTGGATGCACAGGGCAGTCGGCAGCCGCAGGTGTGAGACAGTCAGCCCCAGCAGGAGCCCTTCCTAGTGCCTGGGGAGGCAGGGGCTGGTGTGTGGGAAGAGAGACTGAAATGGCAGCCCTGCCCCTTGTGCATCACTCAACAGTGGCGCTTCGCTTCTATGGTGGTCCAGGTTTCCTCCATAAGCATTCTTAGTTGTGGATTTTCTTATTCCCATCCCCTCAGGCTGTCTCCTTGCAGCCAACAGCAGTCTTCTCCCCAGGTTTGCTCTCCAGAGCCCATGTTTCAGCACCCAGCCCCTGTCCACACTGGCAGACACACGTCTCAGGCTGGGGCATGCAGGGCTGCGGCACGGACCATCTGTGTAGGTCTCACTCTGTCCTACCTGCCACAGACCAGTTGCTGCACTCTTCTCTGATAACCCCTGAAGCTCGCCTTCTGTCCCAACTGATGTCTCTGCCGGTGATGGGGCTTCCCCAGATGCGGGAACCTCTCCTTCAGCTCTGCCCCCAGGATCACAGGTCCTGCCCTGCTTCCTATCCTCTTCCTTTTCCCATCTTCTTTCTTTTATCCTACCCAGTTACGTGGGGATTTTTCACATCCTTTTAGGTGTCCGAGGTCCTGTGCTAGTGTTCAGTCAGTGCTCTGTGAGAATTGTTCCATTTGTACAGGTATTCATGATGCACATGTGGGGAAAGATGAACTCCACCTCCTCCTACTCCTCTGCCATCTTGACTCCTCTCCAATAAATGTTATTTAAATAAAAAGCATATTGTAATATATATAATATTTAGCACCTCTTCTACAAAAACCTTGTAGCGAAACCAAATCAACTTTTTTCTTTTATAAAAAATTAAACTAAGCATAATAACAAAGTGAGTTTTCAATGCAAGCAAAATTTTCATAGGTAAATTTGCTCTTATTTAATAGAAAGCAGGGTTGAAAGTTATGTATGAACCCCAGGAAATATATAACTGCCATGAAAACTGAGACAAACATGAGAAAATAGCTGCATAAAATAAAATGTGTTCTTCTAACTATTGCTAGTCAATCATAAGCCTTTTTCTTGAAGATTTCTAAGTCCTATCTATGTAGCATCAACCACAAAGAGACTATTCCTTCTGCAGATCAGACCAGTCTCAAATTGCATCTCAACGGTCTCGGGAATCCCTTCTGTCTTCTTTCTTCTCTTTCAGTGAATTCTCATTCATCCCATTGGACACTGATAGACCTGTCTGATAAAATAATATTTGAATCCAAAACGTTAGAAGATAAAACCAAACTCAGAATTGGGTAAAGACAATCAGAATTTGACAATCTTCAAGTGAATTAAAATACTGAGAGATAACTGAAACTAGGAAACCCAAATGGTTTTCAAGTATATCTATGTTTCTAAACTCCCAAAACACATACAGAAATATTCTATTAAAACTTTTTTCTAAACCATAGCCATCAACTGAATCTAATAGCACAACTCTGAGGAAATGAATTTGGGGAGTATCATAAGATAATTAAAGGATACAAATGCAACTTGAGTTTTCTATAAAATAGAGTTCATGTAAAATCATTATTTCATTTTGTGAACTACTCTCTTTCTTATGTTTCTCTGAGGTACAGATATCATTATACAAATTTTGATATATATTATAAAGGAGGTAGGTTGATAGTACCCATTCATGAGTCCTGTGGTTTAATAGAAGAATAATTAAGCTAGGAATACTGACATCAGGATGTTTTTTAGTGCACACACACTTCTCTCTCTCTCTCTCTCTCTTTCTTTCTCCCTCCAGTGTCTTGAGAAGACATTTTATATTTTTAGATCATAATTTCCTATCTGTGAGAAACTTAGACTACCTTATTTCTGTTGTTATTAAAACATTCAGATTCAGTAATTCAACCCTCCCATTTTTACTGGAGTAAGTTGAAGTGTATGAAAAATAAAATGGACACAAAAACTAGAACATTAAATTATCCTAACCAGTTTATTATTCCTTGGGGAATCGTTTGTTGCACTACAACCTTAACTTACTAATATGTTTTCTTGTTTCAAGAGAGTCATTACAGCTCCCCCCAAATGGGGGAATTCCTCCAAAATGGGAAATTGCCTTTCTTCTAAATATGCTGTGATTCCTGGTGGGTATAGACCCAAAAAGAGCTCAGTACAGAGATTAAAAAGGCATAATTATGTAACTGTGGGTAATTAGTTCAAAATCTACCTAAAAGAAACAAAAATTGATCTGACTGTTGAAGTCATTACAGGTCATAATTATCCAAGATCATTTATTTTTGTCTGGTTCTTGTCTGTTTCTCATGTAATTCATGAATTATTACCTTTAGTTCTAATCCCTGTGTGGCAGACTTCATGCTTAAGCATATAGTAAAGTTATTAGAGCTAAGTGAACTTTGGGTTTCCATGAAGAAGTCAATCTCCCTAAAAGAAAAAGAGAATCATCTTTTTGACTTTTTAAATATTTTAATCTAATTGATCACTTCTGTTACAGTGGAAAGAATTGTCTTCAAATAACTCTAAACTCTGTGCACTAAATCTAATTCTGATGCTTATCACCTGTATGACATAGGACCCAGTATTGAATCTGTCAGGGTGCAGTTTCCTCAACTGTAAATAAGTGATCAATCTAAAGGATCACTGTGATTTCTCAGTGACCCAAATTTCTGATTCCATGAAATCAATGTTATACCTTTAAAATAACCTATACAATCTTGGTTCAGTTGTATATTTCAGTTAGTTTTTTCAGAATTCTATTGAAATACAAATTATTTTTTCTTGAATGCTGCTGTTTGGTTATACTTTTTAAATATATTTTATTTAAAGAGTAAAAGTAAAATTCCAATAGATTTTAAGCTAGATATGATTTCAAGATTTATGTCACATTATTTGAGAAGTAAGTTTAGCTAGGTGGACATGATTAGAATTTTAGTTTAAAGACAAATATTTGTGGCTTAAACTTGCATATGTGAGCATCATTTAGCCTTGTAACTTAAAACCAAAATAACAGTAACTTAAACAAGTTTCAGGTTTATTCTCTCGGTGAAGTTAAGTCCAAAAGTAGGTAGTACAAAAATGATACTGATGTTCATGACTTATCAGAAACCCATGCTCTTTTTAGCTATTATGCATACAGAATATGCTAGAAAGCCAACTATTATATCCAGGTCCAGGCTGTGGAAAGGATATAGAACTGAGGTCAAGTAAATATGTGTGTCAAAGAAGTCTGTCTTCCTTTAGTACTATCAGGGAGTAATTCATAAAATCTTCTTTTACATCTTACTGGTCTGAATTCTGCCACATAGACACACTAATTATAAAGTAGGCTGAGAAAACATAATATTTTTTGTTTTATTTTTATTAATAAGAACGAAGAGGAGAGGAGATTTCCATAGGCAAACATTTGCTGCCCCATCTCTTTTATTTGCTTTAAATTTCCTGAAATAAAACTCCACCTGTGATGGTTTATGCCTTAATTTGGCTAGGATACAGACTCCAGTTATTCAATCAAGTGCTATCTAGGTGTTGTTGTAAAGATATTATGTAGATATGATTAAAGTCCATAATCAGTTGTCTTTAAGTAAGGGAAGATTATCCTTTCTGATCAGAGAGGATGTCATCAGAGTCAGTTGAAAGGCCTTAGGAGCAGAGTTGAAGCTTTCCTAAGGAAGAATTCTGCCTGTGGATGCAGCTTCAGCTTATGCCGTAGAGTTCCAGTGTACTCTTCCTGAGTTACAACCACCCATCTGTTAGAGTTGAGGAGAGGGATTGCCTATAAATGTGAACACGAGGGAGCTTTAGAGATGATGGAAATTTTCTAAATCCCAACTGTGGTGGTGGACAGTGAATTCCCCAAAACCCACAGCACTGTATGCCACAAAGATTGAAATGTAAATTTAAAAAGGAAATAACAAGGGTGAGGGGAGAATCAAAAATGGAATAGAAACTGTAAGAAAGAGATCTATTTCTAATGATTAATACAACCACATTGAAAATGTGAGGAAGAGAAGAACTAACCTATGTGAATTTGGAAAACAATGTTTTGCCTACATATCGTAAGGCAAACAACAAAAAAACTATATATAATTACTGTACTCTAGTTAGCCTTATTTTTTACCCATAGCTGTATGAATTACCAATCCTGAAACTACTTTAAGTAAATATTATGGTTGAAGAAATAAGTAAACATATTGTAAATAATGACAGCAATGGCGCTCAGTGTCAGAGAAGGAAATTACATATAAGGAGATTGGAGAAGCTAGGATGAACCTTGTGGTGTTTGATTGAAATTGAGGTATTAGTATGAACACACATTTTAAAATACACATATATAGTTAGATACAGAAATAAACATAAATGTATGTGTATGCATGGATCAGTATACATACATATATTTTCTAGCTCCATCTTCTGAGAGGTCTAGAAGCAGGAACATCCCTTTAATACCACTCCAGTCATACATTGCATTTTTTAGTCACTTAAAATAGCCTCTCTTTCTTCCACCCAGGAGTCTTTGAACATTTTATTCTTTCTACCTGGAATGTTATTTTTCCCATCTTAACACTTACTAATTGTTCATTCTTCAAATTTAGTTCACTTACAAAGTGAAATCTTTCTTAACCTCCTTGATAAGACAAAATCTCTGTATAATATGCTTTCTAAGAAATATAAACCTCTCTGTCAATATAGTTAAAACAACTTTAAGTTTATAATCCTGTGATACTTTGAATAATGTTCACTTTCCTTAATAATCTCTGAGATCTATGAGTATTAGGACCATGCCAGTTTTTGCTCAGCCACTGGTACAGTGCTTGGCACATCATAAGTCACCAGTTCATATGAGCTGAATGAATGGTTTCATTGAGGAGCAAGTACCCATGCCTCTTTGCATGTCATCCTCTCAGTGTACATTTCCTGTTCACACTGTGTAAGAGAAAGTAGGGTTAGGTGAATTTGTCACCTGATATGATTTCCCACTCTTGAGAACAGTAGTGAAGCAATCCATTTCATAGGCATAAAGTTACTTAGCTTACCAAATCCTGCCTCTGGCTAATAGGGAGCTCTCCAGGACATTCTGTTGTAGACAGGATAGTAGATTTCATGTGTTAGACCATTCTACTTTATGCAGATCTTCTTCTTATAATCACTTCCCTCAGACAGAGGTAGAAGCATGTCAGACAATTGGAGATTCATGGCCCATCCTTTATATATTTTTTAAAATTTATTTATTTATTTATTTTTGGCTGCGTTGGGTCTCCGTTGGTGCATGCTGGCTTTCTCTAGTTGTGACGAGTGGGAGCTACTCTTCATTGCAGTGCGCGGACGTCTCATTGCTGTGGCTTCTCGTTGCAGCCCAGGCTCTAGGCGCACGGGCTTCAGTAGTTGTGGCGTGCAGGCTCAGAAGTTGTGGCTTGTGGGCTCTAGAGCGCAGGCTCGGTAGCTGTGGCGCAGGGGCTTAATTGCTCCACAGCGTGTGGGATCTTCCCAGACCAGGGCTCGAACCTGTGTCCCCTGCGTTGGCAGGTGGATTCTTAACCACTATGCCACCAGGGAAGTCCCCATCCTTTATATTTGAAACATGAGTTTTGGCCTTGACACCATAATTAACCTACTGTAACACCTTAGCAGGTCATGCCACTTCTCTAGGGTTTCATAATCTCATCTGTTAGAAGACGTGGTTGATTCACACAGTTTGCATATCTTCACTGCAATATTCTGTGCCAGATGCTGAGCTGTAAGGAATTATTAGTAAGTTATTTGTCCCTCAAAACAGGGGGCTTTATAAAGTATTCCAGTAATGCAAAGTAGTTCTGTGGTTGTAAACATTTTATTATTGTTATAAAAATGAAAGTACTGGTTTATAGAGTATTGGTATATATTCTAATATTAAAACAAAGATGAATTTTGAAATAAAATTATTTCAGTGATATAAAAATTTACTACTTGTTTACTTAATGTGCTATCAAAATATCTCTCATTTGCCCATGGTTACAACATTTTTCTGTAACCACAGAGACAGACCCTACTATATGCCAGGTACTATGACAGATACTTGGAATTCAAAAATAAATGAGATTTTCTGCTGCACTCAGAGATAACTATAAGCTAATAAACATAAAATATATGATATATGCTGATTCAGGTAAGTATACAGTTTTATGAAAGCATGGAAGAGCAGAAAACAGTACAGCCACAGGAGAAATTAAGTTCAAGAAATGGTTTTTGCAAGAAATGATATCAAGTTGAATCCTAAATAATGAGCCAGATTCTGATCCACAGTTTTTCTGTTTCCCAGATCAACTTGTTTACCCCGATCCACTTTGGGAGAAACTACATATATAGTAGAGCATTTCCCATTCATTTGACATTAATTATTATAAAAATAACTCTAGAGTGTAGTCTATATTCTCATTGAAGTCTAAACATTGGGAAGCGAGAGACGGAATGTAAAACAGAAGAAAGTAGAACATGTCTGTAATGAAAGATAACCGGATCAATAATTCCCTGTGCATATAAAAAGTTGTGGTTACTAGAAGATTTCTATGATTCTTGGGGATGTCTAAGCCATGTTGAGTAAAATGAGGAATGATTCTCAATGGAAGTAAATTAGTGGATAATAGAAAAGGAAATGTATGTGTAAATGCCCCTCCCATAGTGAGATGGAATCATGTTACACAGTATAAGTTCTCAAGAGTTAATGACCCAAATTTTTTATACACAAAAGTGTGAAATGTCTCAATAATTTATTAGCCTGTTGGGATAAAAGTGACTATGAAATAAGCACAGAAGATGGTATCATTCTCTGTGGCTTCTCAAAAGGCATGGTATTGTCATCCTCACAGATAGAAGGGAAGAACTGGTATCAGTATTTAAATCATACCTCTATGGCTTCTTATATTCTTGGCATTTGATTCTGGCTTTAAGGAATGCATACTTTTAAAAAGTAGTTACTCAGAAAAAAAAGAATAGTATTTACTCAGATTTAACCATTGATGATTTGCTTGGAAATAACTTCCTTATATATTTTTAAAATTATTTCATTCATTCAGTAAATAATTGTAACTCCCCAGTATAAAAACTGCTGTGAAAAATATGAAAATAACTCAGAAGCTAAAAAAGAAATGGTCATAATAATAATGAAATGGTGTCTATGTTTTTCATACTTTATTTCACCCCCACCTCCTGGGTTTCAGGAAGGGATTGCTAACTAATCATGGAACTACTTACTGAACCCTGATAAAGTCTCTCAATACTCTTCAACATAACAGTTTACCAAGAGTTGATAAAATTGGTACAAAAGATCAAACTGACTTGCTATTCTTGGTCAATTTGGAGCTAAATGGTATATACTAGAGAGGAAAATTTCCCCTTGCATAGAAAGTTTCCCCAATGACTCCAATTAATTACCATAAAATCAATACTTCAAGGTGGCTTGTAATAATTCTGATACTAGGCTTAGCCCTAGGGTTTATAGAAAACCCACAACTATACATCTAATTAGAAAAGGAGATAATTCTCATGGAGTAATTAGAAAGAAGCAAGTGGTACAATGTGCAATACAGATTACTAAATGTATATTTAGAAGCAGTGATCAGTTGAGCAAAATTGGTCCAGAAATGCATCAAGGAAACAGAGGTATGTTTGGAAAGGCATTTAAATCTGAGAAGCTTGTGAACATGTTAAAACAAAGCTATATTTCCAAAATGAAGAGCAACCTTGAGAAATGCTTTCACTAAAGAGGTGGCAAAAACTGGTCTTCAGAAGTTTTCCAAGATTGCTACTCAAGATTAAAATTTCAGTCACATTTGCAGACCCATAATGGAATGAGTCTCAAAGATTGAGTTAGAATTGTAAATCAAATAGAAGATTTATATCTTTTAAAAAGTGCCTTCCATCATGGCTGTACTGAATGTTTTCAAAAAATGTAAATTTTGTATTTTTGTGAAAAGAACACATTTTCTAAAAAGTATCTTTGAAGAATCTCAAGATCAAATTTATCAGACAGATTGCTTATTGTTAAGAGAATTTATACAATGACCTCATACTAGAGAATATGGTAAATGTTAGATTTTGTCTTTGTTTAGAGAAAAAAAAGAAAAGAAAAAAGAAACAGCTCAAATAGCAAACAATACATAGAACTTATTATTCAGAATCCTTAAAAAGCAGGTGGAGAATAAAAAGAAAGGGATAAGGCCTACTATGTGCCTGGCATCTTGTCTGATATTTTAAATGTATAATCTTGTTTAATTCTAAATTATAAATATATTTTATAGTAAGTGAGATTGAAATTCCACAATGTTCTTAATTATGTAAAATCCACTCAATTTTTTTAGACCCTAGATGAGGTATTTACAATTTTAAATTTATAATCTCACTGAATTTTAAACAAGATGTGACTCATGGGCAAAGCACCACCTCAGCCACTAATAAAGTATAATTATTATCTTGGTGGCCAATGCCAGCATATAGATAATACTTGACAGAGAGAAGCTGCAAAGAGAAGTCAGAGGAGAGGTCATAAACAGCCAGCAACTTAGGAAAGGGGTAACGTTGGATGAACATGGATCAGTTGGAAGGTTATATAATATCTCTGAAAAGCAGTAGTCTTTGGCACTAGCTTTGCCATATACTAGTTGTTTTCACTGGACAAGTTAATTAACCTCTCCGAATCTTAGTGCCCTTATTCATAAAGTTCATAAAATAACAATAATTATCAACAACCTCATAGAGTTAGGGTAAGAATTAAAGGAGATAATTCTTATATAGCTACTACTAGAGTGTTTGACATGTAAGTAACTCTCACATTAGGTATCCCACCTTGTCTTTACATAATTTAATGGAAGTTAAAGTAGTATAACAGAAATATCATTACTTTTTAAGGTTGGATACTTGAATTCTTGTCTGTGATCAATCACTGATTTTCTGTGTATCCAGTTTCATGCATAAAGTAGGAAGACTAGCACTCCCCTTCTGTATCTCAAGGGGTCATTATTGGGATTAAACATTTTAAACATCTAGTAATGGTAACCAAATGATAACCAAAATGCCAATGACATTTTTTACATAACTAGAGCAAATAATTCTAAAATTTATAAGGAAACCAATGACCCCAAATAGTCAAAACAATCATGAGAAAGAAGAACAAAGCTGGAGGTATCATGCTCCCCAATTTCAAACTATACAACAAAGCTACAGTCATCAAAACAGTATGGTACTGGTTCAAAAACAGACACATAGATCAATGGAACAAAATAGAGAGCCCAGAACTGGATCCACACTTATATGGGCAGTTAATCTATGGCAAAGGAAGCAAAATATACAATGGGGAAAAGACAGTCTCTTCAGTAAATTGTGTTGGGGAAACTGGACAGCTGCATGCAAAAGAATCAAACTGGACTACTCTCTCACACCATGCACAAAAGTAAATTGAAAATGGATTAAAGACTTAAGTGTAAGATCTGAAACCATAAAACTTCTAGAAGTAAACATAGGCAGTATGATCTTTGTCACTGGTCATATTTTTTGGATCTGTCTTTTCAGGCAAGGGCAACAAAAGCAAAAGTAAACAAGTGGGACTACATCAAACTAAAAAGCTTTTGCACAGCTAAGGAAATTATCAACAAAATGAAAAGGCAGCCTACTGAATGGGAGAAGATATTTGCAAAAGACATATCTGATAAGGGGTTAATATCCAAAATATACAGAGAACTCCTACACCTCAATATCCGAAAAACAAACAACCCAATTAAAAACAGGCAGAGGATCTGAATAGACATTTCACACACAAAAAAACACTAATTAGAAAATATATATGTACCCATATGTTCATTGCAGCATTACTTACAATAGCCAAGATATGGAAGCAACCCAAGTGCCCATCAATAGATGGATGGATAAAGAAGCACACTGGAATATTACTCAGCCATATAAAAAAGAATGAAATCTTGCCTTTTGTGACAACATGGATGGACCTAGGGTATTATGCTAAATGAAGTAAGTCAGACAGAGAAAGCCGAATACTGCATGATTTCACTTATATGTGGAATCTAAAAAACAAAGCAAATGAACAAGCATAACAAAACAGAAACAGAGAACAAACAGGTGGTTGCAGTGGGTGGGGCAGTGGGGAGGAGGAAAGAAACAAGTGAGGGAAGATTAAGATGTACAAACTTCCGGTTGCAAAATAAATGAGACAGGGATATGAAATGTAGAGTTTGGAGAATATGGTCATTAACTATGTAATATCTTTGTATGGTGACATATTGTAACTAGACTTACAGTGGTGATCATTTTGAAATGTATAGAAATACCAAATCTCTATGTAGTATAACAGGAACTAACATTGTGTTGTAGGTCCATTATATTTCAAAAACAAACAAACAAATAAACTTATTGAAAAATAGATCAGATTTGTGGTTACCAGAGATGGAGGATGGGGGGAGAGGGAATTGGATGAAGGAAGTCAAAAGATAAAAACTTCCAGCTATAAGATAAATAAGCACTAGGGATGTGTAATGTATAACATGACAAATATAATTAACACTCACTAAAACTGGAAGAAAAAATTAAACATGTAATAGATAAGTGCTTTGAAAGTATATAGACCTACACTGATATACTGAGTTATAACAAAGTAGTATTTGATTTTATATTTTTACTTTATTATTTTGCCAGATTTATTTAATTGAATACAAAGCAAGTTGACCTCCATGTACTCTTTCTATTTCTTAATTCCCTGGAGCACTTCCACAATTATTTAGTTCATTAAATTCTGTGACCAGGGCAAAACTTTCAAATAAAAAATGCAAAAAAATAAAACAATTCATTTCAAAACCATTGGAATTTCTCAATAATTTGTTAGCAATAAAGACCAAAGACCATGTCCCCCAAACAGATCACCAAGCTATAATTCTGTCTGGTATTCAAATATAATCCATCAAAGCTAGTAGTAATTTGTCACATTAACTATCTCCTGCTTTCACCCATGGTAGACATAAGTTGTTGATCCTAGTACTCTTGCAGAGTGTGAATGCAATCTCAGAAAACTTCTTGTAATGCACTATAGTTGCCAAAACAAACTTTGGTCCGCTCACCCAATGAGCAGCAAAGCCAATCTACTAACACCGGGTTGGGGTGAAAGAAAGTACAGCGTTTATTGCAAGGCACACAGCGTGGGGCCAAGCATGGAGAACAGGCATTTCATGCTCAAAAAACCTGGAATTTCCCATTTGCTTTCCAGAAATGTTTTTAAAGGCAGGGCGAGGGAGAGGTTTGCAGGGTGTGTGATCAGCTTGGGCACAATTCTCTGACTGGTTGATGGTGAGGTAACAGCGTGATGCTTTGGGAATTTCAATCATTAACCTTCTGGTTCCAACCAGCCTGGGATCTAAGTGTTGGTGGTCAGCATGCAGTTAACTTCTTCCACCTGGTGGCTGTTTTAGTATCTGCAAAACAACTCAAGGATATGGCTCAGGATATTATCTGTAGACTTTGAGCAGGAACTAAAGGTACTTGACTTTGTTTTATGACTAAACTACTATTATTTTGTCTTGCTTGACTGTTTTCCTTTGTTTCTGCATTTTCTCACTTCTCTGATTGGATTTGCTCCTTGGAACTCGGGGAAGGCCTAGGACACTAAAGCTTTCTCACAAACGAGAGGTTGGGAACACCTGGGGTCTGCCCCGGGGTTGGTCCCACAGGGTCCTGCTCAGTTTCACTATTGGCAGCAACTATCTGACAATTGAAATTTGCACAGAAATTTAACTTTATTTTCTAGACCATTGCTGGAGTCATTGGAGGGCTTCATAGAATCTTAAGCAAGATATTTTAGGCGAGAGGATATCAAAGGAAAAGTATAAAAGACTCAATCAACATTTTGCCCCGCCTCCTTCCCAAATCAATATTACTGAGCCAACTACATATTCTCTATCACCACCCTTGAGAATAGTGTTCTGGAGAAATATTTGATTACCAGTGGGAGAGAAATTTTGCTTAAATGATGTTGCTTCTAGAGAAGGGACAAATAAATTATACTTGGTGTCATTGCAAATGAAACTGACAGTGAAATATTGTAAAGTTCTTACATAATCAGCCTTCCCATCTTTCAAACAAGGTATCTCAGAAACATTCCTGTCATTGCAGTTCAGCTTGAAAATGCTTTTACAGGATGCTTTTTCTGCACTTTACCCTTCTAGCTGTTAGTGGTGACCAGGGAGTACAGAAAGCTGAATGTACCTTGAGTAGACTTTAGCACAGCCAACATTTTGTTGAAAAGGGAAGACATTGGGCACACAGCCATAGGTCTCTACTAAATGCAAATACCTCCAAGAAAAATGATACCAAATCCAATCAGCCTTATCCAAATATGAATAAGAGACATAAGCAGGCTTTGCCAGGGTAAATGGGGAAGCAGGAGAGCTGGGTCCAGACAGAGAGAAGCAGTGAAACTTAGGGATTAGAACATGGAGAGGACATAGAGTGTGATGTAAGTGATGAATTGGTAAAAGAAATGTTATCACCCAGTTTGATATTCTGTCCATGGTTAGGATTGTAGGTGTTCAAATAATGAACATTAATAAAAAGTAAAAATATTTTCAAAATTCAACCCATTGGGAAAACAGTTACTACAGTATCTAGTAATGTTCATTGCATGTCTAAACTGTTTTAACACACCCTCTCCTATTAAAATGCTATAGAGAAACTCTTGAATACATGTACTAGGAGACTTGTAAAAGACTGTTTATGGTAATATTTTCATATAAACAAAAAACTGAAAATAAGCCAAATGGATAAATGCAAGGAATGGATAAGTTCTGACGCACTCAAAGAATGGAATATTATACAGCAATGATAATGAATAGGCTATAGCTTCGTATATTGACATGGGTAAGTCTCAAATTTAAAGTGGATTTAAAACAGCATAACAAAGAAAGTACTGAATGTTCCATTAATTTGAATTTCAAAAGAAAGAAACTATGTATTGTTTAGAGATCCATCAGTTAGGTTTGGAAAGTAGAAATAAAGCAGGACAACTGTTGAGAAAAATTTAACTTAGTGGTGTCAGAAGACAGTCTTTATAGGTCTCACTTGTTTTTGTATGTCTTCTGAGCAGAAGCATTGATGGTTTTTATTCTGGAATGTTTTCAAGGAGGTTTGCATAGTAGTCAGCCTTGAAAGATAGAGATAGTAGCTGCCTCTGGGGCAGAGGACAGATTTGTTTGCTACCAAGAGTAATACAGATGTTTCCCACTAAAACAAAAGTTGGGCAGGTTTCCCAGCAATCCCCTCAAAGTACTGTAGTTTCCTGAGCTCATAATTATTCAGTTGAAAGGCAAACCCCCTGCACACGCAACTTCTTTCCAGCATCCACATCACTTCTATGGGACTCAGAAAGAAAGGTGAGATAATGGGAACATGAAGCTTATGTTGCCTACTCTGTCATAGTAAGACAGTACCTTTTTCTTTCCTAATAATCTTTTGTCTTCTTCAAGAATCCACAAAACTGTAGCAGGCTCACTTGTTAGTTTGCAAGTAGGGGAACATCATTTTTCAAGATATCTTGAAAAGTGGTGATATCTGATAGGGAAAAGAAGAATGCAGTTGTGAACCTCACATGTGGGGCTTCTGGTTTGGGGGAATATTCCATCTTTAAATATACTGTGTTTTGTATTATAGTTCTTAACAATTGTACATTGCTACATCACAAGGATTTACCATAATTTACTTATTTAACTAATTTCCTATTTTGGACACATCCTATTTTTGCTTTCAGCTTACATCTAGAGCTTCCAATTCATCCACTGAAGTCTGGGCTAATCTAGCCTACTCCATGAGCAGGTATAGAAGCTCATGCCAGTTCCTGGGCTGTATTAACACATAACAAATATAGCTCAGTGGTGACTCATATTTAAATAATAAAGGTCAGAGAAGGTTAGATACCAGAAAGGTTAAAATTAACTGCTATAACACCAGTCCTCATTGCAAACACAGTTTATTTGGAAAAAAATTACTGATATAATGAATATATATTGTTTTACTCCTGAGAAGATGATGATAAATGCTTATGACAAATATGATGTCTATACACATCATTCATAGTTTTATCTATCACTTCCTTTGGCACATGAGGTATCCACATGCCCAATAAAGCAAGAGCAAGACAAATCATCAGGGGGAGTTGGAATGTAGTTTCAACTTTTTTCAGTAAGCAGCACCCTTTGGACTTTACCTTGACACCTGAGAGAAAGAAGAGTGACATTTTTGTTTTATGGAAAGATTGGCAAGCTTCTTGGAGAAGTGTTAGATGATATTGACTATGGAAAGTCAACTTTACACTATTTGTGATCAGGAAATTACATGAATATAGACAATTTTTGGCCATTTTAACAAAATTACACAAGTAGAATTGAGTCTTCTGTTGTTCAAAACAGATGAACTTTGGGGGCATGAAACATAGGACATACAAGTAAACAGAGAAGTTAGCCCTTGAAATTCTTTTCATTTTAATGACACTGGCTATTTATTTCACTTAATCTTCTAAAGTTTAGTTATCATAGTATGATCCTTGATAGAGGTCCCTAGTGCTTTATCTAATATACTTAGGGCCAGGTATGTTACAGGGATTCAGAATTCTTCAGATTTTAGAAAGGTGATACAGTGCACATAACTATGTATTATATAATATCCCCATAGCATCTATTACATAATCAAACCCCATAATGTCACTGCAGTGAAATATATGAAGAGCTACACCAAGTAGGAAAAATAAGGACCAAGAACCTCACATCTTTGAAGTTTGCCGTCAAATGAATCTGTTGAATAATTATGTAGAAATTTTTGGTTTATGGGCCTTTTTGAATTTTGGAATTGTAAGTAAAGCAGTGTAGATCAGTGTGCTATGACATACAACATAATGCAGCACAACGTAGCAGAGTGTAAGATAAATTATATGTCCTGAACAATAAATGTTAAAACAATAGTTGTAAACATCTCATATATGACCAGTCTGTCAAAAATATTTAGGTACCGTTTGGAACTTTTCATTATTCTACACATTTTAGAGGACACATTACAAACTGTCCGATATATGTATCTCCCTGCTATTAAATTGAAAGTGTCTGCCTTTAATTTAATAACATATTTGAGTACATCATTAACCATACAAAGAATATTTTTATTCCTGACTTTACAAAAGTAAAGAAAGCATGGCAAGTTGTGATGTATATTTTCCCTTGTTTTCCATGCTCAATTTCTGGTAAGTCAGAGAATATTCATGGATACAAAACAACACAGTAGGGAACAAATAGACTGAAAAGTATGTTCTGAATCATTGAGATCAACATCCAGGTGGAAGTCTAGAGTGGTTAGTGTTCTGCATCCTACTCGAGGTTCTGTCTCTCTCTACTGGGTTAGACACTAAAACTGTTACACACAAGACCCAGATAATTTACAAAGCTGAGCTTTCCTAGGAGGCCCATTTGATATCAAAAAACACAAGAAGCATTATTTTCAGCCTCAAAATCATTAAGTCTTGTCATACAGGATTTCTTGGAATAATGCAACTGCAACAATAATAACAATAATAATACTAGTTGCCAAAAAATATTCAGCATCTCCTATGCATTAAGCATTATTCTTAATTCTTAGGATATTTGATTTAATGTTTCCACCATCTATATGTAGAAAATTATTAATATCTGAATATTGCATACAAAGAGGCCTGCCTAGAAAAGTAAAGACCTTTACCCAGGTCGTACAGATAAAAAGGGACACGTTCAGTTTGGAAAGAGGTTCTGTATGATCACAGAACCTATCTGTGGTTTCAAACACTAGATTATTTTGTCTCTTTACTATGGAGCTACTTAACCTTGGATGTTCTTTAGTCAACAACAGACTATCAACAGAACACACACATGATTGCTCTAATTGCTCATTTTACTTTAATTAGTAGCTTAGCAAGGCATTTCACATGTGTTCATAACAGGGCTAAGGAAAAATTCAAATGTTTCCTGTAATTTCTTTTTGAGTCCTATTTTAACCAACAAAAGGAATAAAGTTAAAAAGAGGTAACTATCAGAGGTATTCCGAATTAATATTAAAGCATGTTAATAAATTTCCATTTCTAAACTAATAAAACAGCAGGAGGATGAGGGTGTTGGCTATTCATCGAGTAAGTTGGACCTTCTAAAGTATTAAAGCAATAAATAAAAGACTCTGAAATAAGCAGTCTTGGCAGATAAGAAATAAAGTTTATTCAAGATAGAAATTATCTAAAACAGAGGTCAAGAAGAAAGAATAGAAGCTGTGGGACTCCAAAATGTATGCTCTTCCTCTGTTAACTAATCCACATAATACTTTAGCAAGTAAGTAAACATTAATCTCCCCAATTTGTAGTTAAGGAAACTGTGAGATTCTGTGAAATCAAGTCATTTGTTCAACCCTCCAGCTTAAGTTTGTTGAAAGGCCAGAATCTCTAGGCAAATAACACAAGCTCATGCAATGGCTAAATTGATCTTTTGTGTGAACAGATATTATGGAATAGATTTTCTCAGGGATTGAAATAAGTAACACAATTTTGCACACACTCAAAACCTAATTCCGAAGCATCTCAAAGAGAACTACTAATAGAACTACTAATAGAACTACTAATAGAATACATTTTTAAGAGAATTTGTGTCATTGACCTCTCACTGTTAAAAAAAATGATATTCAGGTGGAAAAGAATAAAACGACTTAAATAGCAAAGTGCTAATTAGTGGTAGAACTGAGAACACAGGTCTTTTTGCTCCCTGGCCAGAACTCCTTTCATTTCTTTGCATTTGGAGTGTGTCCACTAATTCTTGTCAGTTCAGTCACCATATCTTCATCTTGCACATACTCTTCACAGATACAAGTAAATCTATTATTAGGGAAAATGAGGAGTAGTGTAACATTTTGCTTTTGCACAAATATTCCAATTTAACAGTAAAGTATTTCTCCCAAATTTAAGTACAGCTCTCAATGGCTTAATATGTTTTGTTAATTTAGAAGAAAATTTTCATTTTTTCTTGGTTGCCATTAGGATAAAAAATCAAATACAATAACCATTTTAATGTTTCTTAGTGGAAGGAAAACATATCAGTATAGATTTTGCTGATGATTTGAATGTCCCTTAATAATGTGAGCACTCTAGGATGAGAATAAAATGATTTAGATTCATAATAAGTATAAAATGTGTTGATAAATAAATAATGGATAATAACATAGAAGAGAAACTGTCAAGAGTTTAAAAAATATTTTGTTGATTAATATGATTTATGTTTACTGTGACTCCCCCCATGTCTAAACATGGCACTAGATAGAGAGATGAAGCTATCATTTCCCACCCCTGCTCCAAAGGCATACCCAATCCTGTAGAAATTTTTGTCAAATACCTACTACATGTTGGTGTCCATGATACTTTATACTCAAAAAAAGGTAAAAGTAGAAATAGCCATCACCAAATTTGTCAAAATCTGCAATTAAAGGAGTAGAAATAAATGGTAGTTTTCAGAATAAATCAACAAACAATGGTTAACAAGCTAGTAGAGTTACTGGTTTAATTAAATAGTGACTTAGAATTATTCCCTTAGGGAACTGTCTACAACATAACTCGTGATCCTGTTTCTATGTTTATATGAGATAAATCCAAGATATCAGTTTATTTTAAAAGTTACATTGCATAATAAAAATAGCAATGGCCTTGAAAGCTGTTGTACTTGATTTGCATTCCTAATCTCTCACTACCTATTGCCTTTTAATTAATTTCTTAGATGTTCAGTTTCTTCATTTGTAAAATGACAATTAAAATAATTCCTACTTCATAGAATTGTTGTAAGGATTATGCTGAATTAAATATATTACTCTTTTTAAAAACACTTAGAATAGGGGCACATAGCAAGTGTTATGTATGTGATTGGCAAGTAAATTATCCCTAACACTATGCTTATAGTTTTTACTTAATAGAAGATCAAAAATAGGGAGGAGAGTGAGAAAGAACCAGAGAGAACACACACACACACACACACACACACACACACACAGAAAGAAAGAGAGAGAAAAGTAGAGAGAAAACTAAGCACAAAGCCAAGAGAATCACAATTCAGGAAATAGGGTGTTAAGTGTCCATCAATGCAATCAATAACTTAGGAACCTCATTCTGGCTGTTTAGGATAGTAAAGATGGCAATTAAGGGATTACACTATTAAAATTATCTAGCTTACAGGTAATGCTGTTTCCTTCAATTTTGCTAGGTAGACAAAATTTGGCTATAACAATTCACTTTATTAGACTCAGCCAGGTAGTATGAACACAATACTCAAGATCATCTTGTATAGGGCCACAGAAATCACCAGATCTTCTTCTGCAAGATCACTCAGAATTTAAACACTAGAAGAATAACAAAAATTGTAATTGGAAAAATAACTACTTCCCATATAATTATGTATCTGAATTGCATGGGTAAAAATATGATTTGGGGGCTGTGCCTACCTTTAATTTTAGAGAAGTTTGTGATTTTCTTCAAGTAATTTGGAAGTTCAGGTAATAAACATTGAAAAAGTTAGCATTTCTTTCCTCCCCTCTTACCTTCATGACCTAATTTAAATTCAAAAGTTATTGAGGCATGCAAGAGGAACCATTATTTTGCATATGGGACTAGAAAATGGAATAGCGCTACCCCTGTTGTATGAGAAAATGAGATAAATCCAAGTTACTTTGCATTTATAAAGTATCAATGAACTAAAAATCTCACAGTCAGATTCACAAAGAGAACTTTCTGCAAAAAAATTTTAAACCTCACTCTTCAGTAAGAAGTCATTTTGGGGAATACTTTTATCTTTCCCAACTCTCTTTCTCAACAAAGTCTCTCTGTTTTTCTCTTTCTGTTTCTCTTTCTCTCTGTCTCAGTTTTGAAATTCATATGACAATTTCTAACATGACCTGTTAACTTTAAATCTTCCCTGATAGCAGGAGTTTGCGTTAAGTTCATCATCTTAGATTTAAACCTCATGATCTTTTACACATTTGAAAAAGGAATATATCAGTGGTTATTTGAGAGAAAGAATGTAGTTATTGCATTGGAATTTAGCAGATATTTTCTATTCAAAAACCTTTCAACAATGAGCAAAATGTGGAATTTGAAAGCCCAATAACTATATCCAAATCTACCCTAGGTTTATTAGAGAAAACAAAAATAGTTTACCAATCTGCTCTTTTAATCTACATTTCCAGCAAACTGTAAAAAGAAAAGCAAAACAAGTTGACACAGCAACAACCTGTGTGTACTGGATGTGGAGCCATGAGGGTATGTGCACACTCACAGGACATTGCATTCATCAGCTTTGCAACCCTACAGAAGGCTTGGGAGACATCAGAGCATGCACTTGGCATATCTCTCTTCCCTGAGACCTTGCTACACCTCTACTTACACTTATCACTACCCTTGAGTGATTTAAGCATTCCCCAGGAGTAGTGATATCCATAAATTAATGTGATCACTTTTCTATATAAATATGCCACTATTAAACCAACATAACATGTTGTGTCACTTTTCATAGTTGGATTTAGTTGTGCTGGACAAGTCTTATTCTCTTATCCAGATTTATTTATGATTAAAAGCATACATATTTGAGGTAATATATTATACCAAATGATCTCATGGTCCTTAGCTATGAAACAGATGGAACTCATGGAGAAATCACACCCTGATATTTACATAATACTGAAAGTAGGAGAGGTAAGAAAATGCATCCAAAGTTACAGTACACTGTGGTAATATATATTCTAATACTGCTTTTTACTCTATATGAAGAGTTCCCAAATTTTGCTGACATAGCTGTAGGAAAGGTAAATTTTTGCCTTTACCCTCTCAGGGTGTTTTGGTTGTACCTGAGAATTAAACTCACATAAGACAAATTAATAGGAGAAAAGCATACAAATTTATGTGATATGAGAACCCTCATATGGGGTGCAGCCCCAGAGAAATGGCAAAATCTACATGCTATTATACTGGGTTGAACAAAGAGACACAATTGTGGAAAATTAACTAAACTGTATGCAGAGGCAAAAGAAAGATAAGAATTATTTCAAAAAGCTCTGTTTGTATAGAGAACTCTTGGCTTTGACTCTCCATCGAAGAATGTTTCTTTTCTCCTGGTGCAGGGAAGGCACCTTTCACATGGAAGTTTTAATCTTCCATTTTCAGGAAGAAAAAAGGAAGTTAAAATGCCCTTCTTGCATGTGCTGTTTTTTTAGTATCTTTAGCTCAATGTAATCCTGAGGCCAAAGTTATGTATTTTGGGGTGGTGTATTCTGACACTCTTCATATCTTAGAGGATTCCATAAAGATATGGAAGACAAGGACATATTCATAACAAATCTCTCCTAAAATCCTAATGAAAAAATGTATTATTTTTCTGACAAGACACACTCAAAATTACATCATGTAAGTAGAGATTTTCTTACTGATTCATATGTATATTAAAATTTTTCATCAGTACCTTATATTAGGAGCACATCACCATTCACAAATTTTTAGTATTTATAGACAACCCTATGAGGTACCATGCATCTAATTACTCAGTAAACCATATATATATGTATATATCCATCCATCCATCCACACAGAGGTACAATTCACACACACACACACACACACACACACACACACACAAATGTTCTTTGCTTCCTCTGTATTCCCACTGCTAATTCACTGGTTTGGACTTTCAGCATCTTTCTTTTTCTAGCCAATAAGCTCGTAGATGATAGCTGACCTCAAGACATTCTCCAACCAGTCCATCCTCTATACCTCTACTAACGTTAGCTTTCTAGAAAACAGTATTTATAAGGGCATGTTTAATGATTCTTTTTTTGCTATAAGATAAATTCTCAGTGCTCTAACAAATAAAGCACACGAGATTCTCGGTAACTGTTCAAAATTCTGTAACAAAATTCTCTGTTCAGCATCTCCTGCTTCCCCTTCTCCATCCATATGCAGTTTTCTCCAACTGCAGCAAAGTACTTATTATTTCCCCATATATGCCCAGTTCTTTTGAACCTGTAAGTTTCAGCAGAGATTATGCATTCCCTCTAGAAGTATTTATCCATGAAAACTCTTATTAGATATTACTTTCCCAGCTTACATATCACCTCCTCTAACTTACATATATGAATGTATATGAAATTTTAATATATAGATTATTTAATATATATAACATATTATAAATTTCAATATATATGTGAAATATTCTGTGGTTTCCTTCTGAGACTCCACGTAGATTAAGTAACCTGTGTAAGAAGTCATATACTTATTTTCAGTTTTTAGCACATTTCATAATATATTGTGACTAAGTGCATACTTGAGACTTCTGTCAGAAAGGTGGGTTTGTGTGAGAGTTAATTGTCCTAAACCATAGCTGCATTGACCTTTTGTTTCTGGTCTGGGTGCACAATATCTATTGTAAATGAAATAAAGCATACCTTTCTTTAAATTTGCATTTACTTATTCTAACACTTAGAAGAGCAATTTTATCTTCTTTTGCAAAATTTCAGTCTTCAGTGACTTCACTAGCAGGCATTTGGTAAAAGATCAAATTAAAAATGAGGTTTCACAAAGAACTCAGAAAAATTTGAAAAACTTTCTTAATTCCTAATAAGACCTTAAGGATGTTCAAAATGACCTTCGGGTCATATAAAAATATTATCAGGTTTTACAACTGGATATCATGGGTGGGGGCTGGTTGGCTAGATCTTGAAGGAGAAATAAGCGGTTCTGTTAAATTCTCTTTTACATAGTACCTGGTGCTGCAATAGAACCCTGTGGGAACCTCACAAGCATCAAAATAATGAATATATAAGGAAGCACTATAGCAGGCAAGATTTATAATCTTAATATGTTTTCATCCTAAGTCACAGTTAGAGCTTTCTGCACAGCACACTGAAATTTCTCCTTGATAGCGATACTAGTGAAAATGTATTGATGCATGTTTTAGGTGTCAGTTTTCAAAGTATAAAATCAAATTCAATTGACTTTCTCTTTGACTCATTTTTTAAAATTTCAGTTGCTATAATGATCATTGTTTAATGACTATGGCAGTGTTTAGGACATTGCCGTCAACATTTAGCTCATGGTTTGGCAACTTTACCAGCAACACCTGACAGTTCATTAGAAATGCAGAGTTTCAGGTCCTACCTCAGATCTACTGCAAATAAGAGTCTGCATTGTAGGACAGTAATAAAGACGCAGACGTAGAGAAAGGACTTGAGGACATGGGGAGGGAGAAGGGTAAGCTGGGACAAAGTGAGAGAGTGGCATGGACATATATATACTACCAAATATAAAATAGATAGCTAGTGGGAAGCAGCCACATAGCACAGGGAGATCAGCTCGGCGCTTTGTGACCACCTAGAGGTGTGGGTTAAGGAGGGTGGTAGGGAGATGCGAGTGGTAGGGGGTATGAATATATATGTATATGTATAGCTGATTCACCTTGTTATACAGCAGAAACTAACACAACATTGTAAAGCAATTATATGCCAATAAAGATTTAAAAAAAAATAAGAATCTGCATTGTAACAGGATCTTCAGTTCATTCAAATGCACATTAATTTCTTTTAATTTTTATTTTATATTGGACTGTAGTTGATTTACAATGTTGTGTTAGTTAAGTATAGTACTGTGTATATGTCATTAAGTTTTGAGAGGCACTGATATAAGCTGTCAGCAAGTATAATTTTCTAGATTCTATTAGTTTTGAAACTACCTAAGACTGTGAGGTTTAAAATATAAAACTGAATATTCAGTTATTCAATCATAACACACTAAAAGAAAGTATTTGCTGATGAATTCTGCTGTGTTTTTGACCGCCAGATCGTAATTACCTTAATACAGTCAAGTAATTTTATCTGTAGCTCTCTTTGGATTACATTTCCTACTTTGCATTTTATCTATGTACAAGCCTCATTTGCTGAACAGTGTTTTGAAATACTTGAATATAGGAACTTATTTAATACTTCATTGGAACTAGAAAATAGTAGGCTCTCCAACATTCAGAACTTACAATTAATGTTGTAGATCCTTGATTTATTGGAAAGATAAATCTTAGTTTATTTGTTATCTTGGGATGTTTATGTTAGACATTATATAGCAAGTTTTAATATCTTTTATAATTTATATATAGTATATTAAGTACTCATAAATACTTGCTAAATATATATTATTAATATCATTTACAGTTTTAGTAATTCCATTCATGCATATATTCAAAAATATTTATTAATTATCTACTCTATGCCAAGTTCTATGTGCTTGGGGAACAGCAGTGAACAAGATAGCCAAAACCTTTTTTTTTAAATGGAACTTACATTTTAGTGGGGAAAACAGAAAAACAAATAGAAAACTACATAGTAAATTGCTCTGGAGAAAAATAAAGCAGCCAGAGTGATAAGGGGATGCAGAGAAAACAGGACAATGTAGGGGGTAAATATTGCCCCCATTGAGCTTAATAAGCACTAGAATATAAGAATTAGATTAACCTTAAATGTGTAAGATTTTTTAAGGTGATTGATCTACATGAGGATAAAGAACATAAAATTATTAATCCTGACGATCTCGATACAGATAATGGTGGCAAACCTATGAGTACTGGAAGGTTGGGAAAGAGCACACAGATTTGTTGGGTCCCAACTTGAATCATATTCCTGAAAGCATTCCCTTTTCTCTATATTATGTGAACCTCACTTTAAAACATGATTCAGGTATTATCTTTAATTCATATTGAGAAAGCCAATGACAATTCACTTATCTTTAGCTGGTGACTGATGTTTACTAACATAGAGGCAAGCTTCAGACTACAGTGTCTGCACTGAAATAAATCTGTCACCTACCTAGAATGTGGCTCCAAACTTACCATTAATTCATACCAGTAAGACATACACAATGTAAGAAACAGAGGCATCCTTTCTGCTGCCATAATCCTTGAACCAAAATTTTTCCAGAATTGCCCTCAAGATTTTGCAAGTCCATTGGTTACAAAACCATAGTGATTCATTCATTTCTACTCTCGGAAAACTTTCTGGGTTTATGGAACGGAAATCCATTTTATTAGGCAGGAATATAAGGCAAAGGGACAATGATGAATTACAACAGAAATCCATTTCCAGGAGGGAAGTTACCTAGAGTATCCAAAACAGCACACCTCATATGCATCTACACCCTCACATTATAAGCAAGTCGTGGCTTCCTCCCTGTTGTTTAACTTCAAGGCAGCTGGGCCAAGTGAGATGCTAAGCAGAAGGGACAGGAAGGCCAACAGTGTCACCAAGGAGGCACCTGGCCTCAACATTTCTAAATAGAGCACTCGTCTCTGAGAATACTAGCTTTTCTACTTGAAGTAGAAGAAATCTCTACCTCCGTGTACCTCTGCTCACATATCAAACATTTAAAATAGCCTCTAGTGTTGAGAGCCCTGGAAAATTCTTGAAACTGAGCATATACTAGATGGCAAATCTTGGCTTTACATATGCTCCAGGGAAAGTGTTCTGCCTCTGCTCTCTTTAGTACTGCACTATGGGGGCTATTTAGGTCTCTTGCCTATCTGTCTATCTATCTATCTATCTATCTCTGTCATCAATCTCTACATTTATCATCATCATCTAGCTATATAATGAGATTGATAAAGAAAAGAAAAGAACTAAAATTAATAAGGAAATATTAAATGCCTGAAATAATATATTACGTATTTATTCAGCAATTCTGTATAGTGGGATTACCCCAATTTCTTGGAGGAAGGTGTTTTAGATTAGTTGTCTGACAAAACACCAGAATTGTTATTTGAATTCAGGACTTTCCAATTCATATGTTTGTGTCCTTTCCTCCAAATGATGCTGCCTCAGGGCCAGACATTTGAGAGAAATCTAGACTTAGGTAGGAAAGTAGTTTTAACTTTCAGTTGACAGTCCCTTCAAGCAGAGGTTATCACTCCTTATTATTTTAATATCAGACTTTATGAGGACTAATAGGTCATAACAGAAAAAGACAAAAGATTGCTGGCTGTGGTTAAGATGGCAATTGAACCAATGTGCTCATTATTGGTCCCCCTTGTCTTTCCCCTTGGTTTCTGAGGCCAGCTTGTTTTCTATGATCTTTCAGAGTATAAGACAGTCTATACTGTTGTGTGCTCTCACTTCTTCTAGATAATTATATAATAGATATAAGGATTAATTTATTTTGCTTCAGTTATTTCAGAGATGGATTTCACTTTTGTAATTTACAAGCTGATGAGATCATAAACCTGAAATTAAAAGTGTCTTCAGATCTTGGATTTTCTTTTTTGTTTTTTCTACTTTATTGCAGTATGACTGACAAAAATTGTGTAAATTTAGGTTGTACAACATGACTTTTTTAATGGTGTAGAATGTGATTATTTAATATGTATGTTTATAGTGTGAAATGATTACCACAATCAAGTTAATTAACACATCCTTCACCTCACATAATTACCATTTTTCTTTGTGTGTGGTGAGAACACTTACCATTTACTCTTTTAGAAAATTTCAAATGTGCAGTACAGTACAGGCATACCCTCAGAGATATCATGGGTTTGGATCCAGACCACTGCAATAAAACTAGTCACAAATTTTTTGGTTTCCCATAGGAAAGTTATGTTTCCACTATACTATAGTCTGTTAAGTGTGTAATAGCATTATGTCTAAAAAAACAAAGTATATACCTTAATTAAAACTAGTTTATTACTGAAAATCTAATCATCGCCTGAGCCTTCAGCAAGTCATAATCTTTTTGTTGGTGGAGGGTCTTTTCTCACTGTTAATGGCTGCAGACTGATCAGGGTGCTGGCTGCTGAAGGCTGGGGTTGCTATGACACCTTCTTAAAATAAGACAACAATGAAGTTTGCCACATCAATTGACTCTTCCTTTCACTTGAACACTTAGAAGCCATTGTAGTATTATTAATTGGCCTAATTTCAATATTACTGTGTCTAAGGGGATAGGGAGGCCTGAGGAGAGGGAGAGAGACTGGGGAAGGTCCAGTCAGTGGAGCAATCAGAACATAAACAATATTTATCAATTGTTTGTTGTTTGATTCGGGCACAGTTCGTGGCACCCCAAAACAATTACAGTAGATCACTTCATAGATTCCTGATCACAGATCACCATAACAAATATAATAATAATGAAAAAGTTTGAAATGTCACAAAAACTATCAAAATGTGACACAGAGACACAAAGTGAGCAAATGCTGTTGGAAAAATGATACCACTAGACTTGCATGATACAGGGTTACCACATACCTTCAATTTGTAAAAAACACAATATCTGCAAAGCACAATAAATAAAATGAGGTATACCTGTATTGTTAACTGTAATCACCATGCTGTATGTTAGATCCCCAGAACTTATTCATCTTACAAATGAAAAATTTGTACCCTTTGACCAATATCTCCCCTGTTTCACCCAATCCCTAGCCCCTGACAATCACCATTCTTTCAATTCTTCTTATTCATCTCTAGTATCACAATCAATTCCACAACATTTTCTTTTCAGAGTTAAGAATTTGATGATCAGTGCTGGCTTATTCCACAAAGATAAAAATTAAATAAATGAACAAATTGTGCTTGTTCATTATATCTACTACAAATAAAATGTTGCTAAAATTAGAGTTTGAGAGATTTTCTTTCCTTTAAGATTAGAATCATTGACAAAAATGGTAGTGCAATTTATCCATGAATACATTTTATTAAAAAGGTGACTAATACATTCATAAATTAAACAGTGTTATAAGATTTAGAAAATGAAAGAGACATTAAATATTATATAATCCATTATTTACTTAAAAGGAAAATGAAACCAAGCCCACTTATGTGATTAACCCAAAATCACGTAGACAGTTTATACAAGAGGTAACTTCTAGCCCAAAATTTCTGAATTTCTCTCCAACATCTCTCAAAACACTGATTTTCTTCCCTTCCCTTCACCCTATTTTCTTGATTCACAGATATAACAAAATAGCAAATTTTAATTTTGCTTCTGTTTCCTACCATCATAAATCTAAAAATAGATTGAGGTCACATATATAGTAGATTTGCTCAACTTGGATATGCACCTTGATTTTCAATGAATTATGAAGACATCCTGTAGTCAGACACCTGCAGGTGAACCACATGCCTTCCCTGCTACACTTCAGGGTTGCGGTTTCTGGAATGAACATCAGAGTAGCAGTCCTCCATTGTGGCGGGCAATAGAGAAGAGGACTTCAGCAAAAAGAATGACTGACTCAGGAAGGGTTGGGCCACCCTTGGCTCTGAACTCTGCCCTGTCCATAATAAGATGTTTGCATCAGGACGAATGAGCTGATGCTCACTTATCCTCCTGATCTTTGCCAGCTACTCATGGCCACTACTGAGCTGGGACAAAAATGTTAAACTCCAAATTCTTTAATCCAGCCTTGACACAAAGCCCAGTTTGTCTAGTAGTAAAACATTGCCTGATGTAACCTTTTATTAGAGGAAGCCTTTTGAAAATGTATTTACCTTTTGAGTCCATTAGGTTATTTTCTATAAATTTGTTGCCTCAGGTAGAAAAAGAAGATATGATTCTAAAACTTTAGCTAGCTATATACTAAATGCAGTGATTCTGAAACACAGTGACTCTTTTTTTCTCCTATTATGTCAGATTTTTCCTGGCTATTTTTATCATACAATACTGACTTACCAGGTTTTAAAGGGTAGTACAATTTAAACAACATAATAACTTTCCCATGATCAGACCTAGTATTATAAAAATATTGTTTAAAAAAGGAATACATGTTCAATTCAGAAAATAAACATAAAAAGGCACAAAAGGAAGAAATTCTCTAGACATAAAACTCACATTATGGCTTTGAAAATATTTGTACACATTTGTGTATGTATGCCTCTGTGTGTCTTTCTTTTAAAAAAAAAATCAAAGCATCATGTACAAAATCTGCTTTTCTTCATTCAGTACTTTATAGTGATTATTTTCCCACTTCTAAAACTATAACTTTATACCAGTTTAAAGTGTATTTTATAAAGTGTTCCATTAAAGTAATTAATTTTAGCAATTCCCTGTTTTTGGACATTTATATTGTTTCTGATTTGCACTATTATAGATAATGATTGTTAAAATTACATTTATATTTGTACAGCTCAGAGTAAATTACTATGAAGGCGTGGTATGTCATAGGGTATACACACTTTTATCTTCAAAGATTTTATACCATCTTATGCTTCTACTGCTCAAGGACTCTTGTTTATTTTCTTATTTAAATAATGTTTAATGGATGTCAATCTTGTGCCAAGGCACATGCTGAGCACTAGGGAAAATGGGTTTAATTTAAAATAAGAAAATAGACAAAGTCTCAGCCATGTGGATGGAAACACAGTCTAACAGGGGATAGGTGATTAATCAACTGATTACACTTTAATATGTACTATGAAAACAGAGTAAAACTGTATAAGAACATTTAACAGAGAGACTTTACCTAGTTAAAGGACAAGATATGCTTCCCTGAAAAACTGACAGTCAAGCCAACATCTGCAGGATGAATAGAAGGATGGATTAGTCAGTTTAAGTGAGAAAAGGCTACAGAAGAAAGAATTCCAGGAAGAAGGAGCAGTTATACTTGTGCTAAGACTTAAGACAGCTTACAACAGAAAAAAAAGTGACAATATTATTAATTGTAAAGTTAGCATTTTCCCACCACTCAGAGAATTGGAGGATTGTGAAAAAACTAAATCAGTTATAAGGAAGAAGGAAGCTGTCTTTTCTTTGTATTATGTGTGTATATTTAACCCTACTACAATGCACACAAAGTTTTCTTTTATGTATGTTTCTTCGATTACTGGTGCAATTTAGTCATTTAAGTTATCTGCAAATGTCCTATGCCAGTATAAATTTTTTAAAGTCCTATATCAGTATAAATTTTAAAATAATTTTCATATTGATATGTGAGTTACTTATACAAATATATTGGCCTTTTGTCATATTTTATAAGTATTTTCACTCTAGATTACAAGGCAAGATCGTGTTGTTTTTGATATACAGCATTTTACTTCATGCAGTCAAGTCTATACTACTTTTCCTTTATGCTTTATGACTTAGATGTCATACTTAACCTTTCCCTACTACTATTACACAAACAATATTAGCCTTTCTTGAATTTACTGCTAGAGGTAACTTTGTTTAACCTGCTAAAAGGAATTTATACTTCTCCGAAGGAAATTTAATCTTTAGTTACATACTTAGGCATTATTAACCGCATGATCTTATATTATATATGGCTGTCCCTTTATAATCCATGAAAATTATCAAGCAACTTATAATCATACATGTGGCAGATGGTTTTAAAACTAACACCACTCAGTAAGTCTATGCACATAACCCAGGGTTACTCTTCACACCATGTGTTGGCACGTACTTCCGTTGATCCATCCACACTTAGTCTTGGTGGAAGATTTGCATGAACAGCCTATCATGTAGTGATGGAAAGAAACTAAGCTCCCTGCCAAGGATCTTGGGTTCTATCTCAGGTCTATCATCAATATTGTAAAATTTAGGTGAGTTTGACGTTTGAGCTGCTAATTAAAGGCAAATTAAAACCATGTCTCACTTACTGCAAGAATAACACTACATTAACTAATTAACTCAACAGGCATTCAGCGATTTCTATTTCACATCTACAATGCTTGTCTCATGAGAATGTGCATATATTAAGAAAAAATCATATACTTGAGAAACATGGTGAAGGCTTTTAAAATAATCATTTGCATCAACGTTTGATGAGATCAATTTAAGAGATGAACTCTGGGGGGCTTCCCTGGTGGCGCAGTGGTTGAGAGTCCACCTGCAGATGCAGGGGACGCGGGTTCGTGCCCCGGTCCGGGAAGATCCCACATGCCGCGGAGCGGCTGGGCCCGTGAGCCATGGCCGCTGAGCCTGCGCATCCGGAGCCTGTGCTCTGCAACGGGAGAGGCCACAACAGTGAGAGGCCCGTGTACCACAAAAAAAAAAAAAAAAGAGATGTACTCTGGAAGCTGAGGGAGCACAGATGAGGAGTACCTGGATCAGTCAGTGAGAGCTAAGAAAACCTTTACAGAAGAGCTGTTGCCTTGGCTGAGGGCTCCAAAAAGAGCTAGAGACAGACTCTTGAAGAATAATGTGATATGGTGTGTTTTGCCAATATCCTGTTATAAGAGATAACGTACTGTTTCAGAATCACAAATAAATCCCTATGGGTAGAGGGGGGATGCATGGTTTGTACAGAGGCTAGAGAGCTTTGGAGGTCTTTGTATGACAGGTTCGGTAGTTTGGACTCCAAATACTATGGAGAGTCACTGAAGATTTTTAGCTGCCAAGTCACATGTTCAGAAGGACAGAGACAAAGTTACTTTCAAAAGTAAAAAAGGTCTGTGTCTTTATTCCCGTCTTGCCCCTAGGTTCTTCATGACCTTTTTTTTTTTTTAGATTCCATATATATGTGTTAGCATATGGCATTTGTTTTTCTCTTTCTGACTTACTTCACTCTGTATGACAGATTCTAGGTCCATCCACCTCACTACAAATAACTCAATTTGGTTTCTTTTTATGGCTGAGTAATATTCCATTGTATATATGTGCCACATATTCTTTATCCATTCATCTGTTGATGGACACTTAGACCTACTGGAGAATGGATTTGAGGATACGGGGAGGGGGAAAGGTAAGCTGGGACAAAGCGAGAGAGTGGCATGGACATATATACACTACCAAACGTAAAATAGATAGCTACTGGGAAGCAACCGCATAGCACAGGGAGATCAGCTCGGTGCTTTGTGACCACCTAGAGGGGTGGGATAGGGAGGGTGGGAGGGAGGGAGATGCAAGAGGAAAGAGATATGGGGACATATGTATATGTATAACTGATTCACTTTGTTATAAAGCAGAAACTAACACACCATTGTAAAGCAATTATACTCCAATAAAGATGTTAAAAAAATAAAAATAAAAAGTAACAAAGAGCACACAGCTAGAAGATGTTAATGTCTTCGTCACCAAATCTGGAAATTTTGAAGAGCATCCAGGAAAATAAAAGCCTGACTCTTGAAGAATAAGAAAATCCACAATATAAATAGCAATGATTTAATAATTAGATTTAAACAGAAGGCTGGCTTCTAAAATTGTTATGCAAATTCTCAAGTACTTATGGAAAAAATAAACAAGCAAGAATATTCAGGAAGACTCTGAAAAATAAATCACAGTAATTAAAACAGTGTGGTAAAGATGATTAAATACATATATAGACCAAAAGAACAGAGGAGAAAGACTGGGAATAGCCCAGATGAATACGAAATTTTTTATTTAAGAAAGGCAATATCTTACATTAGTAGCGTTAATATGGATTTGTGAATAAATGATCCAAGGTCAACTGCGTTAAGAATTTAGATCCATATCTCAAGAAATAGGTAAACTGCAAATTAATAAAAGATTTAAGTGTAAAAACATAACACCATGCATGTGCTTGAGGAAAATATGAGTGAACCATTTTATAACCTTGCAGTAGGGAAGGATCATGACCCAAAACCTAGAAACCACAAAATTACAATCTAACAAATAAACTATAAGTACATTAAAAAAAATTCTGCATAGCAAAAACTATTACTACAAAATCAAAATAAGAATATAAGACTGAAAATTTTTTATATCACAGAAAAAAAGATTACTATCCATATATATGGATATATTTATTCCCACGAAATCAGTAAAAAGACCAATAGATCATTATATAAAAGAACAAAGTATATACATAGTCCACAAGAAAAAAAATATATATATAAATTGTTCTTCAGCAGATGAAAAGGTGTTTAACTTCTCTCCAAACAAGAGAAATGCAAAAATCCAAAAGGTTGACCACACAATCTGTTGATAGGCAATGGAGAAAACATACTCTCATAACCTGTTGGCAAGAATGTTAAGTTGAAACAACTTCTCTGCAGGAAAATTTGGCAACATCTCTTGAAATTACAACTGCATCATCCTTTGATTTTGCAATCCTGCTTTGGGGAATCTCTTCTGTAGATATTCCTGAACATGTGCAAAATAACAAATGTATAAGTTTAATCATCTGGCATCTTTTTCAGTGTAGCAAACTTGCATTTTCTAGAGTTTGAAAGCAAGCTAAAATTTAGGGTACAACTACACATCAAAATTATGCAGCATTTAAAAAAATGAGCAAACCCTCTCCATCTTGATAGTAAATTATCTCTAGAATGTATTCTTAAATTTTAAAAAATGTTTTAGGACAGTATATAAGAAAAAGGGGAAGAGAATATATAGTATTTCTTAGAATTTACATAAATAAACACTGAGGAAATGCACAAGAAACTAAAAATGGTTATGTAGGGAGTGAGTGTGATAGAATAAGACAGATTAGAACGAGACTTCTCCTTCTGTACCATTTTATATTGCTTTGATTTTTACATGAACTGTTCAAAATATAAAATTTCTCTATAGTAAAATATGGCCTAAATAAAAACACTATTACATATACACATATAAATTTTACAGAATTTATAGACAACTGAAGTAAATAAATAGTATTATAAAACAGAAAGAAGATCCGTAACTTATTTTTTTAAGTATTTACCTTTGTAAGTGCTTCATGATGGAATAACTTCAGATTTTCACTACAATCATAAAATAATAAATATAGCTGCCTTCTATATCAGTTTAGCCACTAGTCTCTCGAGTATGGGTGGATGGTAAAACATAATAATATATATCATAACAATGGTAACATAGCTTTGAGGTTGCATGGGATTGAAAACAGCTGTTCACCTTCTGCATATCACTAATTTGAGGTTCCAGAAAGTTTCCATTTGTATCTTATTAATATAGTAGTGATGGAAAGTGTCAGTAGCTGTGTGGTTTTATTAAAAACACAAGTTTAATTTTTATTGTTGCTCTGAGAAGTTCATTTTGGTTTATTTTTATATACTTTATGAGAATTGTAAAGTGCTGTATAGAAAACCAACCAAGGCTAAACTCAATAGCGTCATCAGTCACTTGCTACTTGTCAGACCCTGTGTGTTCTGCTGTAGCATTCAAAGTTGTGCCTGTGAGAAATGGAGCTTAACCTTGGAAGTTAGAGCAATTGAATACTCAAATGGATTTGACTACTTTAGAAGTCTTTCAAAAGCCTTTAAGATTCTTCTGGTAACAAGACTATTTACTTATACAAGCTTTAACTCTGAAATGAATGGAAATGACAGACTTGGATAGAAACCATCAAAAGTACTATCAAAAGTGCCAACCCATGAATCACAGACAACTACAAAGGAACAGACAAGAAAACAACCATGTCTGTGGTTTTTATGAGGAAGGGGTGCTGGATGATTAAGAAACCCATTCTGCCTAATATTACCTCAGATTTGGGGTGGAGAAAGGGACGAGTACTCAAAACAAGAAAATAGAAGAGATTAAATTCTTCAAATTATCAATTTGACAGAGGAAGGAAGGAGGAGGTGGGAACAGTAATTCTTCAGTACATATTCAAATGATTCATTGAGCTTTCTAGGACAAATAGAGCTAATTGTAGGAAAAGATCAAAGTTATAATCCAGTAGCCTGTTGCTTTTCATTTGGCCTTCACTTTTTTGTTCTTTTTAAAATAAGTCTTTTAAAAAGCATGGGATAGCAATATTAAAGACCTTGGCAAAGAAAATCAGTAATTTAGGGCTTGATGTACCAGCAAGTAATGGACTAGCTGAAGGATTCTAAAACAGCTGCAACTTGCCATCTTATACAGGGTAGGGGGTTCTGATCAGCAATTAGATTTGTCATATCAATTCCTTGGACCTAGGTTTTGTTGTTGTTTTCTTGCCTGCTTGCCAGTAAAGAATCAAAGAACAAAATTTCTTGGAAAAACATAAATAAATTCTTAGTTTGAAATCACTACTTCTATCTTTTGCTTTTAATTAAGTGTTATTAGCCAAGAGAAGATTTTTGCATCTAGTCACTATATGAGGATTTAAAATGAAATCAATGATACTCTATAGTGACAGATGGAACTTCAGTGGTTTACAGTGTGAGAAAGTTGAGGGGTTTTAGTGCACTGAATTTTAATTTAGTAGTTTAAAAAAAAATAAGAATTTGAAAAACTGGGTTGAAAAGTACTCATTTCTTTTAATGAAATGAATGATTGCAAAACTATATGGCTTGGGTAATTTTTAACAATTTAAGGCATTTCTAATTCATACTGAATATAGAGAGAATAAATAAATTGAGCTCAGTTCAGAATAATTTTATGTAAAACCTTCTCTACATAGATAACAATGCACCTCACCATAGTTGTCATTCTCTTTGCCATTGAGCTCTGATTTTTGAGCTCATGTCATGTGCTACAATTAGTCTTTGTAGATTTATTTATGTGTTTACCTGTTTATTGTCTCTTTCTCCCTGTAGATTGAGAGGTGCACAACGGCAGGGATCACTTCTGTTTTCTTCATGATTGAGGATTTGGCATAGGGTAAGTGCTCAGTAAACATTTGTTGAGCGAACCAATCAAGCAAGCAATACAACAATCAGAAACAAAGTTTTTATCTTCTATTTGGAATCAAGGTGTGAGATCACATAACTGATGCTTTGGAGGTATGCTTCCCAAGAAGTTTTGGTCACCAGAATTTTTCTTTCTCTGTTGCTTGACAGTTTAAAGCCCATTTCTTGCTCTTATGGATTTTCAGGGTATGTACATGCTTGCCTGGCACATGGAAGAGGATATAGTACACCAAACCTAAGGAGTCCTTTTAGGGTCTTCAGTACCTTTTCCAAGCTTATTATTTCTCAATTTCTAAGCTTATTATAGAATAATAACCATTAGAGTATATGGTGACTCTCCTAAGAAAGACCACTGCCAACCCTACTTTTTTTTAAATTTTGAGATACCACTTGCCTAGGAGAAGCTACAAATGTATTTTCCTACTGAAAAAAGGTACTCCTTTTTTATGTCTGGTTGCATTTTATATATAACCACATTTTAAAACCCTGTGAAGATACCTTTCTAAAAACTGTATTTGTTACCATAGCTCTATTGGCTTATTTTCAGCATTACACAAATGAGTAAATGAAGGCTCTGAGAGGTTAAATACCTTGCCTGAAATTTTTCAGCTGGTAATTGATGGAGCTAACATTCAAAATCAGGTCATCAAACTGTGAACCAGCCTTATGCTCTTAACCACTACCTTACTGCTATTTAGAGCTCCAACAAATATCTCAGTTTTGTTTCTGCAGTAGGTAAAGGTAGTGGGTTTAGGAGTTATACTATAACCCAGGGTTTAATAGGTAAGAGGGGTGATCTGACCTCATTTCGTGAGGAATGTAGAGTGAAAAGGCCACAAATGGGTATTTAGGGGAAAAAAAAGTTGAGGAGAAACAAAAAAAGACTCTGTCCTTGCCTTTTATGTCCATTCCCATTATGTTTCTGACCTTAATGAAATTTCTACCTAGAAAAGAGTAATCTTGATTCCAATCGAGCAGAACTACAACAGCCTTGGTGTCCTTTCGCCAATAATATGACACTGTGGACACAGGGAAGTAATAGCCTCATTAAGCCTAATTACAATGAAATTCACAGGTACATACTCTCTAACAAGGACCTCTGCCATCCTTTCAATTAGTTTTTAAGGCGCTTAATGTTGGTTAACTACTACCTAGTGAAAGGATGTTTTAGACAGGAAATTGCTGCTGAATTATTCAGCCTAAGTGTAGGAGACTCCATTTTGGTCACATGACTCTCTGCTGGCATGTTTCATTTGGAATTCATATAATCAGCCATTACTGAGCACCCACTACAAAGAATTGAGTTACACAGCTCAAAAATGCAAAGATGAATAAAGCTATTCTTAAGTTGTTTTTAACTGTTGTTTGCTAGGAAACATAATTCATTTTCAGGGTAGTAATTTGCACACTACAGAGGGAATCCCCTCTCTCCCCCACAAAATTTCTCTATCTCACCACCCTTGCCACAGTGTCATTCTCTGGAGTACAGTTAACAATTACTTCTCAATTCCCCTCCCCTCAAATGCTTTTGCATATAAGTGCTGTGTATATATATGTTCATAACATACTTATTTTGGGTACATTAGACCATATTTTAATAATGTTCTGCATCTTTACTCACTTAATGTAATAACAATAAATCTTGAAATACTTCAAAAAGGTACAGAGAGATTAAAATAAAAAAGAATAATCCAATGCATGGGTGTAGCAAAATCACTTAATGAGTTTCTGTTGAAGGATATTTGTCTTTTACTGCAACACTGCAGTGAATATTCATACTTATATCTTTGTGCTTTCATGAAAAACTATCTGTATGCAGAATTTCTATTAATGGAATGGCTGGGTCAGAGAGTATCTGTGTTTTAATTCAAACAATTTCGTTATTACTAAGTTTCCTACCAAATAGATTTTACCATTTATGCTATTTATGTACAAGAATGGTTGGCAAGCAACTATATAAATAGCTTTTTAATAATCAAAATAAAACATGTGCATCCTTAAAAATATTTAATAATACAGAAGGGCTCACAATTAAAACAAACCTTTTTTTGTTTTGGTTTGTTTTGTTTTTGCATTCCCTGTTCTGTTCCAAAATGGGATCAAATTTTAATCTTTTAGCTCTGTTAAATTCTTCTAGCTTTGATATTGTGATTTATAATAAGAAATATATGTTTGGTCTTTGTCTTCTTTCTGGCACAGAGCTATTAATACTACATGAAGAGAGATATAAAGATGTCTTTTGTTGTGTTATTGAGGTGACTTTTGGAAAGCACCTAAGGATGGGGGCTGGTTGCCAGTGATTAGAAGGTTTAGTTGCAGCTTTCAGTCCCACCCCACTGACCTCTGGGGAGGGGAGAGGGAGCTAGAGGTTGAATCAATCACCAATGGCCAATGAGTTAATCAATCATACCTATGTAATGAAGCCTCCTTAAAAACCCCTGAAAGGAAGGGATTCAGAGAGCTTCTGGATTGCTGAACACAGGGAGGTACTGGGAGAGTGGCTTGCCTAGAGATGGGGTGGAAGCTCTACGCCCTTTCCCCATACTTTGCCCCATGTATCTCTCCCATCTGGTTGTCCCTGAGTTAAATCCTTTATAATAAACCAGTAATCTAGCAAGTAAAATGTTTCTCTGAGTCCTCTGAGCTGCTCTAGCAAATTAATCAAACCCAAGAAGGAGGTCATGGGGACCTCTGACCTGTAGCCAATTGGTCAGAAGTACAGGTAATAACCTGGGCTTGCAATTGCATCCTGAGTTGCAGGGGTTCATTGGAACCTTTTATCTACAGCCAATTGGTCAGAAGCACAGGTGACAACTTAGGCTTGTGACTTGTGTCTGAAGTTGGGGTGGGGGAGGAGCTGGGATGGAGGGCAATAGTGCAGGATCAAACTCTTAACCTGTGGAATCTGATGCTATTTTGGGGTAGGTAGTGTCAGAATTGAGTTGAATTCTTGAACACTGTTGACAATTGCTTGTTGGTAATGGGAGCCCCCCCACTCCCCATGAATTGAAATAGGGACCTTCACATCTCTAAATAATGTTTTACTAAGATCATTGATTAACATATTTTAGATATTATATAATCTACTCCTATTATGACAAATGGGGATTTGTCATACATTCTTACATTCTTAGTTACTTATATGATTGCCAGCTTCCTTCTCTTCAGCATGATATTTCACCATAATTAAAGATTATAATACCATGTACTTTAATAACTCTATAAACCTTATTTCTAGTTTCATTAAATACAGATATTTTCTATTGGATTCCCCTTTATTAAGTTGAAGACACTTTTCTTTTCTTGAGGAATATATCTGTTCCCTTGTTGAACATTTTAAGTTCTTTCTAGTCTTTGCTTATTATGAATAAAGTTGTGTAGGGGAGCAGAATTTGCCACCCCAAAATGATGCCAAAAGCTGGCCTCTGTGCACCAATGCTGAATTGAATCTTGGAGACAGAGTTTTGGGTGAAGTAGAACAGAATAGCTTTATTGCAGGGCCCCAAACAAGGAGTCCAGGGCAGCTAGTGCTTAAAAGACCCAAACTTTCTGAAGGCTTTCAGGGAAAGATTTACCAAGACAGGGTGAGGGAAGCAGTTTGTGGGGTGTGATCAGCTCTTGGACATTCTTCTGATTGGTTGGTGTTGAGGTAGTTGGGAGTCAGCATCATCAACCTTCTGGTTCCAACCAGTCTGGGGTCTACGTGCTTGTGAGCAGCATACAATTAACTTCATCCACCTGGTGCGGGTTCAGTATCTGCAAAACAGCTAAAAGGACATGACTCAGAATATTATCTATAGTCCTTGAGGAAGAACTAAAGGTCCTTGACTTTGTTTAATGGCCAAAATATTATTATTTTGTCTTACTTGACTTTTTCCTTTAAGTATTTTCTCACTTCTCTGATTAAGTTTATTCTTTGACCAAAGTTCTTCTACAGACAAAAGGCAGGCAGAAGACATGGGTGGGGGCCTATTCTGGGAAGACTTCATAGGGTTCTGCTCAGTTACAAAAGTATGTCTCTTTGGCGTATTAATTATTTTAAGCTGATTATTTTCTAAGAAATAGCAGGCATGGAAAAACTCTGAAAACCAAGTAGGAGTTATGCTTTAGTAAGAAACATTTACATTTATAAGGAAAATCTCCATTTGTAAGGGTGTCTCCCTCCCTGTACCAAGAAGAGGAGAATGGCCAAATCTCTAGAAACTCTTATCAATGGAGAAGACATTAAATCTGCATAACAGCCTTACCCTCCTTTACTGTTTTTTCCTGTAACCTCCCATAACTGCATCTCCCCCCCTCAACATCCTCTCTTTGTCTTTAGCTGAAGATAGTATTTAAGGTGAGGGCTTTGCCCATTTTGGTGAGTTACTCAGTTCTCCTGGGTCTCTCCCATGTATACATGTTATTAAACTTTTGTTTGATTTTCTCCTGTTAATCTATCTCATGTCAATTTAATTCTTCGACCAGCCGGAAGAATCTAGAAGGATAGATTCTTCTTCCCCAACAGTTGTTATGAACATTCTTTTATGTGTCCTTTAGTGGAAGAGGCATGTAACTATGAGTAGAATCGGTAGGTAAGAAATTACTTGTATGTTTAGCTTACTTTAATAGATATTGCCAAACTATTACACAAAGTGTTGCATCATTTTATAATTCCACTTGCAGTATGTGAAAGTCCCAGTTGTTCCACATACTGGGCAATATTTAGTATTGGCAGACTTTAATTTTAGCCATTCTAGAGAATGTGAAGTGTTGTAACAGTGTTTTTAATTTCAACTTTCCTGATAGCTAAATATGCTGAGTATCATTTCACATACCTATTGGTTACTTGGATATTTTCTTGTATGAAGTGTCTAAGTATTTTAACCATTTTAAATGAGATTGTTAGTCTTTCACTTTTTGACTTGTAAGAATTATTTTCATGTTTTGGATACAAGTCTCTTGTCAACTATATGTAGTATAAATATTGCATAGTGTATTTGTCTACCCAGACTGTCATAACAGAAAACTACAGACTGAGTGGCTTAAACAACAGAAATTTATTTTCTCACAGTTCTGGAGGCTGGAAGTCCAAGATCAAGGTGCTGATAATGTTGGTTTCTGGTGAGGCCTTTCTTCCTAGGTTTCAGACAGACACCTTCTCACTGTGCCCTTACATGGGCTTTCCTCAGTACACACACACTCTTGGTATCTCTTCCTCTTCTTATAAGAATAAGAGTCCTGTTGGATTAGGGCCTCATTTATGAAAGAGGGGCATATTTAAAACATAAGAGTGGCTGTATTTAAATATACAATGTTAAGAGAAAATAGGATTGCAGTGGGGTTAAAGTGTAGCCCAAATCAGCCATCAAACACATAAAAAATGAAAATATACATGATTTTGACGCACTTTAAATTGAGGAATGTGATTAATATCAAGTAAAAATCATGCTGAAGAAATATAAACAGAAATATTTTTTTTAAATTTGTTTGAGATATTCAGAGTTGTTGCACATTTTAAAGTATATTTATTATACCTTCGTATTTGAGTGAAATTTTTACTTAGGTATAGATATTAATGTTGAATGTTTCCAATAGTACTTTGAAAGAATTAATCTATTGGCTTTTAGTATCAGGCGTTGCTGGTGATATGTTTGATGCTGGATTGATTCTTTTCCTTTTGTAGATTGTATTTTGGTTTATTTCATTTGTCATGTTTGATTGTTGATACACATTTTTTTAAACTTTATACTCTAGAAGTTTTGATTTTGAAAATGACATGTCTAGGTATGACCTTTTTCATTACTGTCTGGTTATATGTTGGGAATGTCAATTGTTCTTTAACTTTGGATCATTAATTTGTATTATATATTGGATAATTTTTTTTCTATTCTATTTCTCCCTTATTTGGGAACTCACATTTGTGATTTTAGACTTTGGAACTGATGCTTTCTCTTTTTCTCAACGTGCAAGTCTATTTATTTTTTACTTTTCCTGAGAGTGACTCATACAAGAACAGCACAAAGATCTTGTCTTCTTCCATTTTGTTCTGCTATATGCCCTGATGATATGACCACATTCACAATATAAACATAATTATTAAGAGAGAGAATATATGTGATTCAAATGGTATAGATTAGGCACCCAATAAATATTAGTTGAATTTGTGAACAAAGATACACATTTCATATTTTAAAACCCTCCATATTTTGCATGTGCATGAAATCCTATTTATCTCTAAAGTACTTACAAGATAACATTTAAGTACATTCATCAAATGTCATGCATACTATGTACAAGAAACAGAGACAGAGAAAGAGAATATGTATGATTAAATGTATATACACATACATGCCACTAAAGCACAATACCAATATGTATAATTTCCCTGTGCTTTGATTTACATTCTTACATTCCTAGTAAGCAACAGCTGGCCCTATAGACTGTACTGTAAGCTCTTAGCCAGTAAGAATCAGTATCCTGTATTGAATTGTTCTCTACCAACAAGTGCTCTACCATGATGTCTTATTTGAGTCCATAGCTAATATATATGTAGTTTATTCCATTGTATTCAGTGAATTCAGTATTAAGTGTCTTAGCAAGACTTTTGACACATCAAGACTGATAAAACACATAAAAAGCAACACAGGGAGAATACTATTCTGTATTCTCAAGTGTAAATTTTATAGCATCTTCATGTGGAGAAAGAAGGTACAGATTAGGAGCTAAGTAGGGATTGTGGGAAGACATTTAACTTTATAAAGGCAGCCAGCTATAAACTTCTCTGGAAGCTGAAAGGAATGCCCAACACGTGTGTGAATCACAACTGGAATTCACTTTGGCTGGTTCCCAAAAAGAATTTTTAAAATGGAAGAGTAATTGCCAATATATGAGGTCAGAAACACAGCTCCATAAGAGCCTTGCATATCTCTGGTTCTGTTAGTTCTTTCACTACTAGTAGCTGTTCTCCTTTTGCTAAACAGGATATGTGTGAAAGAGTCTGAATACGAAGCTGAAATATAATTAATATGTAGGGGCCATTATTCAAGAAGTATAAACTTAGGCATCTGAATCTTGGACTTACAATGGGCAACATAAAGCTCTTTCATGATTTATATCACCCTGTGTTAATTACGTGTGTGTGTGTGTGTGTGTGTGTGTGTGTGTGTGTGTGTACTATATACCACATTTGTCTTTTTTTCTACTATGGATAGTATTCCATCAAGCAATTTAATAGAGAACTTAAATATAAAATTTATGAACTGGAGTATCCATATCCTAGTGATCAGAAGGGCAAACTCTGATGTGCTTAAATAGTAAGACCACATAGAGACAGGGAATAAATGGGGTAGAATCTGGCATAAGGGCAAAAAGGCACTTACAATGATAGAATTCAATGTGATATCAGAAAACATAGATTCCAGTAGCAAGGGGGAAAAAAATTAGAGAAATGAACAGTTACTCTGAAGAGATGAGAAAATTAGCTAATTTTTTTTTAAAGTCCATGATTCACAGGAAACAAGAAGAGACTAAAAATTGGAGATAGTATAACAAACTAAGAAAATAATGCTGATAAAGAAAATGAAGTTTACAGAATTGGAAAGAAGTGAAAAAATGACTGCTGACTAAAACTCACCAGGGAATACTTTTTAAAAAATGTGAACATACATAAACCAGCAGGACCAAATAAAATGGATCCCTGGGTGTTGAAGGAATTGCCTAATAAACTACCCAGCACAGTCAAAATTGTTGCTGGAAAGTCATGGAGCACTACAGAGAGCTAGAAAATTGGAAAACAACAAGAAATGTGGTGTCATTTACTGAAAAGGGGGAAGCATTGTTCTGTCATGTACCTTCCAATAAGTTGAATGACAACACCTTAAAAAACAAAATAGACTATTAGAGCTGCCCTACTTGAGTTCCTCCAAGGCAAGCACTTTAGTGTGCATGGTATATGGCTCAATTTGTAGGACGGTGGGAAATTCCATAAATAATATTTGCTGAAAATTGTAAATCCACATAACCCATTTGGCAAATTCAGTTGTTTCTCCCACAAACTCATATATAGCCTAGGTAACAGAAATTATAAGTTCCATAGTTAAACATTCTTGATATTCACAACCCAGAATAATTCACCAAGATTAAGATTAATTTGCAATGGGAAAGAGGCAATGAGTTTTAGTTTTATTTCATCATAGAGCTCCCATGGGCTTACATGTTAGGCAGGGCTGGATTTGAGTCCCTGCTCCCCCAATTTATTTTTTAACCAGAGAAATTTATCAAATCTTTCTGAGTCATAGATTGTTCATCTACAAAATTGTCTAAAAGTAAGGCTTATTTGTGTATTTATGTGTGATGTTTTTCATAAAGAAAATATGACAGCTACTGTGAAAATTAAATATATAACATGAGAAAACAAGCTGATTACATAGAACAGCATCTAGAAAAATAACAGGGGTTCAGTAAATCTAGTTCCATTCTCTTTTCCAACACAATAACATTCTTCAACTCTCTTTAGCACAGCAGTTAAATTTTGATGATAATTACATGGGAAATAACCTAGTTTTCTATATTCATATTAATTGGATTGAAATAAGTGATCTCTAAAGGACAATAAGTTTGGCCTCTTGGTAAAATATTGCACAAACTTTGAATAAGTTATTTGTTCATCACACAGTGAACTAAATTTCTAATTGTGGTTTTTGGATGCTGTGTACAACTGGTCTTAGGTATTAATAGGAGAATATGGCATATTGTAATGGAAGCCAGAAAGTATGATGGTGGGCAGTTCGTTATTGCAAAAATAGTTAAAATAAATATCTGTTTAGCTTTTTCTTCATTCTCTGCAAAAAGGCAGCTACTTAATGTTTTTCTTTCTTTAAATTAATTTAAAATTATTTCAGTTTACCCACTACAGGATTAACTATAAAGAGATCATTGAAGCAGGACTATTTACTGCAGTCCCACACAGATTTGTTTACCAGCTCCCTTTTTGTATGACAAACTTGCAATTTCTTTTCCTTTTTTACTTTTATCGTTTAGTATATTAGACAATGGAGATAGAAAAGCTGCATTTCTAATTACTTTAAAGGTATATATTTTTTGTTTTTAATACTTGAAAATAAAAAGTTTCTATTCTCCTACAGAAATGCTGATTATTATTTGACCTTAATAGAAATGAACTTCCAAAATTGATTTAAAAATCCTCCTAACCAATGAGAACTTCAACTATCCTATAATTGGACTGCCCCACACTCTGAAGGTCAACCAATTGGTGGCAGCCGCAATCCTGTAACTGAGGCCAAAGGTCATCCTATTCCTAAACACTCTTGCTTCTGATTAGCCCACCAATTTCTGATATATGCGTTTCATAAAACCCATATCTAAGATCAGCAGTGTACTTTGTTCAGAGATACTGTCTGTTTTTTGTTTTTTTTTTAAGATTTATTTATTTTATTTTATTATTTTTGGCTGCATCAGGTCTTAGTTTTGGCACACAGGATCTTCGTTTAGGCATGCAGGGTCTTTCGTTGCTATGCAAGGGCTCTTCCCTGTGGCACGCGGGCTTCTTTCTAGTTGTGGCGCACAGGCTCCAGGGCTCATGGACTCTGTAGTCTGTGGCACTTAGCATAGGCTCTCTAGTTGAGGCGTGCGAGCTCAGTAGCTGTGGCACTCGGGCTCAGCTGCCCTGCCATATGTGGGATCCTAGCTCCCCGACCAGGGATTGAACCCACGTCCCCTGCATTGTAAGGTGGATTCTTTACCACTGGACCACCAGGGAAGTCCCAGTGATACTGTGTCTTATAGGCACAACTCTCCATTGCTGAGTAAGAATACACAGTTTTATTTCAAATATTGAGTGGCAGTTTCTTCCTTTCCCATACTTAGTGGACAGCAACCAGAAGAGTTGAAATTATATTTCAAGTTATTTGTAAACAATTTCATATCTTTTGAGTCGTATTTTGCTATACTCTATTCACATTAATAATTTCAGAGACTGAATCAAAGACTAACTCTCCTGAGGTATATAGGCAATTTCATAATTTATCTTTTGCTTAAACCCCAAGTAAGTAATATATTATGGACTGTCTGTGAATCAGCATTTACTTAAATTCAAAGAAGATCTGTAATCCAAGAATTACACTTTTTACTATGTTAAAAGCTTTATGAGATGAAATCTTCAGGAAAAGTAACAGGAAATAAATTTGTTCAATAAGGAGTTATATGTGCTGCTGGTGCCTTCTAGGTTTCATCTCCTAACTTTACCTAGTGTAAAGGCAAATACTAGCAACTAATCTCGACTTTGTAAGCTTTTATATACTCAGTAAGGTCTTCATTTCTCCCAGGATAATTATGAAATCATTAGTCATCATTCAAGCTACTGAGAATAGCCACTTTGCAAGATTGATTGTTTACTCAACTAATTTATGTAGAAGCTTTTATACTGATGGTCACTCCACAGGACAGAAAAGCAAACACAAACCTCCAAAACAATCCCTTTAGGATATAATTACAATGATATTCGATTAAATTGTTTTAGTGGCACTCTAAGTCCTGGAGGACAGCTTTCCAATCATTTCAATCTTCTAAATCTCAACCTATTCAACTTTTGTCCTTCACATTCTAAAATTCTGCATGTCCTCTTAAGTTACTGTGGTAGGGAAAATTAACACATCCTGGTCTTCTGTCAAAGGATAGTTTCTAGAATTCAAGAGAGATCATTTGAAGCTAGAAACACCCATTCCAGATAAGTCAAGCAGAACCAATATTTCTTCAATTTTTTTTCTCTCTTTTGTTCTTCTCCTTTAGAGACTTCTATTAAATATGTGTTAATTTTTTCACCATGTCATACCATATAGGCCTCACTGGCTTTTCCATTCTTTATTTTTTCCTTCTTTGCGTTTCAATTGGAATATTTCCTACTGGCTTAGTTTCAAGTTTCCTAATGATATGCTTTTTAATAATTGTTATTAACCCCATAAATTGAATTATTAATTTTGTGTTCTTATATTTTTAATAAAATTTGTTCTAATTATTATATTTTTCAGCTGTAGAATATTCATTTGATTTCTTATAGATCCCAACACTTTTGTAACATTGTCAATGTTTCCTTTATTTTTTTTGCACATAATAATCATAAAATTCTAATCTGCCAATGCCAAATCATCTGTATCACCATAGTTAGTTTATACTTCTATTTTTCTTTTGGCTTTGGGGCATTTGGTCCTGTTTCTTCTAATGCCTAGTGTGTTAGTTATCAATATATTGCTTCTCAGCTCCAAATATACCCTTCGTTGTTCTGCTTGTGATACTAAAAAATTTCTTCTTTGCCAGAGGCATAATTTTAAGCTTTGTAGGTAGAGGACACTGGAGGGATACTCGGAAGGGAAGGGATACTTCTTGCTGGTTCTTGTGTGTACTCTTTTGATAGGTTCCTGCAGCAAGTAGCAGCCATCAGTGTATGTCACCTCCCCATGGGCAGCATCCCCCCAAATTCCAGAGAGAATCTTCCCAAGGTATTAGTAATAATGGATAATTCAGTGACTTTCATGCTTGCCACTTCCCCATAGATAACTCCTTTCAGCTCCTCAATAATTACCAGTAGATTCCAGGTACAGCATCTCCCTGCTGGAGGCTTTTTCTGGCACCACAGAGGGTATATTCCCAACCACTTCCAACAGCACAGAACCGTTATGTGGTTGGTTTCCCCAAACACCCAGAGGATGGATTCCTAGAGATTTCCACCTGTGCTGCAACTCAGTGTCTTTACCATCTAGTACATCATAATTGTACCCTTTCTCAGGAGGCCTGGAGATGGGGAGTACTCTTTCAGATGTCCTTAAATGTGTGCTCTGCTCCAACCCTAAGGGTAATGACCTCTCTTTATATATGATATCCCTGTTTCCTTTAGAATTCTCTTTAACCCTTGGCAGCTAATATTCCATTACTTCAATCCCTGTTATTACTAATAATTCTTTATAATAATATTTCCCTGTTCAAATTGTTCTCTAGATCCTGTCTCCCAGTTGGCCCCTAATATAGAATTGGTACTAGGAATGGGATTTGAGGATTGGTTTGATCATGACTTTGGCTTGAGCATAGTTCTGAAATTCTTGCCAATTGGAAATGTGTTGGTAGTCACAAATGACATAAAGTGACACTACAAATGATCAAGCTGTTAACTATGGTTAATTGTACTGAAATGCCCACTGAAGCAAGTTTCTTGGGAACCCAATCAGATGCCACACTTGACCTTTAGGGCAGTAGTGCTGACTACAAGGACTATGTGTGGGAGGCATCAACTGAGTGCACAGGATGACTTACAGAAAGAAGATAAGAAGATTGGGTCCTTTAATTCTAAGTTTCAAAAACTGTCAAGTGGAGATTAACCCTAAATTAATCTTTTATTTCTTCTGCCCACCAGGCTAGTACTGTTGGAAAATCAAACATAAAATTTAATTGTACAGGTTGTTGAATTACATAGTCAGTTGAATTCAGAGTTTCCTGTGTGAAGGTTAGGACATTGATTCAGAAATAGAGGGATTCTGGGCTTCCCTGGTGGCACAGTGGTTGAGAGTCCGCCTGCCGATGCGGGGGACACAGGTTCGTGCCCCGGTCCGGGAGGATCCCACATGCCGCGGAGCGGCTGGGCCCGTGAGCCGTGGCCGCTGAGCCTGCGCGTCCAGAGCCTGTGCTCCGCAGCGGGAGAGGCCACGGCAGTGAGAGGCCCGCGTACCGCCAAAAAAAAAAAAAAAAAAGAAAAGAAATAGAGGGATTCTGAAACCCTGAAACAACCTTCAACCCTCAGATCACTTTGATCCTCCCTTACCAGTGAAAGTACTTTGTTTTCTGAGGAAAGTAGCTTTCTTTTGTTCAAAAGTCTGTGGTAACATAACCTGGAGGAGATGCCTATCCTATCCTCCGTTTAACTTACCAGTTGGATAGATCTTAGAGAATAACTGTGGATTATTACAGACTTAATCAAATAATGACTCCAGTTGTAGCTACTCTTTAAGATGTACTACCTTTACTGAATAAATCATCTCTTTTCCCCCATACTATTTTGTAAGGACCGCCAAAAACAGTTTGCTATCACCTGACCTGAACAAGATGAGGCCTTCAGTCTTGCCACAGACTGTCAATTCCTCTGTTCTATACCGTAATATAGTCTGAAGAGGTCTTAATGATTTTGACATCCCATAAAACATGACACTGGTCTTCTACATTGAGAATATTATATTGATTGGATCTGATGAGCAGGAAGTAGCAAGCGTTTTAAATACCTTACTAAGACATGCACAGATTAGAAGGTGAGTGAGAAACCTTACAAAAAGTTAGAGGACCCTCATCTCAGTGAAATTTTCCACAATCTCACATCATTGTCTCCCATCTGAAGGTTTAGTAGTCTAGAGCATGTAAAGATATCTCTTACGTGATAAAAGACAAACAGCTGCTCCTTATACCTCTTACCACAGTAACTGGCAAAAAACTTGATAGTTTTATTTTGGGGGGATTTTGAAGACAACATGTACCACATTTGAGTATGCTACTTAGATCCACAAAGTGTCAAATGGTTGCCAGTTTCAAGTGAGGACCAGAGCAAGAGGAGACTCTGCAACAAGTTCAGGCTGTACTTCAAACCACTCTACTGCTTGAGACTTATGATCCAGCTGATTCAATGATACTTAAAGTGTCCTTGGTGAATAAGAATGTTATATTGTGCTTGTACAATGAGAGAATAATAGCACAGTCCTCTGTGAGTAAAAACAGATTGGGCAGGTCCAGATGGTATAACTGATATGCATAGAAGGTAGCTCAGACACTTTTTGATATCAACTCTTTTGGTATTGTCTCATATCCTTCAATCTATGTCCATGGATTTTGGGAACATGGGGTATTACTTAAGATTAGTTGACTGAGGAAAAAAAAAAAACAACTCAAGCCTGGTTAGGAGATGGCTTTAATATGACATACAAATATTACCAAAATGCAGTAATAAGACACCGCAGCCCCACTCAGAGATAATCCTCACTTAAGAAGTGTGGTAAAAAAAACTCCTCCTAATGGTGAAAACTTCAAACAGTACATTTACATTTGGTTATCCAGTTTGTCTGAGTAAGAGATAGCTGGAGGCATGAATCTACACTAATTCATGGGGAGCCACTAACTGGTTCGCTGGATGGTCAAAGTCTGGAAAAAAACAGGATTGAAAAATTAGTGATGAAGAAATACTGGGAAGAGGTATGAATGGACCTCTCAGAATGGGCACAGACTATGAAGGAACTTGTGTCTCATGTTAATGTTCAGCAAAAAGCGTCCCCTTTAGGGTGGGCTCCTCATAATCTGTTGGACAAAGTGGCACACTCTGTTGGATGTCAGCCAGACTATTTCCCCTGCCATCCCAGTGTTTGCTCAGTAATCCTCTGAACTAAGATCTACATTGGCAGGACTAGAGGCTGTTTATGGGCAAACAATAATGTACTTTCTTTTACCAAGAATAGCCTGGATAATGATACTGCTGAGTGCCTAATTTTCCAATAGTTGAGGTGAACACTGAACCCTGAATAGGTCATCATTGCCTGGATGTAAAAGCCAGTCACCTTATGGCAATTTGACAACATTTCATCATGGATTGGGAAGATAATTTTTCATACTAGAATAGGTACATTTTCTGGATATGGATTTTCGTTACCTTACTGTAAATGTTCTGGCAACACTGCTTTCCAGAATCTCAGAGAATGCCTTGTAAACCATCATGGCATTCCACATAGCATTGCTTCTGATCAAGGAACTTATTTTATCAAATAAGATATAACAATGGGCTAATGTCAGTAGAACTAACCTTAAAACATGTCGCATTGCTTGAAAGCAGTTGGACTCATTGAAAAGTGAAATGGCTTACTGATGTCTCCTTTATAGCACCAATTGGGAGACAACACCCTGAAAGGATAGAGTTCTGTCTTATAGGATCCAGTATATGCTTTGAACCAAAGACCATTCTGCCATGCTGTCTCCCCATAGCCAGAGTACATGGTTCTGGGAATCATGAAGTGGGAGTGGCTCTTCTCGCTGTTATACTCAATAACATAATGTCAGAATGTTCATTTCCTGTAATAAGAATCTTAAATTTTGCTGGTTTGGAGGTCTCAGTTCCAAAGGAGGGAATAATTTCACTATTGAAAATAAGGAATGTCTTCATGGTATTGGGAAATCTGACTGATATCTAACCATTTTGGATCCTTGTGCCACTGAAACAACAGGCAGGACAGAGGGTTTCTCTGCTGGTTGAAGAGGTTGTTCGCAATTATAAAGGAAAAATCAGATTGCTGCTATGTAATGGTGACAAGGAAAACAATGTCCACAATCCAAATAATTCACTAGGGTCCTTCTTAGTACTTATATGCTCAATAGATATGCTCAATAGTAAAGGTTAAGAGAAAACTACAACTGAAAAAAGAAGGCATAACAGTTTAAGAATACAGAAACTTTGGGAATAAAGTTTTGAGTCATTTGTCAACTGAAAAAAATGCACAACCCAAGAGTTGTGAGTTAAGTTTTCTTTGGGGCACAAGGAGGACTGTAGTCTGGGAGACAGCATCTCAGATAGCTCTGAGGAGCTGCTCTGAAGAGGTAGCGGGGAAGGTCAGTATTATATATGATTTTAATGAAGGGGGGGTGGTACATGCAGTCAAGCACACATGTTGGCAGAGCCTTGCTGCAAGTCATGAGGAGCAGATGTATCCTTTAATGATTTCAGTGCTTTTCTAAATATGAGAAGATGCAAGAATTTGGGCTCATAAAATCTTCTCCTGAAAATATCTAACTATCCTGAAGGCCTGTTCTGCCAGTTTTTCCCAGAGCACAGAGTGCCTCATTCCGGATCTCCACCCGAACTCCTTTCAGGGTATGTTGAAGGTTACAACTGCCGTGGCTAATGACTTTATTCTTATAGAACCAGATGGCAAGTGATAATTTTTCATTGGCATGTTCAACCAGGTAAAGAACCTCAACTGAGATCCTGCATAAGTTTGGGGAAAATAGGGAATAGGTATTAGAGGAAGGAATCTCTAAATTATCAACTATTCTCTTTTGACCAATTAAAGAAATGATGACAGCAATAGCTTTGTCTTTTTTCTCTTTGCTTATAGTATGTATGTGCTTCTTTATACATGCTATTTTTGTCTTATTTCCATTGTAATTCTAAATAAAGCTGTTGACTATTAGCTTTACAATTTAACATACAGGTAACAGAATATTTAGTAGTACTATAACTAAAGGTGTGAGTACAGTAACTGCTGGGATTATGCATTTGGGGGAAAGTTTAAGAACTTCTTCACTTGTGCAAAAGGTAGCTGTATCTTGTTATTGGAAAACCGAGTGGTTTTCTTGTTATACAGAAATTCAAATGTAGTAGAAGGGTGCATATGAAAGTAAGTAGCCAAAGGGATGGACTATAACATTTAACAAATATATAGCCTTTAGGTACCAAATTCACTCTTAATTGTTGTGCTTGTAATACTGGAATTTTCTCCCATCAGCTGGAATAAAGTTAGCCTTTGTTTCAGCTCTTGAAAGCAAAGAACTTTCAATGGACCTGGCAGAGAAAGGGTGTCTTCTTCTTGCTTCCTGTGTGTGCTCTCTCTTAACTTACTATGTGTGCCAAGTCAGCAGTGCACAGCAGCCCCCCATGACAACTTCTGCCAGCATTCTAAATGATAGCATCTTAATGCACCACCCCAATGAGTTTTAAGTTCTCTTTGTACCACTTCCTTGTTGACAGCTTTCCCTTGCAGCCCAGAGGGTGACTTCCACAGCACATCTCCCCATGTGCGGCATCCCTCACTGTCCCAGAAGGTGGATTCCATCCCAGAAAGTTCCACAAGCACAGATCCTTCACAGAATTTCCTGCCATTCTATTGGCTATAACCTTACTTTCTTCAATGAGGTCTAGATGCCAACCCTCAGAGGCAGGACCCCTTTTCCAGATTTGCTATTTTGTTGGGTGTTCTGTCTTAGTCCTAGGGTTAGTGGCTGCTCCCAATAACTGCTCTTCTTGTATTCTTTAGTGTTCTCTTTATAATTTGGTAGATAATCTCCTATTATGCTAATCCCCTTTTATAGTTCTTAATTCTTTAATTATTAAGCATTCAAATTTATTGTGTAGTTTATGTCTCCTGACTATATTCTGAGAAACTTATCTGTTAATTTCTTATTGATTGCCAGACACTGCATGCCAAAATTTTAGAGATTTTGAATGATATTATCGTCCTTCAGAGTGTTATTAATGTGTTCTCCTGGAAGGCTTATAGTATAGGAGAGTGTGGTACAATAAACATATAAAAATATATAACAAAATGTCAGGTAGTGCTAAGGAGTATGAAGGAAAATTAAGTAGGGCAAGGAGATATACAGGAACAGAGTTGGACTCTTTCGAGGAATGCTTCTCCCAAGGAATGTCAAAGAGCAGATGCTTGAATGATGGAGTCAAAATATTCCTGAAAGAAAGAACAGCAAGTGAAAAGCCCCAGAGAAAAAGGTGTACAGATAGTATAGGATACAGTAAACAAGGGAGATAGATATAAACAATAAGATCAGAAAAGCAGGCCACACAGAGCATATGAGGCCATATTGAAACCTCTTTAACATCTTAGGGTCCCTGCCAGTCTCTCTGTAACCACCTTGCTGTTTTGTTTTGCTTTTTGTAATGTAAAATTAGTGTATAATCAGACATAGAATTTTATAGGTGATTAGTGCTAAACTTTCAAGTATTAAAAACATACAGTGGAACATACAATACCAAAAAACAGACAGTGAAACTGCTATCACAGTGTCTTAGTTTGGGTTCCCCTCAAATCAGAATCTGAAACAAAGACTTGGGAGCAGGTAGTTTATTTAAGCAGGTGATACCTGGCAGCAGGAGTGAGAGAATTGGAGAGTAAAGCAAGGAAGAAATAAGAGAAAATAAAATATCATTAAAGAGCTAGTTACCTATTTGGACAAGTGGGATTCAATCCCACTGGAGAACCACTATGAACGTCTCAAAATGCTGAGACATTTATACGCCAATTTAACCCCGGAATGCCTCCCAATTTCCTAATCCCTTCCACCTACCCACACCCCCATTGTATTAAATCTCCTGTCTAGATTGCCCTGCATGAATTTGAGCAAGATCTCATGGTTTTGGAAAAACTTTGAGGCAAAAAAAAAATTGGAGAGACTTGGCAAGCTTTTAAGGTGGAATATTTTTCTCCAGTGTGGAAATTATTCAACACAGTTGCAGGTAAAATGAGAGTTGACCTGAGGGACTACGGCATGGGGCAAAAATACATCTAATACAAATGATAATTAAGGCTCACAAAGTGCAAAACTTAAACATGGGGTCATGCTATTGCAAGGTTAGAGAAAGGTACTAGTGAAACTTGTGCAAGTAGCTGATTGGGAGTTCTAGGCATTTGGCTGAGCTACTTAAATTGCACTACTGCCTGCAGTTTGGAGCTTCCTGGTAGTGGTTTTCTGTTTTGAATTAAATGTCAATGGGATGATTCTGAGTTTTCTAGCTGGCTGAGACTTAAAGGAGAGTAGTGTCAATCCTTTTGAAATCTTCTTGAAACTTGTTGATTTCCAATCCAAATACTGGCCTCATGTAGAGATATAAAACCTAGAGAATAGTGGAGGCAAGGAAATCCAGTTCCCTGCTCTATTTATTGAGGCTGTATTGCATGCTGTTTACCTTCCTGGTCTCACCTCCCCTCCCTCTCCACATTGTACCCACCAACCCTCAGCCCAACAGCACAAGATATTTAGAAGAGGGCTGCGTGGAGAATTCCAGCCAAACCAATTATATCCGAATGTGTACTGTTATAATGTTATTCTGGTGTTCTACTATAGTTTGCATTGAAATCTCTCTAAAAATTACTTTCAAAATTGAGAACAGTAAATATATTTTTTAATTTACTTGGTAATCTGAGATCATCGCTATTAAATTCATATGCTATTTTTTAAATGCTATTTGGTGATTGTATTATATAGTATCTGGCCTCAGATTTTTTTAGTTTAAAAAAATTACATTTTGGGCTTCGCTGGCGGCGCAGTGGTTGAGAGTCCGCCTGCCGATGCAGGGGACCACGAGTTCGTGCCCTGGTCCGGGAGGATCCCACATGCCGCGGAGCGGCTGGGCCCGTGAGCCATGGCCGCTGAGCCTGCGCGTCCAGAGCCTGTGCTCCACAACGGGAGAGGCCACAGCGGTGAGAGGCCCGAGTGCCGCAAAAAAAAAAAAAAAAAAAAAAAAAAAAAATTACATTTTATTTTCAAATTTATAATTTTTGTCTTCTCCTTTTCCGTCAACTTCTAGTTTTTCTTTTTGTTGCTCAAGCTACCTTCATCACTGGAAGACTCTTCTGTTTAGTTTGTACTTGCTAAGTTTTTTAAGGTTGAGAAGCTGATGAACAATAAATAGTACATTTTCTATGGATATAAATAAAAGCATTTTGACAGATATCTTAGGTACTCAGTAGCCTATTTCTCTTTTGTTGATTTATTGGTACTGCTCTCCCTGTCCAAGTCATTTTGTTTGTTAACCAGGAATCCTGAGAAAAATAAAACCTAGATAAATTTCTGTGGTTCAAACATTAATTCTCTTAGTTTGTTTTTTGTTTGGCTTGGTTTTATCTTACTTCATTTTTTAGTGTTTTCTCTTCCTAGCACTGTCTCCCTCCAAGAGCACATATACTCATGTACCATTGACTCCTGTAATAAATGTGTTTATGGATATACATAGTATTTCAGGTGAGACATTATCAAAATTATTTACCAAAAAATATGCGCATCCATGTTTCATGTTAAAATTATTCTTCCTAGGGAAATAATAATATCCTATTATCTATCAGATAAACAAAAATAAAGTTTTCCACAATTTAGATGCCAGTAGGCTAACACCAGCACCTCACATTTATAAAATATATGACTGCCCTTATTACTGCCGTTATAGTGTGTATAAATATATTATATATTATAATATAAATATATTTATTATTGCCTTTATTTTCCACCAACCTGAGAAGTGGAGGATTAGAGAAGTTAAGTAATTTACCCATGTTCACGTACTTATTTAGTGACTGGCATAGCTAAGGATTGAGTGCATTTCTAGCCAGATTTACATTTCTAAATTTGCTTAATAGAACTGTGTCTTTGCACAGTCATTTTTTTTTTAAACAGTTGCAACCTCTTTCATTTGACTCCCCAAAGTAAGGCATCATGGAAGTGTGAAGCATTGCCATTTTACAATGTATAAAATGTGAATGCTTTCACTTACAGGGAATTTCTTTTCTTTTTGCACACTTCCATGAGTTCTATCGTCTAATTACATCTGATATACAATATCCTATTTCTTACTTCAGTAAATTCTGTTTCCAACAAGTGCCAAGATATTTCATGAAACAAATTCTAAAAATAATGGCTGTGGGGTTAGCTTTCTAACAAGGAAAAAGATACATCCACTTCTTTACACTCATAATGACAAAAATTAAAAAAACACTTTTGTTTGCTAATGTAAAACAAAACAAAACCAAAGTCTTTGGACTAACTTTAATTCTTTTGAAATTACTCTACAGGTACTGAAAAGGCATAAAAACAAACATCAGGCAACAACAGGGTTAACTGTCTCCAAAAAACACATCTCAGTATCTATTTAAGGTTATGATTTTCTAAAACAAGTGTATGTGAATTTCAAAATGTTTTAGAAGATACATAATTTTAAATATTCTTTTGAAGGGTATAAGATCAAAAACTTTACAGGTAACTGCCCTCCTGTACCATGCATTGATTTTTCCTGCCCAGTAAAAGCAGACAGAATTAAAGATCTGTGACTATTTTCTATTCTCCATTAGCAAAATCCCTTGTTTTAAATAAGGGACCAAAATAAATAACAAATACAAGTATTCCCTTCTTAAATCATTATTTGAATACAAATAATTTGTGCTTGATTTTTATGTTTCAATAAAATAAAAAGGTTGTTATTAGAAATACCCATACCTGTATAATTTCTGCCTTTAATACACGACTCAAAGTGATGGGAAAATTAGCCTAGGCTGCAACAGAGAATTGACTACAAGGGACTAGGACTTCTTCTGTGGATCCCCTCTCCAGTCACAGGGCAAGACTTACTGGTAAAGTCCTTATATTTGCATTTGCTAGGAAACACTGGTTCAGAGATAACTTTTTACTTGTCAACAGTCCCTGGTGTTCTAGAGTTCCCTTACATGTTTGATTTATTATGAAGTACTTGAAATACACAAAACATGCAAAGAATAACATAATAAATTCCTATGTGTCTGTCAACCAGATTTTAAACAAGTTGACATTGTGCTGTATTTGTATTTTATTCTTACAGAAATGAAAGATTTACCAATACAATTTATACTTACTTTATCTCCCTGCCCAAACATTCCTTTCCCCTTCTCCTCAGATAGAGTTCGTGCCTAAAAGTATATTTATACTTTTACTGCATGAGTACATTGCATAAACCATATAAAAACAATAAAATATAGAATACTTTGGCAATTTTAAGGTTTGAATAAATTGCATTATACTGTGCTATCTTCTCCCACCCCCCCCCCCTTAACAGTATGTATTTAAGCAGTGTTGCTTTAGAATTGATTAGCTCTAGTTTAGTCATTTTATCTCTGAGTATTATTCATTTTTATGAATTAATAAACCACAATTGAATTTTCCCATTCTTTTTTATAGATATTTAAGTTCCCCCATCTTCATGTTTCTTTGTTTATTGATTAGTTTCGGTATTACAAATTTTTGTAACGAATAGTGCTGTCAAACAAAAACAAATCCAAACTTAAAAAGCAGTTTTATTCATGAGAAAAACAATTGCCATAGGAAGAACACTCCAATTTCAGAAATCTGCAAGCATCTCAATCAAATTTTAAAAATTCATTTTATAGGGTAAACATGGAAAAAACAGAAGTAAGCAGAAATCTTTTTAGGGGAAGCTGAACATGCAAGGAGAAATGACCAGTAGGATCTGACAAGAAAAGGGCCTCACTATTGTCAGTTGAATACCAGGAGAAGCTGAGAATGGGAGCAGATTCCACATTTTAGTGCTTACACATGCTTGGGGCACATGGTGCTCAGGGGCTTGTAGGAAGGAGACAAGCCTGACTAAAGTTTGGTCAAGACAAAGCTGAGGACAAGAAATGGCCAATTGTGAACATTTGATCAATCTTCCTCACTGTTTAAGAGAAAAAGTATATGCTTAGACACTATTAGAAATGGAATAAGAGTCATTGCAGGGTTAAGGTTGGTCCAAATAGTTTTCGGGGGTAAGGTGCCCTTCACATTCTTATTGACCCTGAAGGACTAGAGGTATCTTATAGTGAGTATGCTGTCAGACTGACAGCTGTTGGAGGGTCTTAGAAATCAGGCATTTAACAAAATATATATATATATATATAAGAAGAAAATTTTTAAAATAAGTATTAAAGGTTGAACAAGTGAATAGAACCAAAATATGAGGTTTGGACAGAGACAGTTGAGAAGATTCCAAGATATTGGGCCTAAAGCGTCTACATTCAGATAGTAGAATGAGGATAACAATGGCAATCTGAGAATTTCCCAGTTTACAGTCTGAATACTTTTGGTGATGACATAGACATCAGCGGATTCTAGGAACATGAACATGTCTTCCAAGCACTGTGCATGTGCCTCTTCAGAAAGCCAGAATCGTGTGCAGATGATGTGCAGGACTGCCAACTGGAGTTCTGGAGTTCTTTGGCAATGATACTGAAAGTTCTGGTAATGTTGTCCACAGTTATGGATATTTTCTGGGGTAGAGCAAGGAAAATTCAAGAGTTTTGTCAAATTTCCCAAGTAGCCCACTGAACAACAGCTTCAGGCACAAAGGTTGTTCATACATGATCTGCTGCAGTAGTTAAGTCTTCCAGATTTTACTCTCAATCTTTTAACCTCCTTTTCTAAGGCTTCTTAAGAACCCTCCTTCTAGGGCTACTATTATGTGCCTGAGTTTGTAGTTGTAACATGTTAGTGTAGACCTTTGGGCTTGTCTGGAGCCTGGAAAATTTAGAGGTAATAGAATGAGAAAAAATTAGAGGTTAAGATCAGAAGAAAAGGCAGTCTGGTTAAAAATTTGATAAACACTAGGTTTGCAAGATCTTGTTAACTAGGTTAACTAGGTTAACAAGATCCCCGTTCAATTAGCAGGTAGATACCAAGAGGTACCACTATGCCTCATTAGGGGCTATCCAAATTCATAAAATAATTTTCCCCTGAGTTTGCATCTTGGAATTCATAGGTGCTCTTTTGATAGAGATGTTATCTCATCCAATTAAGAAGAAGATAATGATTAGGTTTGTGCTTACAGAATGAACAGTCTGAAGCATACTGGGTAAAATTATGTTTAGGATCATCTAAGTCTATTAGATTCATGTACTCCTGCCTCCCATGGTAATGGTGTATGTATTTGTATTGGTGGCAAAGTATGTTTGATTGCAAATAGTTTTAGGTACATGAAATGGCCTTTGGTTATGTCACAGTGGAAGCACAAATTGCCTTTTTTGAAAAGTATTAAGTTGAAGGAGGGTCCTTTTGAAATCTAGAGTAGAAAGCAAAAGGGCCACTGAATGATTACACAGAGGATGACTTTAAATCTGACACCGGTATAGGAATTTAGGGGAAACCAGAGGCTTACAAAGGAAAGGGAGTATATGCCAACAATCAAAAGTAGAGTTGTGAGATTGTGCTATAAATTGAATAAAACGATGTCATAGATTCTGGGGTCCTTGCAGGGATGGAGGAATTATTCAAGGGAGAACAGGTCATAGGTCTGGTGAGGGAGGAATAGATAGTACAATATAAATCTTATTATATAAAGTTATGCTTTCAATGTGGAGAGTTATAGGAATAGCAAAAGTGATGTGGGAGGGGATAGAGAAGGATGAAGCCAAGGAGGACAAGAAAAATAATGAGAACTAAAAGTAGTTAAGAGAATCCTAGGAGGCCATGTTCTGACATCTGAGGTGGAAACTGATGACTTCATGGTGTCATCAGCTTGTCTTAAAGCTATCTACTTCATGGCTCTGTATGCTTCTGGGGACTTTTGAGAAAGCCTCAGTTTAAGCTTTCCATTTGGAGTGGACTTCCATTCAGAGCAGGGTTTATACCTTTTCAGTTGAGAAATATGAATCCAGGTTTATATCCCCTGGAGTTTGACAACAGTGTTAATGGTAAAGGGGATGACATAAGCTTCCTTCCAACAGGGTTCAAAATTAATTTTCACGTGATATCAGCTCCAGAGAACTAAGCCCCGAATTTCTAGGCTTCCATCCAAACCCCTCTTCAGCCCCTAATTTCTAGGCTGAAGAGGGGTTTGGATGGAAGAACTGGAGGAATAGCAGCCTTATTCTGTTGATGATTAGTGTGGATATAATAAGTCCCTTGCAATATTTAGGATGTTTGAATTGACCAAGATAGAATTTTCAAAAGCCCATACAGAATAGGAAATAGTTATGGACCATTCAGTTATTATTTCTTATAGGGTCAGTTGCTGTGACCCATATAGAGAGGCTCAGAGAGCAATCAGGGCTAAAGGTAAAACCTTAAGCAGTAGGAAATTGAGTTCTTTCATCAGTTTTGTACGTTTTAACTTTAATAGTCCATTAACTCTATCATTCCAGATGACTGGAAATGATAGAATTTGTGTCATTTGGGGATAAGGGAAGAACTTACTGGATTGCTTAGAGGACTACCAAAGAAATGGGTCCCTTGGTCAGGTGAAAGGGCCAGTGGAATTCCCCACGCAGGGAATACTTATTGTAACAAACGTTTAGTAACAGTAGTGGCAGTGAGTGGTACTTTCATAAGGGAAAACGTCAAGCCAGTGAGAGTACATAGATATGATAATATATATTAATTTCCATGAGATTTAGCAAACTGAATAAATATAATTGCCAATAAAGAAAAGGTCCTGCTGGAAAGGTTCCTTTTTTTGTCCTACCTTTGCAGGTTTATCAGGATTATATTTTTGAGGTGTGGGACAGGAAGCCACGACTTGTTTCAGATGGGGTAAACTTTCCCCACCAATGTTTGTGGAGGAGTTGATTTAGTTTCTTCCTTCCTTGATGAGTGATTTTATAAAGTTCAGAAACTGAATTTCAGGTAAGGGACTGAGGAAAGACCAAGGGGCTATCTGAGTGTTTCCAAGGTTCAACCACTTAGATAAGACATTTGACTTGTTTCCAGTTGGCCTTTTAACGTTCAAACGCTTTGAACTGGGAGGTTTTAAGTACCTTAACTAGAGGATCAGGTGTAATCAGAGTAGATTTAGGATCTTATCTGATTGTGGTGAGGGTGTAACAGCTTTATGACAGTTTAGTATATCTATCAAGAGTAAATTTACTTTTGCTTCAGGGGTTTTGTAGCCGATGTGTGCTCCTATCTTAAGTATGGTTATTTCCTTTGGCAATAATAAAGTACCTAAGAAGTCAGACAACTGCTTTTCATTCTCCAGTGGTGTCCCAGCTGTTGTCTTAAATTCTCTGGCTTTCCATAACATATGAAAATCATGTGCTATCCCCAAAATATATCTACTGTCCCTATAGATGTTAAATTTCTTATCTTTACCAAAGATAAGAAGCTTCTGTGAGAGCCACAAGTTCAGTGATCTGAACTGACTTAGCACCAAATAAAGACTCATGCTTTCTGGGATTTTGAAAATTTGTAGTGGCATATACTGCCTGAACATTTCCTTCTGAGATACAGAGATAGGAGCCATCAACAAAGAGATTGAGGTCTGGGTTTGCAAGGAAGATTTCTAAAAGGCCAAGATGGGAGAGGATTGAGGCTTGAGTGTCCATAATAGAATCATGCAGTTATTCTTCCATTGAGAGAGGGAAGAAAGGCAGGATTGAGACTTTGACATGGGTGGATAGTGATGTGGAAGGAGAAAGCCGAAGAATTTCATAACAGGTGAACTGAGAGTTCAAAAACTGTTGAGTATTTTCAGTTAGGAGAAGGGTCCAAACCACATAAGGGACATAAAATGTTCAGGGTATGACCTAGCACAAGGTCAGCTGTAGTTTGAACTAATTGTGCAGTTGCCACTACTGCTAGCAAGCAAGGAGGGAAAACTTGAGCTGTAGGATGCCAGGTAAGAGGAAGATATCTGATTAACCTCTGATTTCCATTATGTTTTTGAGAAAGGACCCCTATGGCATTTTCTTCTGTTTTATGAACAAATAGGAAGAATGGCAAAGAGTAGTCAGGAAGCCCTAAGTGGGGTGGAACAAAGGGAGAACTTAGGGATTGAAATTGTTATAGTAGGCAAGTCCCATTTTAGAGGTTCAGACACAAGATTTTTTAGTCATGCCATATAAGGGGGGTGCTCTAGCAGAGAAGGTAGGAATACACATTCTACAATAGTCAGTTCCAGAAAGCCTTGAAGTTGTCTCTTGGTTCAGATAGGAGGCTGTTAAGTCTGGTCTTCATGTGATCTGGGGATCAGGTTTTTCCTTCAGAGGGAATATCATGACCTAAATAGTGGACTTGGAGGTAGCAGAGCTGAACTTTATCACTTGAGACCTTATGGCCCTTCTTAGAGTAGTCTTTTAATAAGTATTGGATGTCATGTAGAGATTTGCTGAATGTCTTAGAACAAAGAAGGTGGTCATCTACATATTGAATGACGATTTAATTACAAGGGAAGATCAAGTCTTTTGTATTTTCACTTAAAGTCCAGGAAAAATGTGTGGGGGTTTCTGTAATTCCCTGGTGCTCAAGTGTATTGTTGATTTTCCCATGTAAAAGTAAACAGGTATTGGGAATTAGAATGAAAGGATATGCTGAAGAAAGTGAAGTATAAAGCAACAGGGGTAAAATGAGCGGCATTGGAGGACAGGATGAAAGACAGGATGGTATTTGGGAGGACATAGTGAGGTCTACATCCACCTTTAAGGACTTTGTCTCCCAGATATGGCCTAAGTCTATTGTTCCTATAGCCCCAAGTGAGTCAGGAATGTGAGTAAACATGCCTTGAATGTGGGAATTGTTAATGACTTGGGAACTGTAAAGGGGGCAAGAAAACTGGGGTTATCTATTAGGACTGTCAGAGAACGAAGATGAGTGGGAGAGGAATCCTGGGCTTTAAGGGTAAGTACCTGAGGTGAACATGAAATATTAAAATTCTAATTAGAATGCAAGTCTCTGCCTGTTAGATAAACTGAATGGTGGAACTTAATAAAAAGCTGTGTGGGGCAGCATGAGGCCCAAGAGATATAGAAAGGACATAAGGGATAAAACATGTGGTGAATTATCTAACTGCACCTCAGAGATTGTGTACTCTGAGGGATAAGGGTGGAAAATTGCGAGGTGTCAGATGTGGAGCAGGTGACTCCAGTGCCTACCAGAAAGGTGGTGGATTGCCCATTGAATGCCGTTATTATTTCTTCTAACCTATTTAAGAGTATTTGAGGACAGAGAAGAGCAGATCTCTCAGAGCGAAGTCACTGAGACTCTAAAGTTATTGTCTTTTTGTCCTGGGGTGTTCTTTTAGTATCCTTTCCCTAATAGCCACAAGTATCTCTACCAAATACTTTGGCGAAGTTGAGGGTGGCCCTAAGGTGTTAGAATGATTTCTCTCAACTTTTTTTCAAGTTAGAGAGTCATAAGTCTGTGCTGTATACACTTAGCTTTGTTAGCCTGTACAGGCATACCTCAGAGATACTGCAGATTTCATTTTAGATCACCACAATAAAGCAAATATCACAATCAAGCAAGTCAGACAAATTTGGTTTCCCAGTGCATGTGAAAGTTATGTTTACACTATAGTGTAGTCTATTAAGTGTTCAAAAGCATTATGTCTAAAAAAGAAATGTATATACCTTAATTAAAAAACACTTTATTCCTAAAAATGCTAACAATCATCTGAGCTTTCAGCAAGTCATAATCTTTTTGCTGGTGGAGGATCTCCCTTCAGTGTTGATGGCTATTGACTGATCAGGAAGGTGGTTGACAAAGACTGGGGTGGCCATAGCAATCTCTTAAAATAAGACCACAATGAAGTTTGACTCATTGATTGACCCTTCCTTTCACAAATGATTTCTCTGTAGCAGGCAATACTGTTTGACAGCATTTTTCCCACATTAGAACTTCTTTCAAAATTGGAGTCAATCCTCTCAAACCCTGCCACTGCTTTATGAACTAAGTTTAAGTAATATCTAAATCCTTCATTGTCATTTTAACAGTCTTCACACCATCTTCACCAGGAGTAGTTTCCATCTCAAGAAACAATTTTCTTTGCTCATCCATAAGAATCGACTCCTCATCAGTTAAAGTTTTATCATGAGATAAGTGCTCTTGCTGTTTTCACCACATGTGCAGTTACTTCCCCCACTGAAGTCTTAAACCCCTCAAAGTCATCCATGAGGGTTGGAATCGACTTCTTCCAAACTCCTATTAATGTTGCTATTTCAACCTCTTCCCATGACTCACAAATGTTCTTAATGATATCTAGAATGATTAATCCTTTCCAGAAGACTTTCAATTTACATTAACCTGATCATCAGATGAATCACTGTCTATGGCAGCTAGAGACTTAAAATACGTATTTCTTAAATAATAAAACAATATTGAAAATTACTCTTTGATCCATGGTTTGCAGAATTGATGTTGTGTTAGCAGGCATGAAAACAACATGAATCTCATTTACATCTCTATCAGAGCTCTTGGGTGACCAAGTGCATTATCAATGAGCAGGAATAGTTTGAAAGAACTGTTTTTCTGAGCAGTAAGTCTCCACAGTGGGCTTCAAATATTCAGTAAACTATGTCATAAACAGATGCACTGTCATCCAGGTTTGTTGTTCCATTTATAAACACAGGCAGAGTAGATTTAGCAAAATTCTAAGGGTTGTAGGATTCTTGGAATGGTAAATGAGCTTCAACTTAAAGTTATCAGCTTCATTAGCCCCAACCAGAGAATCAGCTTGTCCTTTGAAACTTTGAAGACAGGCATTGACTTCTCCTCTTGAGCTATGAAAGTCCTAGATGGCATCTTCTTCAAATGGAAGGCTGTTTCTTCTACATTGAAAATCTGTTGTTTAGTATAGCCACCTTCATTAATTTTCTTAGCTAGATCTTATGGATAACTTTCTGCAGCTTCTATATCAGCACTTGCTGCTTCACCTTGCACTTTTACCTTTTGGAGATGGCTCCTTTCCTTAACCTCATGAACCAAGCTTCAAAATTTTCTTCTCTTGCTTCCTCACCTCACTCAGCCTTGCTGTAAATTAGGCTTTGGCTTAAGGGAATGTTGCAGCTGGTTTGATCTTCTATCCAGACCACTAAAATTTTCTCTATATCAACAGTAAGTTGTTTCACTTTAACATCCATGTGTTTACTGGAGTAGCATTTTTAATTCCCTTCAAGAACTTTTCCTTTTCATTCACAACTTGGCTAACTATTCATGCAAGAGGCCTAGCTTTTGGCTTGTTTTGGCTTTAGACATGTCCTCCTCACTAAGTTTAATCATTTCTAGCTTTTGATTTAAAGTGAGAGACATACGACTCTTCCTTTCACTTGATTACTTAGAGGCCATTGAGGATTATTAACTGGACTAATTTCAGTATCATTGTGTCTCAGGGAATAGGGAGGCCCAAGGAGAGGGAGAGAGACAGGGGAACAGCCAGTCAGTGGAGCAGTCAGAACATATGCAACATTTATGGATTAAGTTCGCTGTCTTATATGGGTGTGGTTCCTGGCACCCCAAAACAATTACAATAGTAACAACAAAGATCACTGATCACAGGTCACCATAACAAATATAATAATAATGAAAAATTTTGAAATACCACAAGAATTACCAAAATGTGACACAGAAACACAAAGTGAGCAACTACTGTTGGAAAAATGGCATTAATAAACTTGCTTAAAGCAAGGTTGCCAGAAACCTTCAATTTCTAAAATATACAATGTCTGATAAGCACATTAAATGAGGTATGCCTGTATATCATCATGATGCCTTGTTAAAGCTTGGAATTCAGAGAAAGGGAAATTTTGCCAGTTAATGCGAGAAAAAGAATGGAGCAAGAATCAAGAAGATGCAAGAAATGTTTAACAAAGACCTAGAAGAATTAAAGAACAAACAGACAAAAATGAACAATACAATAAATGAAATTTTAAAAAATACAATAGAAGGAATTGATAGCAGAATAACTGAGGCAGAAGAATGGATAAGTGAGCTGGAAAACAGATTGTGGAAATCACTGCTGCAGAACACAGTAAAGAAAAAAGAATGAAAAGAAATGAAGACAGTCTACGAGACCTCTGGGACAACATTAAATGCACCAACATTCACATTATAGGGGTCCCAGAAGGAGAAGAGAGAGGAAAAGGACCTGAGAAAATATTTGAAGAGATAATAACTGAAAATTTCCCTAACATGGGAAAGGAAACAGTCACCCAAGTCCAGGAAGCACAGACAGCCCCAAGCAGTATAAACCCAAGGAGGAACATGCTGAGACACATACTAATCAAATTGACAAAAATTAAGCACAAAGAAAAAATATTAAAAGCAGCAAGAGAAAAATGACAAATAACATACAAGGGAACTCCCATAAGGTTATCAGCTGATTTCTCAGCACAAACTCTGCAGGTCAGAAGGGAGTGGCACCATATATTTAAAGAGATGAAAGGGAAGAATCTACAACCAAGAATACTCTGCCCAGCAAGGCTCTCATTCAGATTTGATGCAGAAATCAAAAGCTTTACAGACAAACAAAAACCAACAGAATTCAGCTCCACCAGACCAGCTTTGCAACAAATGCTAAAGGAACTCCTCTAGGAGAGAAAGAGAACAGCTACTTAAAACAACATTTTATATATATATATATATATATATATATATATATATATATATATAGACTGCTATATCAAAACCTCATGGGAACAGCAAACCCAAAAACTATAATAGGTACACACACGAAAAAGCAAAAGCAACCCAAACACAACACTAAAGATGGACATCAAACTGCAAGAGAAGAGAATAAAAGGGGAAGGGAAGAATAAAGACCTGAAAAAAACAAACCCAAAACAATTAAGAAAATAGTAATAGGAACATACATATCAATAATTACCTTAAATGTAAATGGATTAAATGCTCCAACCAAAAGACAAAGACTGGCTGAATGTATACAAAAACAAGACCTGTATATATGCTGTCTACAAGAGACCGCTTCAGACCTAGGGACACATACAGACCAAAAGTGAGGGGATGGAAAAAATATTCCATGGAAATGTAAATCAAAAGAAACCTGGAGTAGCAATACTCATACCAGACAAAATAGACTTTAAAACAAAGTCTGTTACAAGAGACAAGGCGGGTCTCTACATAATGATCAAGGGATCAATTCAAAGAGAAGATGTAACAATTGTAAATATATATGCACCCAACATAGGAACACCTCAATATATAAGGCAAATGCTGGCAGCCGTAAAAGGGGAAATCTATAGTAACACATTAATAGTGGGAGACTTTAACACCCAACTTACACTAATGGACAGATTATCCAGACAGAAAATTAATAAGGAAACACAAGCCTTAAATGACATGTGAAACCAGAGGGACAGTTGGTATTTATAGATATTCCGTCCACAAGCAGAAGAATACACATTCTTCTCAAGTGCACATGGAACAGTCTCCAGGATTGACCACATGCTGGGCCACAAATTGAGCCTTGGTAAATTTAAGAAAATGGAAATATATCAAGCATCTTTTCCAACTAAAACATTATGAAATTAGAAATTAACTACAGGAAAAAACTGTAAGGAACACAAACAAGTGGAGGCTAAACAATATGCTACTAAGCAACCAATGGATCACTGAAGAAATCAAAGAGGAGATCAAAAAATACTTAGAGACAAATGAAAATGAAAGCACAGGGCTTCCCTGGTGGCGCAGTGGTTGAGAATCTGCCTGCTAATGCAGGGGACACGGGTTCGTGCCCCGGTCCGGGAAGATCCCACATGCCGTGGAGCCTGCGCGTCCGGAGTCTGTGCTCCGCAACGGGAGAGGCCACAGCAGTGAGAGACCCGCGTACCGGAAAAAAAAAAAAAAAAAAAGAGGCAACGATAGTAGAGGCCCGCGCATTGCGATGAAGAGTGGCCCCTGCTTGCCACAACTAGAGAAAGCCCTAGCACAGAAACGAAGACCCAACACAGCCATAAATAAATAAATAAATTTTAAAAAAAATATAAATAAATAAAAAAAAAAAATGAAAGCACAATGATCCAAAAACTATGGGATGCAGCAAAATCAGTTCTAGGAGGGAAGTTTATAGCAATACAATCTTACCTCAGGAAACAAGAAAAATCGCAAATAACCTAACCTTGCACCTAAAGCAACTAGAGAAAGAAGAACAAACAAAACCTAAGTTAGTAGAAGGGGAGAAATCATAAATATCATAGCAGAAATAAATGAAATAGAGACAAAGAAAACAGTAGCAAAGACTAATGAAACTAAAAGCTGGTTCTTTGAAAAGATAAACAAAATTGATAAACCTTTAGCCTGACTTATCAGGAGAAAAAGAGAGAGAAATCAAATCAATAAAATCAGAAATGAAAAAGGAGAAGTTACAACTGACACCACAGAAATACAAAGGATCATAAGAGACTACTACAAGCAACTGTATGCCAGTAAAATGGACAACCTGGACGAAATGGACAAATTCTTAGAAAGATACAATCTCCCAAGGCTGAACCAGGAAGAAATAGAAAATATGAACAGACCAGTCACAAGCACTGAAACTGAAATGGTGATCAAAAAACTCCCAACAAACAAAAGTCCAGGACCTGATGGCTTCACAGGTGAATTCTATCAAACATTTAGAGAGGAGCTAACACCTATCTTTCTGAAACTGTTCCAAAAAATTGCAGAGGAGGGTAAACTCCCAAACTCAATCTGTGAGACCACCATTACCCTGATACCACAACCACACGAAGATAGAAGATAAAAGAAAATTAGAGGCCAATATCACTGGTGAACATAGGTGCAAAAATCCTCAACAAAATACTAACAATCTGAATCCAACAGTACATTAAAAGGATTATACACCATGATGAAGTGGGATTTATCCCAGGAATGCAAAGATTTTTCAACATTTGCAAATCAATCAGTGTGATACACCACATCAACAAATTGAAGAATAAAAACCATATGATCATCTCAATAGATGCAGAAAAACCTTTTGACAAAATTCAGCACCCATTTATGACAAAAACTCTCCAGAAAGTGGGCATAGAGGGAATATACCTCAACGTAATAAAGGCCATAAATGACAAACCTACAACTAACATCATACTCAGTGGTGAATTGCTGAATGCATTTCTTCTAAGATCAGGAAGAAGACAAGGTTGTCCACTCTCACAACTATTATTCAACATAGTTTTGGAAGTCCTAGCCACTGCAATCAGAGAAGAAAAAGAAATAAAAGGAACCCAAATTGGTAAAGAAGAATTTAAATTGTCACTGTTTGTGGATGACATGATACTATACATGGAAAATACTGAAGATGCTATCATAAAATATTAGAGCTAATCAATGAATTTGGTAAAGTTGCAGGATACAAAATTAATATACAGAAATCTGTTGCATTTCTATACACTGACAATGAAAGATCAGAAAGAGAAATTCAAGAAACAATCCCATATACCGTTGCATCAAAAAGAATAAAATACTTAGGAATACACTTACCTAAGGAGACAAAAGTCCTGTATTCCAAAAGCTATGACACTGATGAAAGAAATGAAAGATGATGCAAACAGATGGAAAGATATACCATGTTTCTTGGATTGGAAGAATCAATATTGTCAAAATGCCTATATTACCCAAGGCAGTCTACAGATTCAATGCAATATCAATAAATTACCAATAGCATTTTTCACAGAACTAGAACCAAAAAAATCTTAAAATTTGTATGGAGACACAAAAGACCCCGAATAGCCAAAGCACTCTTGAGAAAGAAAATTGGAGCTAGGGGAATTACGCTCCCTGATTTCAGACTATACTACAAAGCTATAGCCATCAAAACAGTAAGGTACTGTCACAAAAATAGAAATATAGATCAATGGAACAGGATAGAAAGCCCAGAAATAAACCCACTCACTTATGGTCAATAAATCTACAACAAAAGAGGCAAGAGGGCTTCCCTGGTGGCGCAGTGGTTGGGAGTCCGCCTGCCGATGCAGGGGACATGGGTTCGTGTCCCGGTCTGGGAGGATCCCACATGCCGCGGCAGCGGCTGGGCCCGTGAGCCATGGCCGCTGAGCCTGCGCGTCCGGAGCCTGTGCTCCACAACGGGAGAGGCCACAGCAGTGAGAGGCCCGCGTATCCCAAAAAAAAAAAAAAAAAAAAAAAAAGAGGCAAGACTATACAATGGGGGAAAGACAGTCTCTTCAATAAATGGTGCTTGAAAAACTGGACAGCTACATGTAAAAAAAATGAAATTAGAACATTATTTAACACCATACACAAAAATAAGCTCAAAATGGGTTAAAGACCTAAGTATGAGACCAGACACTATAAAACTTCTAGAAGAAAGCATAGGCAAAACACCCTCTGAAATTAATTGCAGCAATATCTTTTTTGTCTGTCTCCCAGAGTAATGGAAATAAAAACAAAAATAAACAAATGGGACCTAATTAAACTCAAAAGCTTTTGCACAGAAAAGGAACCATAAACAAAATGAAAAGACAACATACAGAATGGGACAAAATATTTGCAAACGATGCAACTGACAAGGGCTTAATGTCCAAAATATACAAACAGCTCATACAACTCAACAACAACAAAAAACAATTCAATCAAAAAATGGACAGAAGACCTAAAAAATACACGTTTCTCCAAAGAAGACATACAGATGGGCAAGAGGCACATGAAAAGATGTTCAACATGTCTAATTATTAGAGAAATGCAAATCAAAAATACAATGAAATATACCTCACACCAGTCAAAATAGCTATCATCAAAAAATCCACAACCAATAAATGCTGGAGAGGGTGTGGGAAGAAGGGAACCCTCCTACATTGTTGGTGGGAATGTGAATTGGTATAGCCACTATGGAGAACAGTATGGAGGTTTCTTAAAAAACTAAAAATAGAACTACCACATGACCCAGCAATCCCACTACTGGGCATATACCCTAAGAAAGCCATAATTCAAAAAGAGTCATGTACCACAATGTTCATTGCAGCTCTATTTACAATAGCCAGGACATGGAAGCAACCTAAGTGTCCATTGACAGATGAATGGATAAAGAAGATGTGGCACATATATACAATGGAATATTACTCAGCCGTAAAAAGAAACGAAATTGAGTTATTTGTAGTGAGGTGGATGGACCTAGAGTCTGTCATACAGAGTGAAGTTGTGGTACCTATATGCAATGGAATGTTACTCAGCCATTAAAAAGAATGAAATAATGCCACTTGCAGCAACATGGATGGACCTAGAGATTGTCACACTGAGTGAAGTCAGACAGAGAAAGAGAAATACCATATGATATCGCTTATGTGTGGAATCTAAAAAGAAATTATACAAATGAACATATTTACAAAATTGAAACAGACTCACATACTTAGAGAACAAACTTATGGTTACCGGGGGGGAAGGGTGGAGGGAAGTGATAGGGAGTTTGCGATTGACACGTACACACTGCTATATTTAAAATGGATAACCACCAAGGACCTACTGTATAGCACAGAGAACTCTGCTCAATATTATGTAACAACCTAAATGGGAAAAGAATTTGAAAAAGAATTAATGCATGTATATGTATAATTGAATCACTTTGCTGTACACCTGAAGCTATTACAATAGTGTTAATCAACTATACTCCACTATATAAAATAAAAAGTTAAAATAAAAAGAGAGCCATGAAAAGTCCTGCTCAAATAGGAAAGAACTTGAAGAAGTCAATTTAATAGAATTAAAGCAACTCCCAATTATGCTAATTCAAGATAGTGTCTGGAGCACTGGATTATGAGTTGTGACTCACCACCGTGGATCCAGATTTCCCCAGCTAAGATGGACACAAGGGTTTGAGAAGCCAGCATGAATACCAAGGTAAAGACCACAGGGTGTGTGCAGTGGTCAGTACTCCATCCATGTCATGGCACTAGAAACTGTCAAATTAAAAACAAACCTGGATTTAGAGAGAGGTTTTATTCAGAAGAAATACTCCTGCAATAGGGAGAATGCTGCAATCTCAGAAATCTGCACTCACCTCACAATCAAACAGAAAAGGCTTTTTGGTTTATAGGGTAAAGGAAGGGCAAGCACAGATGTACAGAATCTTTTTTTTTTTTTTTTTTTTTTTTCCGGTATGCGGGCCTCTCATTGTTGTGGCCTCTCCCGTTGCGGAGCACAGCCTCCGGACGCGCAGGCTCAGCGGCCATGGCTCACGGGCCCAGCCGCTCCACGGCATGTGGGATCTTCCCGGACTGGGGCACAAACCCGTGTCCCGTGCATCGGCAGGCAGACGCTCAACCACTGTGCCACCAGGGAAGCCCCAGAATCTTTTAAGGGGAAGCTGGACAAGTAAAAGGAAGTGACCAGTGAATATACCAAGAAAGGGTCTTGCTGTGATCAGCTGATTCCCAGGAGAAGCTGAGAGGAGGGGCAGATTCTACTTTTTTCAGTGCTTTCTCATACTTAAGAGCATGCAGAGTTCAGGAACCTAGAGGAAAGAGAGAAGCCTGACTAAAGCTGGTCAAGATGAAGAGAGGGTAAGAAATAACAACTGCAAACCTTTTGTGATCCTAAACATTTCTCCTTTGTTTATGTGTGAGACATTCTCTAGAACAGGGGTCAGAAAACATTTTTTTTTGTAAAAGAGAAGAGAGTAAATAATTTAGGCTTTGTGGCCATATGGTCTCAGTTGTAACTCTGCCATTATGACTTGAAAGCAGCCATAGACCTATCTAACAGATTGGGTAGGATTACACTGTAGTGTTACTTCATTCACAAAATAGGTGCCTGGACAGATATGACCCTTGACCATATTTTGCCAACCCATGCTCTATGGTGTCATATCAGTTAGGAATTGAATTTCCTGAAATGTGAGAAAAAACACAAATAATAGCTGCTTAAACACCCTTCCTAGTAGCATCAACATAAGGCCACATCTATCTGCAAGGGAGCTTGAGAAATATAGGTATTGAGCAAAGCATATCACTCCCAAATAAATTCTTATTTGTGATTTAGAAAGAAATACAACCAATTTCTCATTTAAGTTTGTTTATTTTGCCTTTTGTAGTACATCTTTGATGTGAGGTATAAAAATGGGAGACTAGTGTATGAGAATTGACCCAGACTTTATAATGATCTCTATTCAACTCAAGTTTATATAAAACTAGGCTACAATTAATCTTATCTTATCTTAAAATAGAAGCATAAAATGTTCCTAAAAGTCTTTTTTATTTTGCTGTATTCATTATAGTATTTGACATGGAGTCTGAGAGAATGGGAGCTGATTTAATGATTTTTAAAAAGCACTAGTCTTCCCTAAATTACAATGATCAAAGATAAGTAGGCCTTAAACATAAAGGGAGTTTCAAATCCTGAGGATTTTGCATGAAATGTTTGAACTGAGGCAGTAAGCATTTATAAACTGTCTTTCAAATATCTTTGGACTGAGAGAGCATTTAAAGTTTCCATGGAATTGTAATTCAGGGCATGAAAGGGCAACACATGTCTGTTTTCCTCACTAAGAATAAGGCTGTTTGGGATTTCATTGGTTCATGTCCTAAAGCCATCTTTTTTGCTCATTTATACATTTCTTCATGGAGACAATTCATTCTTTGGATGTGAAAGTCCCCCACTCTTAGCTAGTTTAGCTATTTGTATGCTGATCAGTGTTAGAATGTGAGAAATCCCCCTTGAGCACTCCTCTAGTCTTTTCAAGGCCAATCTTATCTTTACAAACATTTCTTGATCTGCTTTATCATCCTGCACTGGAGAAGATGGATTTGATTTTTTTTTAGTTAAACATTGTTCTTGGTTTAAAGTAGATAATGCTATACTGTTTAATCTTCTGTTCTTTCTACATTCTTTAATTCCTTGAGTCCTTTCTCATTTTAATTTTGTATTGCTGCATTGCCTATCTTTGACTTCGCCATATATCTCTTTTTTAAAAATGTTTAGTGTTTAGAACTTACATACCAGAGATTAAGAAGATTTGTTTTGGACTAGATAAAAAGTGATTCAATAATTATCAGCAGCTTTTTTTTTTTTCATTTTAACAGTTATATCTGTTTCATTTTATGGTTTTGAGGGTGTACTAATTTCTTTTACTTCCTAATATTTAAAACCATTGTATATCTAATTGTCATCAATAACCTATTTAAATTACTATTTTAATAAAAATGTATTATTCATCAAGGGGCAATAAGAAGAGGTAATTTTTACCCTGATGCTGTACAGGCTGAAAACCCCTTCTTCTGGCCATAGTCTGAACTAAAAATAAATAACTAAGCATAGAGCATTAAGCTGCAGCATTTAATATGTGTTTATGCTCTTTCTTGATCTGTCCTGGTTGCCCAGTTTTCTTCAGCTTCTGTAGAATTTGTTCTAACTGCTGTAGAATGTCTCGGTAACATTTCTAGAGTTTCATATTTTCATTAGCATTATATTCCTTCAAGGACGGCAAAAACAGAAATCTGTACTTATCAAACTGCCAACTAAAATTAAAAAGAAAAAAATGTCCTGTTATAGTTTCACTTATTAACACAATTTTGTTTCTACCTGATGTCATCAAACAATAGGATGGATGTTAATGTATTTAAACCCTTGGCTGGCATCATCCAAAAGTTCCCCAAAATATATCTGCCCACATCTCATTTGTATTTCCATTTTCTTATACCTCAGGAATAACATATCTGAAGGGAAATAGAAACACAAATCAGGAGCAAGTAACAAGCAGTTCCAGTTTGAGTATTTTTATGAAACACCTGTAAATAGGAGTATTACAATTATATTCTTGTTGAATGATGTGCACTACCTCATATACCTTGGAATGAATAGAATGCAGTCTTGAAACCTATTGTTTTGAATCTTCAAAGATAACTGATTCCTTGGAAATTTAAAGTAGATTTCCATGGATTTCGGGATTAGGGTGATTTTCTACTCAATGTGACTTACTTTAAGTCATTTCCAAATAACAAAGAGGCTCATAATTTCTTCTTTCTCTCCATCTTATGCATTTTCTGTTCTTCACAAAGATACATTTCAATAAATTGTTTGGCTAATACTTTTTCGTCATGATTATTTGCTACTGTTATTCAATCTTTGCATATACTCGCTGTGTAATACATTCTTTAGTTTTGCCTTTTCTCTCCTATATTCAGATATTTTCTTGACCTTAAAAATACTTTCCAACCTACCCCAATGACCCCTACCTCCACAGTTAGGAAACTGTTTAGGAATATTTTAATATTCCTAATGCTATGAGAATATTTCTAAAAAGCCACACACTGATTTTTAGCAAAATCAAACAAATTATAATGAAATGTTTAAAACATAGCCTAACCCACAATTTATAAGTTTTGTTATATTAAAATTTTCTAGTTTTCTTAGGTTTTCTTTTTTGTTTCCTTGGCATTTTCTTTCCATACCTCACACTCAGTATATAGCCAAACACATAGAAATCCACCTGGCACTTAATAAACAGTGAAAAATTGCTATAACACAAAAACCCTCTAAAGGAAATTAGAAAAAAAAATCTCCAAACGTACTTATCATGGAGAAATTTAACCAACTTTTAAGAAAAAATCAAATTGAATCTCTGGTGAACAGTTATGTTAATGATAACTCCTATTTTCCATTTCTAGGTCTAGTTCATAAAATAATTATACTCCAATACCAATTTCTCTCTTTCCCTCTCTGTCTCCCCCCTCCCTCACTAGTATATATATATATATATATATATATATATATATATATAGTAAGGTCTATAAGGTATACTAATCTTAAGTGTATATCTTATGATTATATACACATATTCATATGTATATGTACATACTCCTGTAACCACCCAAAAAAAGACACAGAATATCTCCAGTGCTTCATAAATTTTCACTGTGCGCTTTGCCAGTTTATACTCCCCTCAGAGTATGTACCATGAACATCAGTTAGTTTTATCTCTTTTATTTTGTCCTACAGCTCCCCAAACTTCTTAACTTTTTCAATCTTTCTCCTTTTTAAATTAATAGATTTTATTTTTAGAACAGTTTTAGACTTATAGAAATATTGACAAAATAGTCCAGTATTTCATATATCCCTCTTCACAGTTTCCCCTATTATTAACATATTGCATTAGTGTGGTACATTTTTGCATTTGATGAACCACTGTTGATATATTATTAATAAATAGTTGACATTAAGGATCACTTTATGTTGTACAGTTCTCTGGGTTTTGACAAGAGCATATTGTCATGTATCCATAATTACATACATACAGAATGGTTTTACCACCCTAAAAATTCCCTGTATTTCACCTATTCATGCCTCCTCTACCTCCAGCAAATCCCCAAAACCACTGATTCTATAATTTTCTCTATAGTTTGCCTTTCCCAGATTGTCATGTAGTTGGAATCACACAATATGTAGCCTTTCCACACTTACTTCTTTCACTCAGAAATATCCATTTAAGGTTATCCTATGTCTTTTCATAGCTTGATAGATCATTTCTTTTTTATTGCTGAGTGATAGTCCATTTATGTATATACTCTATTTAGTCATCTGTTGAAAATATCTTGGTTTCTTACAGCTTTATAAATAAAGCTGTTATAAACATTTTTGTTTATGAAAAACAAGCATAAGTTTTCAATTCAATTGAGTAAATAACTAGGAGCATGATTCCTAGATTGCAAGGTAAGAGTGTGTTGTATATTTATCTTTGCAAGAAATTATGGAGCTCTTTTTTTTTTTTTTTTTTTTTTTTGCGATACGCGGGCCTCTCACTGCTGTGGCCTCTCCCGTTGTGGAGCACAGGCTCCGGACGCGCAGGCTCAGCGGCCATGGCTCACGGGCCCAGCCGCTGCCGCGGCATGTGGGATCTTCCCGGACCGGGACACGAACCCATGTCCCCTGCATCGGCAGGCTGACTCCCAACCACTGCGCCACCAGGGAAGCCCTATGGAGCTCTTTTTTAAAGTGGCTGCATGATTTTGCATTCCCACCAGCAAAGAACAAGAATGCCTGTTGCTCTGTACCCTCTGCCCTCACCAGCATTTGGTATTGTGAATTTTTTGGATTTTAGCCATTTTAATAAGTATGTAGTGCTATCACATTGTTTTAATTTGTAATTCCCTAATGATATGTGATTATTATAAAAATATGATATGGTAAATGTTTAGAATTTATTCATATGCTTATTTTCTATTTGCATATCTTCTTTGTGAGGTCTCTGTTCAATCACTTGCCCATTTTTTAATTGAGTTGTTTGTTTTCTTACTGTTGAGTTTTAAGAATTATTTTTATATTTTGGATACAAGTCCTTTATCTTGCAAACATTTTCTTCCAGTCTGTGGCTTGTCTTTCCATTCTCTTAACAGAGAATATCTTCATATCTTCTATCTCATATCTTCTAGAAGTTATATAATTTTGAGTTTTACATTTAGGTCTGTCATTCATTTTCAGTTAATCTTTGTGGAAGGTGTCAGATCTGTGTCTAAAACAATTTTTTTTTTTTTTTTTTTTTTTTTTTTTTTGCGGTACGCGGGCCTCTCACTGTTGTGGCCTCTCCCGCTGCAGAGCAACAGGCTCCGGACGCGCAGGCTCAGTGGCCATGGCTCACGGGCCCAGCCGCTCCGCGGCATGTGGGATCCTCCCACACCGGGGCACGAACCCGTGTCCCCTGCATCGGCAGGCGGACTCTCAACCACTGCGCCACCAGGGAAGCCCCTAAAACAATTTTTTTGCATACGAATGCCCAGTTGTTCCAGCACCATTTGTTGAAATGTCTGTCATTTCTCTGCTGTATCACCCTTGCTCCTTTATCAAAAATCAGTTGGCAATATTTATGTGAGCCTATTACACAAATAGCTATTTCTCCTGTTCCATTAATCTATTTGTCTGTTATTTCGCAAATACTATGTTATCTTAATTACTGAATCTTTACAGTAATCTTAAAGTCAGATAGAGTCATTTCTCCACCTCATTGTTTGTCTTCAATTTTATTTTGTCTAATCTGGGTCTTGTGCCTTTACACATAAACTTCAGAATCAGTTTGTTGATTTTCACAAAATAACTTGCAGGGATTTTGGCTGGGATTGCATTGAATCCATAGGTCACTTGGGAAAAATTGAATCTGAACAATATTGAGTTTTCCTATCCATTTACATGGTCTATTTCTCCATTTATTTAGATCTTCTTTGATTTATTTAACCAGAGTTTTATAGGTTTCCTCGTATAGATCCTGTACATATTTTGTGACATATTTATATCTTAGTATTTCATTTTTGGTTGCAGGTGTGTTTTTTGTTTCAATTTCTGATTTTTAATTGCTGATATGTAGGACGCAATTGAATTCTCTATATTAACCTTGTATGCTGCAACCTTGCTACAACCACTTACTAGTTCCAGGAGTATTTTTGTTGATTATCTGTGATTTTTTACATAGAGAATCATGTCATATATGAACAAAGACAGCTTTATTTACTTTCTCCATATGTATGTCTTTAATTTCCTTTTATTGTTTTATTGCACTAGCTAGGACTTCCAGTGTGATACTGAATATGAGTGATGAGAGGGCATATCCTGCCATGTTCTAGATCTTAAGAGAAAAATATCCAGTTTCTCATCATTATGTATGGTATAAATTGTAGGTTTTTGTAGACATTATTTATTAACTTGAGAAAGGTCCCCACCATTCCTAATGTGCTGAGAGATTATCATGAAGAGTCATTGGATGTTGTAAAGTGCATTTTTTCACATATTGGTATGATTATTCCTTTTTAGCCTATTGATGTGATAGATTACATTATGTGATTTTTTTTAATGTTGAAACTGCTTTGCATTATTGGAATAAATTCACTTGGTTATGTTGTATTATTATTTTTATAAATTTTGGGATTTGATTTGCTAATTTCTGTTGAGGATTTTTGCATCTCTGTTCATGGAAGATATTGGTTCTGTAATGTATATCCTTCTTGTATTGTCTTGTCTTTATCTGGTTTTGATATTAGTATGATGCTTGCCTCATTCAATTGAGTTAGTAAGCCCTCCCTCTTCTGTTTTCTGGAAGAGATTATAGAAAATTATAATTCATTTCAATGTCTTCCTTAAACGTTTGTTGGTATTCACCATTGAAGCCATTTGATCATAATGCTTCTTTTTTGAGAAGTTTATTAATTATTCACTGAATTTCTTTAATAGGTATATACCTATTCAGATTATTTATTACTCCTTGTGTAAGTATTTTCAGCAATTAGTCCATTTCACTTAAATCATTGATTTTCAGGTTTCTCTGCTTTTTTTTTTTTTTCTTTTTGGGAGGACAGAACTGATGACTTCCAACCTCTTTACATGTTGGAGCTGAAACCAGAAATCAGTCCCCTCCTTTGTTTTTTAGATTGCATACTTACTGTTGATTACTCATCAGGTTCACTGACTCTTTCTTCTGGTGTCTCCATTTTATTGTTAGATCCATCGAGTGAATATTTTATTTAGATATGGCATATTTTAGTTCTAGAATTTCCATTTGGTTCTTTCATATATTTTGTATCCCTCTGTTGAGGTTTTACTATTTTTCATTTAGTATGACTGTATTTTTTCTTACCTCATTGAGTATAGTTATACTAGTTGCTTTAAAATCTTAGTCCATTAATTCCAGTATCTGAGTCATCTTGGAGTTGGTCGTCATTGATTGCCTTTCTCTTGTGAATACTCAGTTTTCCTGTTTTACATATGTTGGGAAGTTTTGGATTGCAATCTGTACATTATGAAATAATATGTTTTAGAAACTCTGAATTCTATTATATTCTTCTAAAGAGTATTTTATTTTTCTTTTGTTTTGCTTTTTTAACAGGCACATAATTTGGATGAACTCTACAGACCCATGGTGGGGAACAGCTCAAAACACTTTAGTTTTTTTTAGCTTACTTGGGCTGTTTAGATGCTTCCCCATGTATTTGCAGTTCATGTCTTAGTCAATAGTTTGGGCAGAATTTACAGCAACAATTGATATTTTCCTTTCTGGCTCTCCCTTTCCTTGAATTTCTTTGCCTCAGTTTCTAGTTGCTGTGGTTTCCACATCCCAGGACTCTGAGTCTTCAAACCAGCACATTTTCTAATGGAATTAGCCTATCCTTAGACTAAAAGCCGTAAACATGGGAAATTCACACTGTGACTTTCCTTCTTCAAAGTGTCAACTTTCCTCCTCCCAGTCAATATCTGCCTGTTATTGGTCATTCCCTTGTGCTTCCTAGTAGCTTTTATATTTTTTTGTCAGCTGTTTTCAGTTGTCAGGGAAAGTTAGATTGATGGGAGGTAATCGGCCATATGAAAAGTAAAACTCTTAGAACACTGTTGATTTTTGAAATTTAATCTTGGTAACTGTTGAATTTATAGGGCTGTGTATGTAGTGATTTATATCTTTGTAAATGAAGACAGTCTTGACTCTATCATTTGGATCCTATACTTCTACTATTTCTTTTTCCCTCTGACTTATTACTTAGGCTAGGATTTTCAGTATATGATGAGAAATAGTGATAATAATGTACATCTTTTTTTTCCTTAGAGGTCATATACCTGCATTAATTATTTTTTCTTCTTAAGTATAAGGCTTGTAGTTCATATGATGTACACACACACACATACACACACAAACATTTCTGCTAGATAAATTTAATAAATAAGCAAGTTGCTTACTTTTAAAGGATTTTTCTCCATCATGAGTTGATGTTTGAGATTTATTGAATTTTTTTCTCTTTTAGTTGAAAAAACTATATGATTTTCCTCCTTTATACAACTTTTGTGGCAAATTATTTCACTAGATTTTAAGACTGTGAAAGGAAAATCAAAATGAAGTTGGTATTGCTAAAAGAGCTCTCTAAAATGGAGCCAGAAGGCCACTGAGGAAGTGTGACTTATGCATGTCTCAACCCAGATGGAATCTTAACTTTGACCACTTTTTGTCTTAACATAGACATCCAGAACATCTGCACAATATTCCAGAAACTCAAGATACTTATTGGACCCTTGCCCTAGAATAACTCATGACAACCTATCCCTCAAGGACAGATATTTCCTTTCTTGCATCAGGATCAAACAATTCATGAACAACCTTGTGGCTTTTGCCTATATAAGCTCCTGACTCTTTCTCTTTCCCAGAACATTCTCAGTTTTACCCAAATCTGTGTCTCCCAATTTGCAGTCCTAAGTCCCCTAATATTCTTTGGTTTTTGTAGCCTCCATACTGATTATTCTTCAACAAGTCATTAAATCATGCTTGCATTCTAGGGATAAAACATGTGGGGATGTGATAAATTTTAATACACTTTTGGAGTCAAATAGCATAGAAGTAAACATATACTTTTGTAAAAAAAATTATATTCAATAAGAAATCTATTTGTCTCCTTTTACCCAGATTTGATTAAAAATAAACTAAAACCTGAAGAAAGATCTTAGAGTAAGCTGATTAATCACCCAAAGGGAGATTCCTTGCTCTATATCAATGTAAAAGAAAAACAAAAACTATTTATTAGGTATGTGAATTCCTTCTATTCAATTTGTCAAAATTCTTTCAATGTATAGATGTCAAAAAACACCAACAATGTAATCTTTATGTTTGATAGGATGACTTAGATTCTTGGCATCTGCTTTTATGTGTGCAAAATTTATCTTTAGCATGTGAAATATTTTTTGCCTCTGATGGTAATTATCTGTTTTAGGATAAAGATGTAGCAACTCTGGTATTTTTCTAATTTAAACTCACGTTAAACATTCTTAATACCACTCAAAGCTAATAGTTTACTTGAAATTTCACATCTATTATCATAAATGAAAAGAGCCTCTGCTTTTCTATTCCTCTGCTATCCTCATCTAGTTAGAAATCTGAATTTCAAACATGCTTTTTAAATTAGCTGCATGTATTTTGAATTTTTTTCTGTTGTGATCGTTAAATTTATGTGTCAACTTGGAGGGTGCTTTTGGATGAGATTAACATTTAAATTGGGAACCTTGGATTATTATTGCCCTCCATAATGTAGGTGGCCTCAGCCAATCATTTGAAGGTCTGAATATAACAAAAAAGACACCCCCTTCCAATTCTGAGGAGCAAAATGAAATCCTCCAGAAGACTGCCTTTGAACTTCATCTGCACCATCAGTTCTCCTGGGTCTCCATCTGGCCAGCCCACAAGGCAGATTTTGGACTTGCCAGCCTTCATAATCGTGTGAGCTATTTCTTTTTAATAAATTTCTTTTTGTATATACACACATACTTTTGGCTCTGCTTCACTGGAGAACCCTAAATAACTATATCTCTTTTCTGTAACAATGTGTAAGAGAAAGGAATTACCTATTTTTAGAAACTTTGGAAAGACTCACCTGTAAAAACATCCGGGCCCAGAATTATTTTATTGATATCTTTTGTAAGCATAAGTTAGTGTTTCATTATTCATTTGATCTCTTGGCTCTTAGTCTATTTAAATTTTCAGGTAATCTTCATTTCGTTCATTCTTATGACTGCTTACTTCTGCTTCACTGTTCCATCATTCTTACCTATCTGCCTGGGGTTAATTATAATGCTTTATTTTGATTTGGCAGGGGAGGTCTGTTCAATTAATTTTTCTTTTTGTTCTTTCCTTTCCTTTTCTTTCTTCTTCTTATTAATTATTTATTTTTACATTTCATATTCTTCAAATTTCTAATTTTGTCCTGTGAGTACATAGCTTTTTAGGAAATAGCAGCTGCATTAGCTGGGAATGCACTGACCCAGGAAAAATGTTATCATCCAGACTCTTAATTATAGCTTCCAAGGTGAATTTAGGAAGTGAGTCTGGGGAATGTGCCTCAAAATGGAGATGCTCTTTCCTTACAACCTGAGTTCACCAGAGTTCAACCTGAGTTCACCAGCAAACTCATTTTCCTGCCCTCAACCCATACTCAATCAGGAGACTTTCTGTACTTCTGCTCCAGACACTGCTCACACCCAAGGATTTCTCCCCTGCGTTCTGATAAACTAGATGACTGAGAGAAGAGGAGGTTATGAACAGAAAGTTTTAAAATCTGAGGCTCGTCCCTCTACCCCTATCTTTTCTTATTTGCCCTGCAGCACAGTCAGTTTTGTAATCCTCCAGTTCATCCTCCTATTTCCTTCACTTGTTTTTTGATCTTGTCTGAGATGGAACAAGTAAACAGAGATACCCTGAAGCAAAAAAAGGAACAGCAATAATGCTCTTCTTTTCTTAGTTCCCCACTGGTGCCTCTGGCTCTCTTCTAACCCAGGACCAGGAACCTTCCACCTTCTACGTCTCTGGGTTTTAATGTTCAACTTCCCTCTTGCTTTTGTGGCATCTCCAGGATTAAACTCTGGGAAAGGAGCCAGATTCCTGTGCTCCTTTCTTTTCCATCTTGTCAGGAGCCAGGAGTCAGAGACACTTTATTTCCTGAGTTCTTTTTTTGTTTGTTTTAAATAAAATGTCCCACACTTCCATTGAGGCAGCTTGAAAGTTAAATCTGAAAAACAGGACAATTAGGATTAAAAACAAATGGAACTTTTTGAACAGGAACAGAGAGAAAAAATTCTCCCAGCCTTAAGAAGAGCAGATAAATATGGCTAAGCACAGATTTTGACTCTATATTTTCTATAAGCTAATCAAAGTGGCAGAACCAGCTTTATTTCATAGACTCACATAAATTCATTTGCAGGGACATGTTTTCCTAGAGATTTTCTAAATTTCCTTAGCATTTAATCCTGGATGGTAACCACCAGTTTTTTTTTTTTTTTCTTCCTGAAGATTCTAAATGCTTTGAGTAACTTGATTCTAGGCTCCTTTTGTCCAATTACTGATCTGAGACATGACTGTTATTTATTCCAGAATGGAAAGCATTTGTTTTAAGATTTTCTACATATTTTCTGAATCCCTTGCTTTTTCCCTACCATTTGTTAATGAACTCTTAGCAATTTATTGTCTAGTAGGAGGAAAATAACATAAGAATTGTTCTCTAATAACTTACCACAATTTAAGGAACTGAATGAATGAAAATGTTAAATGCATATGTTCCATAAACCAATTGTTTTCAAGTTTCAAGTTTCCTTCCAAAGGTGTTCCCTTAACCAGTAGAAAGAGGTATAGCTTCACCAGTATGATGGTTAAAGGCACAAAGGATCTGTTCTAGGAGGGTTTGTATTTTTTGTCTAAGTCTTTTTGGGAAATAGGGTCTAAATCAAAGACAATGTGGATTTCCTCACTAAATTCTGATGTGTGTGATCTAATCACAACAGAAATAAATCAGCTCCTCATCCCAAATTGAGGCTTATCTTTAAAATATTTTTTAAAAATCATACTCTAGAAACGATCAAATTGTGCGTAAGGAATATACTAACATCAGAAAGTTCTGTAAATGCTTCTGTCTAATGCACCAAAAATGATTCACACTGTGAGTTAGGTTAGTGCACAACACTGGAGCCACTGATGAGTTGAAGACCAGTAGGTGAATGATTGAAGGCATTAGACTTCCAAAGCAGATGAACTACAGAACTTGTATTTCCTGAGAAAATGCTAGTTTGAAAGAATCCACCAAGATCAAGGGAGTAAAACTCAAGAAATCATTTCTATTCTCCTTATACACAAAAACTATCACATTTAATATCTATGTGGTATGTAGCAAGACTGCTATTTCTACTAGCAGAGAGAGCAGGAGATATTTTTATATTAAGATTTCAGTTAGCACAGAGAGAATACCTCTGCCTCCACCCATTCTCGTTCTTGCCACCTAAAAGTTCATTGTAAGCAACTATTTCCTCTGCTATGAACCCATCTACAATGGTAACATTACCCTGAGAAATGTTACTGTCAACTGTTTCTAAACCCAAACTCTGCTTTCTTTCCTCATTACACTTTACCATGATTTGTTAGTTGTTGTCTTAACATAGTAGACTACAGATTACTTCAAGAAAGGGACGTTGTTTACTTTCTTCACTAACTCTCCAGAGCACAGTGACTGGATCATGTTAGATGCTTATCAGATATTTGGTGCATCACAATGTTAGTTGAACAAAAGTCTGATAAATGAAATTCAAAGACAATTTGTAGTATATATTTTCCCCAAGAAAACATGTTCAAATCACGTACAAACAGGGGAAGAAAGAATATAAGTTCCTTAATGTTAATTTCCACGGCCTTTCATGGCTTAGAAAGATAGTTTCCAATATAAATATTATGTGAGCTACATATATTATTTCAAATTTTATAGTAGCCACATTTACTAAGAGAGGAAATTAATTTTAGTAATATATTTATTAGCCCCATACATACAAAATATTATATATAATCAATATAAAGTCAATATAAAAATCACTAATGAGACATTATAATATATACTTTTTTTTCGTACTAAGTCTTTGAAATCTGGTGTGTATTTTACACTCATAGCACATCTCAGAAAGCACATGTGACTATTGTCTGCCATATTGGACAGTGAAGGTACAGAGCAGCATTTTGCAAACTTAAATGTATAAAATACACACCTGAGGATATTGTAAAAATCCAAATTCTTATTCAGTAGATGGGTTGGGGTGGAGGTTAGTCCTTTCTAATGACTTCCTAGGTAATGCTGATGCTGCAGGTCCATGGACCACATTTTGAGTAGCAAGAGTCGGAGCACAACATAAATTCCTCAATAGCAAAATAGAGAAATAAAGAGTAACAAATTCTCAAATTTATAGAAAGTTTCAGCCAATGCCTCTCTCTATATTTGTATAGTCATTAGTCTATTCGACATTTCCACTTGAATGAATAATAAATATCTCAAATTCAATATGGATCCTTTATTAAGCTGTTGCCAACAGAGGATAACTGAAGCTCAGTCACACTGGGGACCCCCTGGGGAACTGTGTAGAATACACCTCAGAATGCTCGCCCTCCCCAGTATGAGAAGCTGAATAATTTATCCACTGCCTTATATTCCCCAATGTTTGAGACTTAGCTCCGGGCATGTTACCTCTGTTGAACTTTTGGGTTGCACCTACAGTCAAGTTGAATTACAACAAAAAATCTCATTGATTTAGAGAAAATCCTAAAGCAGACAAGAAGACACATCTGTTTGGATCTTGAAGGCAGACACTTTCAGCGTGCATGGCATCAGGCCACTCCAGGTGAAATCAAAGGTTGTTGAGGGTACATTGTAATTGTGTAGAGATCTAAAAGTGTCTACTGTATTTCCTATAAGTAATGGAGGTAAATGACTTGAAGTCTCTCAAAAGGTGGCAGATTAATCAGTTTCTCCTGTAAAATGGGCTTAGTCAATATATGTGATGTACTTAGAAGAGTGCCAAGTATTAGCAGTTATTATTGCATAGATAGTCTAAATTAACTCTGTGGCTCATATTTCTATTATCTGAAGTGCTTGCATATCTAACTCCTTTGTTTTTATTACTAATAATTCTCACTAACATTGATTTGCCCCTTTGTTTTAGTGATTTCTTTTGATTTTGAATTTTTTTTTCTTTATCTTATTTCTTAATCTTTTGAAAACCTGGGTGTCTAAATTGAGGTATGCTATCCTCAAAGAAAATTTTAGTTTGATTCTTCTAGGAACAAGTTGGAGTTTTGACCACTCTAACACCCTTCCAGGTTATCAGTTTACTCTTAATTTTGTTTACCCTACTTTGCACCAATAACATCACCTGTCCTCAGCACAACTATTCCTGTTAGTGTATTTTCATTATAGTTTCAGATCACACAGTTTTATTTATTTTATGCGTTTTGGCCCTTACAGGTTTCTCTTGTTTCAGTCACACTGGAAAAACATGATGCAAATTATGCTTCACACAGGAACTCAGTACTTCACACGGGAGGCAGCATCTACAAATTTTCTGATGGGAGTAGAAATCAGAAATGATGTTGTTTCACACATTCTTTAGATTCTACATTCATGCTTTTTCTCATGTGGTGTCAGGGCCATGTTATAGGCAAAACTGTAAGAAACTGCAGGATTCTTTAGGTCAAAAGTGGTTGAATATTTTCAAGCTCCTATACTCCACTGTGGGAGAAATCAGAAGCTTGAAGTGTCATTGAGGCCATTATTAAAGAATCTTATTTGGAGGTATAATGATGCAGAGAAGGTCAGAGAAATTACAAAAATACTTTGTCCTCTTACACAATAGTGAACTTAAATACTCTAATTCAAAAGGTATCTCAGAGATGATTCTAAGTAAATTTCTGTATCCTTTTCAAATATGATGGTTTTCTGTCTTTTTTCCAAGTGTTTTGGAACTTTGATCAGTTTTCTTATCAGTTGACTAGACCACACACTATTCCTTGAGGATGAATTTGAAGACATACTCATGTGGGCCAGTGGGGAGGAATAGCAGGCTTGTACTGCCCAAGTGTAAAGCAGTTACAGTTGATTTACAGCATTCCCTGTTGTGAATAAGGCAAGAGTTGTTTCTGTTTTAATTTGTGGATATTTAGGGTCAGGGCATTTAGCTACTTTCCTTCCCCTGTGAATGCCCAACCACCTGTAGAATCATGATGTTAGAAATGGAAGAAATGTTTTATCCTAAATTCGAAACTAACACCCCGAAGGGTTAAGTGAATTTCACAAGGACAGACATAGCATTTTTGTAGTGGACCCAGAAACAAGCTCAACCTCTTGACATCCAGGCCCTAGAATTTCCTGGTGTGCAGAGTGACCAGCCCTCCTGATTTACACAGGACAGGATGGTGTACCTGGGATGCATAACTTTCAGTTTTAAAACCAGTGAAGTCTCAGGCAAAACAGGAAGAACTGGTTACCATAAACATGTTCTCAAGATTTAGTTTTCTCATTAAGAAAAATTTCTGGAAATATTTACCTACCAATACTGAGATTTAGTGGAATCAACATAGGAACTGGACAGACGGTCAAAATTTATATCCCAGCTGTCTGGCCAATGGAATATGGGCAGAGTGATAAACATCATCTCCAGACCTGGACCATAATATTTCCCAATAAGACTTTCCTCATTCTTTCTTCACATGTTTCTTTAATAGAGGTCAAAAGTCCAGTGGCCGTACAGAACAACAGAGCCATTAGAAGAAACAGCCTTAGTTGCTGAATCCTCTCCTAAGTAAAAGACTAGCCATAAAACACTTAAGAGGTTTCAAATTGTTATAAAAATTAGTTTTCCTTGACTAACACAGGTACCTAGCAGCAACATTATGTATTTATCTATTTTTTTCCTCCTCTCCCTCTTTACCAATATGGCAAGTATGAAAAGATGGTTAACAAAACTAGGAGCATTTTCTCAGTATTTTTGGCCATAAGGAAATACTTTGAACTTCTTAAAAAATTGCAATAGCTTTTGGATGAAATGTTTACTGAGAGTGGTAAAACAAATTTAAATAAAATTAAAATTAGAAAGCAGGAATTTGTGGTCTTGAGGAAGCATATTTAATTTTCTTGCGGATTGTTATGTATGCTTTTTTATTGCTTAGAGCTTTTCATTTGTTCAAAACATTCTTTTTTATATATATTTTGTTGACATGTAGATGAGTTTGAAAACCCATTTGTTCACAAACCTTTCACAGAGTACATCTTTTACCCTGTCATCATTTCCTTGTTCCATCATTGTGTTCCTCCTAAACTCTATCTATTGTATATGTAGAAAGTATATAAATACCATTTATGTAAGTGGTTCAGTAGGTGACATTTTCATCAGTCATAGCTTGTGATTACTTTTTCTCTCTCTTACTAAAACAACTGAATATGTACTAAAAGACTAGAAGAAAAGAACACTAAAATACACAGAGGATTTCAAAGCAGTAGATATCATTTAAAAGCAGATAATCATCCAGGAAGAAGTGGAAAATGCAAATGATAAGTGACTTACAGATCATAAGTGACCACATCTCATTTCCTCTAAGTAAAAGGATAGGTAATTGCATTAGTGTTAAAAGAAAAGGATATTTAGGTTCAACTGTTTTAGGTATTAAATGTGTCTTGTGTACTTCTTGAATAATTCTAGATATACAAGCAAAGAAAACAACACAAAATATGTTATAAATAAGATACTGCAGTGCAGGTGACTTATAAATATATGTTTAATATAAATTCACATAAACTTGTTTTGGATTTAATCACAGTGTATGGGATTAAATGTCTTCTTATCAGTGGGATTGATTCTCTTATTACCAACAAGATAAAACTAACAGTCATTGCAGCACTATCACAATAGTCAAGATATGAGAGCAACCTAAGTGTCCACTGACAGATGAATGGACAAAGATGTGGTATTTATATACAATGGAATACTACTCACCCATAAAAAAGAATGAAATTTTGCCATTTGTGACAACATGAGTAGATCTAGAAGGTATTATGCTAAGTGAAATAAGTCAGAGAAAGACAAATACTATATGATCTCACTTATATGTGGAATCTAAAAAAACAAAACAAATGAACAAACAAAAACAAAACAGAAACAGACTCATAGATACAGAGAACAAACGGTTGACAGGGGGTGGGGGTGGGTGGATGGGAAAATAGGTGATAGGGATTAAGAGGTACAAGCTTCCGCCTATAAAATAAGTAAGTCATGGGAATGTATTGTACAGCACAGGGAATATAATCAATAATATTGTAATAACTGTATATGACAGATGGTAATTGACATCATGGTGATCATATTGTAATGCATAAAAATATCAAATCACTATATTGTATACTTAAAACTAATATAATATTGCATGCCAATTATAATTCAATAAAAATAAATAAATAAAATTGAGGAGAAATGTAGATCTGCTCCTGTAGCTTAACAACAGATTTAGAAAAACTGTGAAATTGTTGCAGTTGGAATTGCTTGCCTGTGTCTATTTCTACCCAAAACAACTCTTAACATTAATTTTTAAGTGTTTTATTTAGTCCTTGATAAGAAAACTTTTCTGTTTATTCTTTAAGGTGATATTTAAAGAAATATGTAAAAAGAATAGACCATAAAATAACAGGTTAGCAGCAGATATTACTTAATTTTGGTCTTGACATCTGTCTGACCTTTAGGAATAATTTTAAATACCTTCATTAAAGCCAGAGAATGGCTACAGTAGTCACTCCAGTGATTCACCTGTAGTCATTCTAACTATTCATCTTGTAGCCATTCTAGTTACTCATTTGTGGTCAATTCAGAAGGGAAAATGAAAATATGCCATGACACCACCAAGTAGCTTGAAAGATAAATATAGGTATGAATAAGAAGCTAAAAATATCAAAAGTGAACTTTTCAGAACAGTATAGCTATGTTATTCACCAACTTTCCAAGGCCCAGAAATGACTACCTGAAATCCTTATTTCAAATTATAATTAATTAATTAATTAATTAACAAATAAACCCCACTTCTTTGTTTTATGGGAGAAGATGTACATAGAATATTAGGACCAAAGAAGGCTTTAAGGATCATCTTCTCTAGCTAAGTCACATAACAGCTGAAAAAACAGGATCTGAAAAAGTGATTAATACCACATTCCATATTCACTACATTTAGCAGATATTTTATCAAAACCCAGTTCTATTTATTAATTTATTTTTGGCTCCTTTGGGTCTCCATTTCTGTGCACTGACTTTCTCTAGTTGTGGCAAGCAGAGGCTACTCTTCGTTGCAGTGTGAGGGCTTCTCACTGCAGTGGCTTCCCTTGTTGCAGAGCACGGGCTCTAAGCACACGGGCTTCAGTAGTTGTGGCTCGTGGGCTCTAGAGCACAGGATCAGTAGTTGTGGCGCACAGGCTTAGTTGCTCCACGGCATATGGGATCTTCCCAGACCAGGGATCGAACCCATGTGCCCTGCATTGGCAGGCAGATTCTTTTTTTTCAACATCTTTATTGGAGTATAATTGCTTTACAATGTTGTGTTAGTTTCTGCTGTATAACAAAATGAATCAGCTATATGTATACATATAAGATGTGGCACATATATACAATGGAATATTACTCAGCCATAAAAAATGAAATTGAGTTATTTGTAGTGAGGTGGATGGACCTAGAGTCTGTCATACAGAGTAAAGTAAGTCAGAAAGAGAAAAACAAATACCGTATGCTAACACGTATATATGGAATCTAAAAAAAAAAAAAAGGTTCTGATGAACCTAAGGGCAGGACAGGAATAAAGACACAGACATAGAGAATGGACTTGAGGACATGGGGAGGGGGAAGGGTAAGGCAGGCGGATTCTTAACCACTGTGCCACCAGGGAAGTCCCCAAAACCCAGTTCTTTTAACTCTTAACCTCTCCCTTTTACCTTTGTCTCTGTCTGGTGGCCTTTTGACTATATGGTAATCATTAGATTTTCATATTAGTTTTAACAATAACATGTAAGTATTTTGTTCCTAAGAAAAAAGAAAATAATTGAATTGCTTTGTATGAGCATACAAGAGAAATTGAGTTTGCTTTGATCATTTTTCAAACTGATGAAATCCTTGTCAAATTGTAAAAATATATAAATTCCAGAATGTTGTACTCCCTCAAAAGTATTTACTACATTGCACATAAAAAAGAAATGTATTTACTACATTGTAAACCCTATGACTCCAGACATTTTCATAACACACACATATATACACACACACTGACATATATATTTGGTTTTTTACTTATACAGATATCACATGATGAACTAGTAGATCAAGAGAGAAAAAGTATGTAGGAATTATTAAATTACTGTTTCTCAACCTCAAACCCACCCATCTATATTCCCCTTTGATGCTAGTGTAGGGACAGCAAACCAAATGTCTCCTTTACCAACTGGCTCCATTTTAAATTCTGTCAATAGAGGGTGCTAGAGAGAGACTGGATTACTGGAGAAGGGTTAAAGATATGGGGTTTGCTCATTTTTGTTAGTTTCCTCTTGTTTCCACCACCCCTTCCATGGTTCTTCCTCCTGGCAAACACAATTGATTCCAGTTGCTGCAGTTAACTTTCAGTTTCTCTGTCATTTCTACTACCAGTGCATCACATGCTCTTAGAGACAGAAGCATCCAAAAGCCTACAACTCTTTCCTCTGAGGTCTGAGTCCCAGCTCTATTTGAGTCATTCTCCTAGTTCCTCATGCACCAGCAGGGAAACATCCGTTCCTCGGAGGGCTAGGCCAACCTTAGCTGCTTTCCTTTGTTTCCCCCACCTTAAGGATGAGTAGCTGCTTTCTGTACAGAACTTACAATTTCTGTAAAAATTGAGTTTCTTTTTTTTTTCATTTTTAGTTTTCAATACCTGACTAAATATTTATTTATATTAACATTTTCTCTGCTACAGTAACTGCTGTGCTTTCTGTTTTCCTGACTGAACCTTGACAGATACAAAAATAAAAACTTGACAATGATTGAGGACCTATCATGCGTCAGGTCTCACTGATATATTACTTACCTTACAGATTTTATCCGGTATACATAGTAATTTTACTATTCTTCCACTAACAGCTTTATTGAGGTATAATTGATATACAAAAAATTGCACATATGTAAATATACAATTTGATGAGTTTGCGCGCGCACACACACACACACACACACACACACACACATATACGCATATACACACCCAGGAAAGCAGCACCACCAACAAGGTAATAGGCATATCCATCACTCCAAAAGTTTCCTTGGCCCTTTTGGAGTTCCATTTTGCTTTTCTCTGTTTTGTTCTGTTCTGTATTGTTTTATGTGTATGTGTATATGTTGTATTAAGAATACTTAACATTAGATCTACCCTCAACAAATTTGTAAGTGCACAAGACAGTATCATAACTATGGGCACAAGACAGTATCATAACTATGAATAGCAGATGTTATATACATGCAATGGAATATTATTCAACCTTTAAAAAGAAGTAAATCCTGCCATTACTCTAAAGTAATCAAACCCATAGAAGCAGAGAATAGAATGGTGGTTGCCAGAAGCTGAGGGAAAGGGAAATGGGAAGTTGTCCAAAGCGTATATGGTAGCAGTTACGTAAGATAAGTAACTACTATTCCCTTTTAATGGAGAAGAAATTTCAGGATTACAGACCTTGAGTAACTTGCTCTATTCATAAATTGTGGTTGGAAGTCCCTGAAGGGGGACAATAACAGGAAAATCTCGTCTTTCACTATCTGCTATATGCTTTCAAACCTTTGAAAAATTACTTGAGGAATGATAATAATGACAGCTAATGCTGAATGATATTTACTTGGAGTTAAGCACCCTTCTAGATGCTTAACACATAATTATTATTTGTTAATAACACATATTAATTCATTTAATCCTCAAAATAACCTAACGAGATAGTACTGTTTTTATAACTAGGTTGCAGATAAGAAAACTAAAATTCAAACCAGGCAGTCTGGCTCTCTTGTGTGTTCAGAATCACCAGCATGTTCTGCCTTAGGAGAAAAACAGTAACATGAATATAAATAAGGATAAGCTTCTCAATGATACAAACAGGAAGTTTAGATTCCTACAATTTTCTTTTCCATAAATAGCTTCCTGTTATTTTTCTCCTTCAGTTTCTTTCCTCCCACCCCACTCCTAGTCTAATATTATTACATATAGTCTTCTCATACTAATGATCCTTGAGTTATTCCACATGTTAAGAAGTTATTCAAGACCTTTAAAACCTAGGCGCTAACCCAATTCTCCAAATTCTTCTCCACTGCTTTACAACAGGCACTATGCAAGACTTTTTTCAAACATTATCTGTGCAAGCCTGGCCCTGTATTTAGTACTTCAGTCTCTTCTTTGTCTGAAATGCCTTTCTCCTCTCATGACCATTATTTGTTTATATAGTAACCAATAATAAGAATGCTGATTAAGAAAATTTTCCTGACTAAACAGTCCATACAAATTAAATACAGCTCTTGAATTTTTAAAGCATTTATTGCCTTAATTATAGAAACTTATTGTAGGCTACCTTATATTTTTTACCTTTTCTTTTTATATAAGTTTCATGTCATTTTAAACTAGACTGTAAACTCCATGAGGCCAGAGATCATGTCATAAATTTATTTATGTTCTGGTAGTTCTAATAATTACTATACTGTCTTACACACAAGCATTGCCAAATAAATGCTTATTGTTGAAGATATGATAAGAATCATACAAGCATCCCAACTCTTCCACTCTTTTGGAATAGGAGTCTAAACTTAGAGAAAGAAACAATGCTAGAAATGAAAAGTATATAAGTAATTTTTCACCACATGCATCCCTAAGAATGTTATAAAATCTGTTAGCTTCCTCCTGAAAAGTATACTTTTAAAACTTTAAAAATCCAAGAGATTGGAAAATAATTTTATTCCCACAAGAGTTAATAGATGAATAGATTAAGAACTCCTAAAGTACAACAAACACACAAGACCTCATTCCAAGACATGTCATATAGCCAAAAGCCATTCACAGTATACTATGGTTTTTAAGATGACAGATACACTATTCAAACATTGAGTCCACATCTTAGCTACTGGCTAGCTGCAATAGTAAGCAAGTTATGTGCTCTAAAAGGACTTTATTAAAGGGTGATAAATACAATAACTATTATATCTACTTCATAATATTATTTTGAAGATTATATGAGATGATCTGTAAAAGTGGTTAACATAGTACCAACACCTAGGAAGTACTCAGTTTCTTGTAATTATTTGTTCTCTGTATCAAAGAAATGACAGTCTAGGGTGCTGTGTCACAGTGAGACCAAGATCATTTGTGAGGAAAATTGCAAACTGTGTAATAATTACAACATTAAGTGGGAGGGATTATTCCTATTGTCTCTCAACCCCAAAGTCAGTAGCAATGATGCATATGAAATTTCATATTCAAAAGACAACTGCTTCACATTATTAGACAACTAAGCTGATCTATCCCCTCTCTCTGTTCCACACTATTCAATAGAGAACTCTGACACTTTATTAGAGAAGGTGGACGTTTAGAAGAAATGTGCAGGCCTGGAAAGCACTGTTAGTTTCCTCTCCCATCCCCTTTTGAGTAAGAAAAAAAGGGACTCTCACCTATGCCATATGAGAGGGATGCCCAAGACATCCACTGAAAGAGATTAGGGGAGCCTCCTTCCTCTTCTCCAGCTGCATTCGATGACACTCAGAAAATTCTCGACCACACTGTGCTGATATCCAGATGGTGGGTGATGCAATCCTTTAAAACCTTGACTGCAATCTTTTGGAGTTTGAGAAGTTTGAGGCCGATATTAGCCTCTCAACTGGAAAAGTCTAGAGACAGGAGACAATCCAGGCACAATAGCAGGGCAAGAGAGAGAGGGAGTAGCTGTAGAATCAAGTTCAATTCCACTTCGGTTTTTTACCTATGTTAAATAATTTTACAGTGTGGCGGTACCTCCTGAGATCTCCGAAAAACAAAACCATAATGTTCCCCCAAAATGAGTCAGCATTGGGATGTTGTCATGAAGCAGGACATTTGACCAAAGGTGAAAAGTACAAATATTAGCTAAGTCTCATCCTTTCTCCCTTCCCTGAATCAGTGCATAAACTTTGCACTGATTTTAAGAGGTCCTTTTATTTCCATATATTAAATTCAGCCTACTAACTTAGCAACTGCCTCCTAAAATTTCTTTTAAATGACCAAAGAATTATGAAAAATAGCATTGCTTAAAAATACAGTATGTCAGATACCACAGTGGATAGATTTAAAAATATTATAAACCCTTCAAAACTCTCATATTTGGTGAAAACAAACAATACAAAAGTATATGATGTTTAAAATATTCATGCATACCAATTAAAATAAAATAAAAATATAGAGCTTGGAAAGTACATTAAAGCAAAATTTTCTGTAAAGCATCTAACATACATTTAAGGACTAACACCACATAATTGTACTAGTCAATCTTTAATGAAATCATTTGATCACTCTCCCCACCCCCACCACTGTGAACACGCGTGTGCGCACACACACACACAAATATACACACACACACTCTCCAAGCTTGTTTCCTAAATACAGATCACTCCATGGCTTCTCAGGCCACAATTATAGGTGCAGGAGCCTCACAGGCTGTGTGGTGCTATCCAATAAAGAGGGTACATACTGCATCTGTGCACTGGGAACATTGCCACCTAGAGAACCTATCTTACGTCAGTGGCTACCTGAAGAGGACAGACCTGTAAACATGAATGTGCATGTGACCTAAGTCCCTTTAGAGTGGACTTTAGAAATGAGATAGGGGTGACAAGAAGGAGTGGGGGATATATTCTTTCCCTTTTATTTCTCGTGGATGCCATAATCCATTAGGCTTTTGAAGATGCGTTGCAAAACTAAAAAGTAGCCTCACTTATTACTAAGGTGAAGCCACTCAGAAACATACCTCCTTGTATTTGCTTCCCCTCCTTCCCTGCCTCGTTTTGTGTTTTGAGTCTACATTGGCATTGCATCATCCAACAAAATATTGCAGTGTGCATTGTTTTCTAGGAAAACACAGAGGTAAGACTATGACACGAGTAAGTGTTTTTCTAAGCGATTACATATTAGGATGTATTTTAATGTCTGCTATATTCATAGACCATTAGGGAGGAAAAAATCTATAAAAATCTCTCAGTAGATGCCAAATACAAATTCAGTAAAATTTGATGTACATTTTTGAGTAATAAATTATATAATTTAAAATCCTGTCAAGGGTTTTATTTCCATAAATGAAGAAAATTGTTTGTTTCCAAATCAACTGCCAACACAATTTCAAAACCAGGCCACACTATATCATTCTAATTAAAATCTGAGCCAACACTACAATGCCTGCATGTACAACCACGTAACATTATAAGTTCTAGCTGATGAAATCATAAGGGAAAACCAAATGATTTATACTAGAGAGACCATATAATTAAATGCTTTATAATATTTACCAAAAAGCACTAAATTTATAGTACCATTTTATTTAGCAATTCTGTGCTTAGGAATTTATCATTTGAATATAAATACACTTGTTACCAAATATGCACGGGCCAGTAGATTTTATGCTTCTGAAAGTCAAGGATTGTGATGTTTTGTTCATGGTTGCATATCTAACACCTAGCCAAGCACTTGGACCACCGTTGCAATGATTATTATGTAGTACAGGCCAGACAGTCTTCTAAGCATTATACAGAATCAGTACGTTCAAATCTCATAACAATCTTAATGGTAGATGTTATTGCAAATGGGGAAACTGTGACTCAATGATTCTGTGACTTGTCTAAGATCAAACAGACAGTAATTGATGAGACAGGGTTTTGAATCCAGATGTTCTGATTCAAGAATGTCTATTGAGCATTGACTTCTAATGCTTTTCATATGTAGAAATTGAACAATTTTTCTACAACAAATTATTTTTGACTGTTGCACATGGATGATAAAAAGATATCTAAATAAATTATTAAATGACTATTATTCATTTATATAAGTGAAAACTAGGAAACAAGTTAAATACACCAAGTGCCAAGAGATTACCTGGTGAAAGGAAAATTGGTGCATCCATGTAAAAGAATCTATGAAATCACTAAGAAGATTGATAAATATGAATGTATATAGGTATCAGAATACATGGTACTATGTGAAAAGCAAATATCAAGAGTAATATATAGAATAATGGCCCTTGAAAATGTCCATGTCCTAACCTTCATAACCTATGTATGTGTTATGTTATATGACAGTGTGGAATTAAGGTTGCAGATAGAATTAAGTTGCCAATCATCTGACCTTGATATGAGGAGATTGTCCTGGATCATCCACCTGTACTCAAAGTATTCACAAGGGCTCTTAAAAATGAACAAGCTTGGCAGACGTGTCAGTGCATGAGTCAGAGAAACATCTGAAGATGCTACATGGCTGACTTTGAAGATGGAAGGGAGCCACAAACCAAGGAATACCAGAAGCCTATAGAAGCTGAGAAAGGCAAGAAAACTAATTTTCACCAAAAGTCCCCCAGAAGAATGCAGTCTCATCAACACTTGGGCCCAGTGAACCCATTTTGGACTTTAGACCTATAAAATTGTAAAGATAAATTTGCTGATGTTTCAAGCCACCAAGTTTGTAACAGTGTTAATAAGAAACAAATATACCAAGTATGAGAGATATGATTCCATTTTTATATTTAAAAGCATTCCAGGATGATAATATTATACACAATTTAAAAATTCTATTTTCTTTAGGTTCATTTGTGTTTTTTCACTTTTCTTTAAAGAATATTTGTAATTACCACAACTACATCTATATCTCTATGTAGTATAATGTTGGGGAATAAAAATAACATGTAAAATATTTATGAATTTAGGTAGAAAAGCAGACACAAAAGCATACAGAATTGATTGCAATATTTAAACGTGGAGCGATACACATGCTGGTAGAAGAGTTTAAAGGCATATAATAATCAGCCATGTTATTAGTCATATTTCAGATAAATTATATTTTTCAGTCCCAAATAACTTTTATTTTCTAAAGTTTTCAAAATCTCTACAGTATACCTGTGATACATGTAAAATGTTTAGAAAAAGTAATAAACATTATTTTACTTTTAAATATAGCTTGGATTTCATAAACTACTCATAGAAGTTGAGCAAGAGACATTAATAAACCAATTACCTTTTTTTTTTTTTTTTTTTTTTGGCTCGTTGGGTCTTCGTTGCCGTGTGTGAGCTTTTCTCTAGTTGCAGCAAGCAGGGGCTACTCTTCATTGCAGTGTGAGGGCTTCGCATTGTGGTGGCTTTTCTTGTTGCAGAGCACAGGCTCTAGGCATGCGGGCTTCAGTAGTTGTGGCACGTGGGCTCGGTAGTTGTGGCGCACGGGCTTAGTTGCTCCGCGGCATGTGGGATCTTCCCGGACCAGAGCTTGAACCCCTGTGCCCTGCATTGGCAGGCAGATTCTTAACCACTGTGCCACCAGGGAAGTCCCCCAATTACCTTTTAAAATCAACGATTGATATGTGAAAATTAATGTTTCTAAATTCTCCAAAACAGAAATGTGAACAACATATTTCAGCACATTATCAGAAGTGTCCAACATATTTGTATCTAATTAGAAAAAAGAAAACACATGTACATATCATAAGAAAAGAGTTGGTAAAAATAGCTTCACAGCTTGAGCCAAATAAAAAGTTGATATTAATGAAAATGTGCACATACATTCTAAATACAATTTGAGAGGCAGATATAAAATTAGGTAACATCATCATTTTCATACTAACAAATTTGAAAGGAAAGGAATTGATTACAAACAATCACTGAAGATTCTAGGCAGGAGTGAATCTATCTTTACATTTTATACTCTATTTCTATTCTATATTCTAGACTTGTCTTCTATTTTTTTTCACTATACACTTATATTTGTTTTCTATTGCTATCAAACAAATGATCACAAACTTAATGGCTTAAAACAACACAAATTTATTAGCTCATTGCTTCCATAAGTCTGGGTACAATCCTTATGGTTTCTCTGCCTAGCGTCTCACCAGGCTAAATCAAGATGATAGCTAAGCTCTGATGTCATCTGAAGTTCTCTTCCAAGATCACTGGTTGTTGTCAGAATTCAGGTCTTTGCAAACCTAGGCCTGACATCCCCATTTACTTGCTGGCTGTCAGTCTGGAACTGCGCTCTGCTCCAAGAGGTTACTTGCAACATGGGCTGCCTCCATTGGCAATATACAATACAGTTGTTTGATTCTACAAGGTAAGAAGAAGGAAAATTACTGCTGCTTAGTATCTCCCTGATTTCTTCTAAGGACTGACCTGATTACATCAGTTGTACCTAGGATAATCTTCATTTTGATTAACTTAAAGTCAACTAATTAGGGACAATAATTACATCGGCAAAATCCCTTTACAGCAACCCTTAGATTCACGTTTGGTGAAATAACTGTTTTTTTCAAGACAATCTTTTTGTGAAGTGTATGTCTTTTGTTGCTTGAATTCCCAGATAGTCTGGAATATAAGCATGCTAGAATTGGCTATCAGTATTGCACAATGATATTCAGAATGTCTTGAGAGGTAGTTTTGAAGAGTTTAGTTTTGCATAATGTTAAACCACATCATTGTACTCTGATTCCAGGATTCTCCTGGGAAACATCCAAATAAGATTTAGCCCCTGGATCTTAGAAGTTCCAGAGCCTTCCAATACAGAGACAAGTAGTGAGCTAGGACTCTATTTCTTGAGGTTTCACAGTGGCACCCAAGCCACTTCAAAGTGACTCATCAAAAGCCAAGAGTAAGAATAAGAAGATTTTCAAAGAACTTTGATCACCTCAATTAACCAAACCACAGGGATTCAAAATAAAGCAATTAACAGACTTAAATAACACAGGGTGGTGGAGTGCAGTCATTACTTTAGCATTCATAATGTAATTTTTTTTATCACTGGAAGAATGAAATGCTGCTTTATGAAATTACATGTAAAAAGAGCCAATGGAATGTAACACTTTAAGGTTCCCTAACAAGTGCTTCTTCCATCTTGGAACCTCTAATTGTGTCAAAACAACTTTATTTTCTCAATATATCAATACATTTTCACCTAATGTAGATCCAAAAGAGCATTCCTGATATGACAATAGGGGAGCAATTTAGAATATGACTCTGGGGTAAATCTTAGGTATATTTTGCTAAAAGTAAACTTAGGTTTGAGATTGTGGTTAGGGGAAAGGGGGATGAGGAAGATGCCCTAGATAATCTAGAGCCAAATATATCATATATTAAACATTTATATTAAACTTAAGCACTGCAGGTTTTTAATAGAACTTAAAGATAACTTGCCAGAGGTATACATAGTGATTTATGGAAACAGCCTTGGGGTTAAATCTTGATTGAATTATTTACTAGCTGTGTGGTTTGGAAATAGGGTTTTTCTTTTTTAATTTGATGATTTCTCCATTTTCATCTGTAATACAGTATTATCACTGTTTAATAGCATTGTTGGAAGCATAAAGAACAATATGTAAAAATAGAGCAGAATAGATATTATTTCCTCTTTTTAAATCTAACAGGAAAATACCTACCAAGGTCTTCCCTATAAAGTGATTTAAAAGTTAACACAAAAATTACACATGTTATATCTGGAAGGGCATTTAAAAAATCATTTGCTCCCTACTTTTAAAGATTAAAAAAAAACAACCCAAAAAACTGAAGCCTAGAGTGATGTTAAATAAAAAACTTATGACACTTGTTAAGGTTGGTAAGGCAGACTTTATTCCTGGTGACTACTACAAATGATTTTGTAGCAGGGGAGAGAGATCAGGTTCAACTCTGAATACAACAAGTAAAATTGGGAATTTATAGCCCAGGAATAGGGTAGGGGGTCAGTGGATGAAAATTACTAAGAGGAATGATCAAACATGATCAAACATTACCTGGGGATAGTGGAACATGAGGAACCCAGTTAGATATGGAAAATGATCAGATATCAAGGATAGGGGGTTCCGTATAAACCAAATTAGAAGAATTCTTGCTAAAATTGGACAAATAAAGATAATCACAGGGCTTCCCTGGTGGCGCAGTGGTTGAGAGTCCGCCTGGCGATGCAGGGGACACGGGTTCATGTCCCGGTCCGCGAAGATCCCACATGCCGCGGAGCGGCTGGGCCCGTGAGCCATGGCCGCTGAGCCTGCGCGTCCGGAGCCTGTGCTCCGCAACGGGAGATGTCACAATAGTGAGAGGCCCGCGTACCACAAAAAAAAAGATAATCACAGAGTCCCAAAAGTCAGGGTCAAGTTGAGAAGAGAATTCAGAGGATCCTGACTAAAGTTTGGTCAAGGAAAGAGTCTTTGTCAGTGGTTAAATGACTTATCTATCATAGGCTTGAAACAAATTTCCTATAGAACTGGGCATTCATTTTGGTTCAAGCTGTAGCAGTGATAAAGAGATTTAAATACTGTCCTTTGGATTTTTCAATTCTTATCCACTACAAATATCATTTTAAATTGGACACTTTATTTTCTAAAAAGATTATTTTAGGAAGCTATCAAACTCTGGCAAAAAATAAATGACTAGAAATTACAAAAAATATTTTTCCACAGATTTTTCTCTATTATAGAGAAAATTCTGTACACTCTATTAAAATATGTTTTCTCAGAAACTCTATCTATCTCTACAAGGTTATGCACTAAACATTATAAATATATGTATGTGTATATACATATATATACACACACACTCACATTTGTTCTAAGTTTGGCTCCTTAATATTTTTTTTCTGCAGTGACAATTTATAAATGAGATAATAGTTAAGTTTAAATAATTCTTTAAAGTGAGCAATGAAAATAATTTATTTTAAAAAACTCACATATAATCGTTAATGGTAAAAAAGGTATTATTTTAATTTAACCAATGTAAAAGAACTAAGATACTGCATATTAAATAATCAAAATAACATTCCTTTTTGTGAGAAAGCATAAGATAAAGCAAAATTAACCTTAAAATGCTTGCATTAGTTGCTTTTCTAAATTCTATAAAAATATTTTACGAATACCAGAAAACACCTACTTTCTATCAGTAATAGACAATCAGTAATGCTCACTGAGTTATTTAAAATTCATAACATCTGATCAAATTGATTTTACAACAAAAACAATATAAGCTAGAATCTGAATACACAGAGAAATCCAGCATAGTCTACAGCATTAACAAATTTACAGTTTATGGAGGGAGTTAGGCTTAAATAGCTAACCACATTTCAAAATGATGATTGCCGTTATGGAGTTAAAGCATGATACAGTAAGAGCAGAAAGAGGGATCAACTGCCTTACAAATGCAGAGAAAGTCCTTATAGAAAAGTGGCATTTTTATATAAAGCTTGAGTATGAAGGTTGAATATAATACTCAAATGAAATTCAATTTCCAGGGATTTGCATGTTTCGTAAGAAATGGATGAGGCAATTTTTTTTTTTTTTTTAATTTATTTTATTTATTTTTACTTTTTTGGTTGCACTGGGTCTTTGTTGCAGCGCACGGGCTTTCTCTAGTTGCAGCAAGCGGGGGCTACTCTTTGTTGCGGTGCGCGGGCTTCTCATTGAGGTGGCTTCTGTTGCGGAGCACGGGCTCTAGGCGCGCGGGCTCAGTAGTTGTGGCTCACAGGCTTAATTGCTCTGCGGCATGTGGGATCTTCCCAGACCGGGCTCGAACCCGTGTCCCCTGCATTGGCAGGCGGATTCTTAACCACTGCGCCACCAGGGAAGCCCTGGATGAGGCAATTTTGAGGTAAGCCTCTTCTAGAGTTTTATGTATGATTTTGAACATTAGAAAGGAAGAGGTCAGGTGGTTTGAGTTAACTTGTTTTAAGAAAATTTTTAAATTTCACTTGCAAATTTAAAGATTTAAGACAAAAAATAAACCGACAATATTTTTGATTGATGAGGTTTGTTACTTGAGTTTAAGATCATTGCAAAGTTAGATATAATTTAGGCTGGGACTGGAGTTAGGTCTACCAATATTTGTTGACTTTGTTCATGTCACTAGGCCATAAAATAGCAATTTAGTGCTGTTGATTTCACAAACCAGAAAGGAAAAACAAAAGCATGCAATGTGACCAGAATGCAAATATTTTATCTCCTAGATGTGGCTGTACTCTTTACTGGGACCATATATCAATATCTGATCACATTCATATTTCTAATTACTCTTAGCATAGTATCTTACACATCAGAAGAGATCATTAATTAAATTAACTAAGTTTCATACAGGAATTCTATTATGAGTCAGAGGAAAATGAAATCACAACTGGCCAACAGAATTAGAAAGACTTCATGTAGAATGTAATATTTGAGGTGGAATGGACTTTAAAGATCAAAGAATATATATCCAAAGAATATATACAAACAGCCAATAAGAATACAAAAAGATCCTCAACATCATTAGCCATTAGGCTATTGTGAATCAAAATTGCAATAAGACACCACTTCATACCCACTAGGATGGTTATAATCAAAAAGACAGGTAATGATAAGTACTGGCAAAGATGTAGAGAAATTGAAAACCTAATACAATGGTGGCAGAAATGCAATGTAGTACAGCTGTTTTGGAAAATAATTTTGCAGTTCCTCAAAAGATTAAACATAAGTCCAATGTGACCCAGCAATTCCACTCCTAGATATGTACCCAAGAGAAATGAAAACATATGTCCACACATAGACTGGTACACAAATTTTCTAAACAACATGTTCATAACAGGGAAAAAGTGGAAGCAACCCAAATCGTCATCAACTGATGGAAATGGATAAATAAAATGTGATATATCTATAGAATAGAATATTATTCAGCAATAAATTTTAACATTAAATTCTGACTTGTTAGGGATAAATCATTCATGGGATAGAACATATTTCTCAGTATTCTCAAATATGAGGGAGGACCCTTTTAAATGTCAAAACTATTGAGAGACATCCAAATAATAAGAGACATCCAAATAATAATAATAATAGACATCCAATAACAATAATAATTGGATTGGGAAATGTACTGATTCTTAATGGACTTTAAAAGTATGAGAAAAACTACTGTTAAATCAAAATGCTTTGGTGTTAATTACACTAATTATCTGTCTATGAAATATAGTATATATTTAAATAAAGCTTATTATCCAGGCCTATAGACAAAGCTTATAGTATGTATGGATCAACAGACCACTTGCAATGAATCTGTGACTCTCCAGAATTATTCTTCCTACTGTTTGGTAACTAATATTGCTGAGAAAACAGGTGACTTGGTTTCTAGCTTGACTTTTGAAAACAATTATTTTCAGAAATTAAGTCAATTAACATCTTCGTGATATATTTTACTCTCTATCTTACCAAATTAAGGGTCTGGATTACATGATTTTTGAAAATCTTTCCTGGCATTTCTTTTTGATACATTTATCAATTTTTATGAATTTTTTAAAATGTTGAGATGTTTCTTGTTAGGGTTACACCATGTAAATTGAAGTATTGGATATTAACTCACATTTTTGGATTGAATTTTTCCTTAACAAAATTCATTTTCAGTTATTTGTATATTTCAAGTGGAAATATTTTTTGACCTGGGATACCAAGATCATTGCTTTCATATGCCACTTTAATCACCTAATTTTTTTAGAGATTAGTCATTATTTTCTAGCAAAATTTTTGTAACTACATAAAGATCTCCAGTAGCATGATACAAGGCACTTCCTTTTATTGCCACATTCTTCATTCTTTATGTCTGAAATCTACTATATCCTTCAATGTTACCAAAAACCTCAGTTATTGGAACTAGTCATGGCCTCTTAGCAGGAAATTTAAAAGGTCACAGCAGTTCTCTCCTTCCTTTTGCACTTCAGAAATATCGGACATGAAATGGATTTTAATTCAAATGATTAAGAACTTGTTGTTTGATCTTGGTTACATATGGGCTGACTCTGAGTTCCTGACAACAGAAAATATAACTTTGTAATATTTCATTGCAATTTAATACTTAATTTAAATTTATACTTTAAATACTTTAATTCAAAATTTAAAAACTTTAAATACTTTAAATTTAAAAGTTTCTTTACAACATGTTTTATCAAAATCAATCATGCCTTTTACACAATGTTAAACTTTAGGAAAATATTGTTACAGTTAATGCTCAAGGATGCTTGAGTTCCATAAAGATAACTACTATTCATCATCATCATCATCATCATCATTATAATATTGGATGGTATAGAGAAATGAGCACTGGAATGGAAGTTAGGGAGTCTGAGTTATATTTCCAACTTTTATAGGAAATGATAATGCTATCTTTAGCAGGTCATTTAATTTTTTAAGGAGTGTCTGAATCTTTATATGCAGAGGCAGAGGGCTAGGCCATATACTTTCTAGAATGCAGTTCAGTAATTGAAAGAAAGAAAGGAAGGAAAGAAGGAGAGAGGAAAGGAAGGGAGGAAGGAAATGGACAGAATTGATAAAAATCATTCTCTCTGATACTCTGTATTAAGAGATATACCAGCAGAACCCACTTCTTGTTTCTTCTATTTCTTCCTTACTAGCAATGCCAAATTAGCCCACTTGCTTTGTTTCTCTGAACAAAGAACATAGAAAATTTCATCAGCGTTTGAAAAATGTTCTTCCTCAAGTTCTGCCCATTTCTCTTTTGCTCTCCTTTAGCTCTTCTTTGGTTTGTTGGTTTATTTCAATCCCCCAGCCAATTTCCCTTCTCTGTTTTTTCCCACATAAATAAACAGAGAACTCCTAAACACATATTCTTGTGTTCTCTCTTCTCTCAACATAAAAGAAGATCTGAAGGAGCAGGCTGTGGTTGGTGAATGGTAAGTGGTCACGCTCATCAACATGCACACTCACGTGCCTCTTCAGCTGTTTGCACGCTGAATGTGGCTCATCACAAGGGCACTGCATGAACTCATGAAACCCAATGGAAGCAGGCAACATCACTGCTCTGGCTTCTAGCTCCCTCCTCTGCTGCAATGAGTCACATTTTCCTCCTGCACTTGAGAGAATCAGTTTTTATTGGCTAAAGTTGCTCTTTGCTTCAGAGCTCCCAAAATTGCCTTAGGAAAAAGAAAAGTGTTTTGTTTTCCCTTTTTAAAGCAGCTTTTGGAATAGTCTAACATGGTAGGTTTTTCTTTATCTATAATTTTTTTGAGGGGAACTAGTTAAAAATGTGTATTATCTATGTAGAAATTAGAAAGTTACATATTACTTTTAAAAAAGGAAAGAAACAGTTAAGAAAACAGAACCTTTTTAAGTGTATCCATTAACAGCAGCAGCTCGCAACCCCATAGAATCTACCCATTAGTGATAGGCACTGCAGCAGTTTTAAATACGCAGAAGAAGAAAGAAGATAAGAGGACTTTGTGACCTGATTAAGTACTGCAGGTCAGAGAGAAGAGTAACATAAACAGCAATTCCAATTTGATTGGAGGGGCTCTTTCCATCTGAAGTCAAGTATTTCAAAACATCTAAAGCTCCCTTATGGCATAAAGTTGCTGACTCATTTCTGTGAATGATAATATTGTAAGCTGCATTCATCAGCCTGTTGTGTGATATTAATGCATATTCAAAAAAAGGAGAAAAGAGAAGAGGAGAGGAGAGGAGAGGAAAGCACATTTGGAAGTGAAGAAAGGCTATATGCCTGAGCCAGAGCAACTGAGAAGCTTCAAACACAGCCAATATGTATGCTATTTCCAGATTCCTCATGCAAAACACAAGTTATGAAAATAGGATTTTATTCACCAGGATGAATATGCAGATTGTCAGAAAAGCAATAAATTCATTGAAAGCTATTGCTATGGATGAAAGCTTCTAATCCAGTTCTCATATTTTTTCACTGGGATTCGTTGACACAAATGAAAACCTATTCAATAGAAACTGTTAACATTTATGTACCCTGAAAAGCAAAAACATGGGTGTCATAATCCTGGTTTCTAACATAGTTTCTTTCCCTAAAGCCACGTAAGTCCAAAATAAATACACAAAGAAGATCAGCACCAAAAATATTATAGTCTAAATACCTTTAACCTATTTGTTGAACAAGTTAAATTTGGTTTTATGTTAACTTATTCACTCAAGGGTTCCATCAATATTCATTAGCCCTTACTCTGTGCCAAGAATTGTTTCGGTGTTAAATAGTTGTACAGTGCTGAATAACATATGTCCTTGTCCTCTTTGAGCTTACATTCTAGTAAGGGCAGAGAAAAAATAAATAGCAAACAAACAAATAAATAAATAATTGATTAGAATTCAGTGCAGTTAAGGAAAACACTCTAGGTGCTTTAGTCAGAAGAGGTTTGAGACAGAGATTTCATAGAGAAATGGAAAACAAAAAAGGTTGAAAGGCTGAATAAATGAAAGTCAGAGGCCAGCCACTGGTACTCTTGTGTTCAAGAACACTCCAGTGTTGCTCAGCTAAACTCAGGAAGCTAGTTTTGCACTACTATTGCCTCTAACATTCATGATAGTAAAGAGTATATACACTGAAACAAAAGTTCAGTCTTTTCAGTAGTGTCTTGGCATTCTCAGCTCTACAACCTTGCTTGTCAACAAAAGCAGCAAGAAGGTATAGCCTGTGCCTTACTTCTACTTTCCAAATGTCACATAACCCTTAGTTTCATCTAGAATCCTAGTGTAAAGGAGTCCAGGAAGTATAGATTTTTAGCTTACCAGTCTCTGTGGTATAGGAAGGCAACCTAGAAGGAGGGTAGAATGGTAGATGAGTGGACCAATCTATAGAATCCGTCACATTGCAGGTTGAGATGAATGATATAAGGAAGTAACTTAAGTGGTAGAGAATAAAATGTGAGTGTTAGGAGCTTATTGTGAAAGGCTGGCCAGAGAGGGCTTTTTGAAAAGCTGATATTTGATCAGAAAGCTGAAGAAAGGTGCTAATGTCAGTCATTTGAAGAGCTGATAAAAGAACTGCAAAGTAATGAACAAATGCAAAGATATTGTGTTGGGAAGGGCATATTTGAGGAAGAGAAAATGTCAGGTGTGGCTCACATACAATGAAGTCAGAGAGTAAGGAATGAAATATAAAAAAAATGAAAAGGGGAAGACAGAAGTAAAATCACACAGAAGTAAGACCTTACAAGCCATAAAAAGGCAATTAACAACTGTTGGAAAGTTTCAAGCAGAATAGAAAAATTATCTGATTTACTTTTTAAATATACAGCTGAGTATAAGTTCTGTATAGACTTATCAAATGATTTAATATAAGAAGCTGAAAAACAAGTTAAGGTCTTAAGTGGTCATCTCCTATGGCTTAGACTGACAGGTATTGCAGGTCAGCTGGAGGAAAACTATGTTATTTGAGCCATGGCACAGAGTGGAACTGACAGAAAATGATGAGATATTCCATCGGGGAGGCAAAGATATTGAAAATAGAGGATCAAAGAATGGCTGCAAAAATAAACTCCACTTTCCAGTCTGTTCCACATTGTTGCTCTTGATCATTTGGCTTTATTTTTCTACATTCATCTCTTTTTCTTAAAATTCAGGTATAGTTGCTTTACAATATTGTGCTAGTTTCTTCTGTACAATGAAGTGAATCAGCTATATGTATACATATATCCCCTCCCTCTTGAACTTCCCTCCCCTCCCCCATCCCACCCATCTAGGTCACCACAGAGCACCAAGGTGAGCTCCCTGAACTGTACAGCAGGTTCCCACTAGCTATCTGTTTTACACATGGTAGTGTATATATGTCAGTCCCAATCTCCCAATTCATCCCACTCCCCCACCATGTGTCCACACACCCATTCTCTACCTCTGAATATTTGTGCCCTACAAATATGTTCATCTGTACCATTTTTCTAGATTCCACATATATGCATTAATACATGATATTTCTTTTTCTCTTTCTGATTACTTCACTCTGTATGACAGACTCTAGGTCCATCCACCTCACCACAAATAACTCAATTTCATTCCTTTTTATGGCTGAGTAATATTCCATTGTATATATGTACAACATCTTCTTTATCCAGTCATCTGTCAGTGGACATTTAGGTTGCTTCCGTATCCTGGCTATTGTAAATAGTGCTGCAATGAACATTGGAGTACATGTGCCTTTTTGAATTATGCTTTTCTCTGGGTATATGCCCAGTAGTGGGATTCCTGGGTCGTATGGTAGTTCTATTTTTAGTTTTTTAAGGAACCTCCATAATGTTCTTCATAGTGGCTGTATCAATTTACATTCCCACCAACAGTGCAAGAGGGTTCCCTTTTCTCCATACCCTCTCTAGCATTAATTGTTTGTATACTTTTTGATGATGGCCATTCTGACCACTGTGAGGTGATACCTCATTGTAGTTTTGATTTGCATTTCTCTAATAATTAGTGATGTTGAGCCTCTTTTCATGTGCCTCATGGCCATCTGTATGTGTTCTTTGGAGAAATGTCTATTTAGGTCTTCCGCTCATTTTTTCATTGGGTTGTTTGTTTTGATATTAGGCTGCATGAGCTGTTTATATATTTTGGAGATTAATCCCTTGTCAGTTGCTTCATTTGCAAATATTTTTTCCCATTCTGATGGTTGTGTTTTTGTCTTGCTTATGTTTTTTTTTTTCCTGCCATGCAAAAGCATTTAAGTTTAATTAGGTCCAATCTGTTTATTTTTGTTTTTATTTTCATTACTGTAGGAGGTGGGTCAACAAAGAACTTGCTATGATTTATGTCAAACAGTGTTCTTCCTATGTTTTCCTCTAAGAGTTTTACAGTGTCCGGTCTCACATTTAGGTCTTTAATCTATTTTGAGTTTGTTTTTGTGTATGGTGTTAGGGAGTGTTCTAATTTCAGTCTTTCACATGTAGCTGTCCAGTTTTCCCAGCACCACTTATTGAAAAGTCTGTCTTTTCTCCACTGTATATTCTTGCCTACTTTATCAAAGATAAGGTGACCATATGTGTGTGCATTTATCTCTGGGCTTCTATCCTGTTCCATCGATTTATATTTCTGTTTTTGTGCCAGTACCATACTGTCTTGATTACTGTAGCTTTGTAGTATAGTCTGAGGTCAGGGAGCCTGATTCCTTCAGCTCCGTTTTTCTTTCTCAAGATTGCTTTGGCTATTTTGGATCTTTTGTGTTTCCATACAAATTGTAAAATTTTTTGTTCTAGTTCTGTGAAAAATGCCATTGGTAATTTTATAGGGATTATATTGAATCTGTAGGCTATACTAGATTGATTCTATAGTCATTTTCACAATATCGAGTCTTCCAATCCAAGAATGTGGTATGTCTCTCCGTGGGTTAGTGTCATCTTTGATTTCTTTTATCAGTGTCTTATACTTTCCTGAGTACAGGTCTTTTACCTCTTTAGGTAGGTTTATTCCTAGGTATTTTACTCTTTTTGTTGAAATGGTGAATGGAATTGATTCCTTAATTTCTCTTTCTGATCTTTCGTTGCTAGTGTAAAGGAATGCAAGAGATTTCTGTGCATTAATTTTGTATCCTGCAACTTTACCAAATTCATTGATTAGCTCTAGTAGTTTTCTGGTGGCATCTTTAAGATTTTCTATGTGTAGTATGTCATCTGCAAACAGTGACAGTTTTATTTCCTCTTTTCCAGTTTGGATGCCTTTTATTTCTTTGTCTTCTCTGATTGCTGTGGCTAGGACTTCCAAAACCATGTTGAATAATACTGGTGAGAGTGGACAACCTTGTCTTATTCCTGATCTTAGAGGAAATGCTTTCAGTTTTTCACCATTGAGAATGATGTTTGCTGTGGGTTTGTCATATATGACCTTTATTATGTTGAGGTAGGTTCCCTCTATGCCCACTTTTCTGGAGAGTTTTTCTCATAAGTTGGTGTTGAATTTTGTCAGAAGCTTTCTCTGCATCTATTGAGATGATCATATGGTTTTTATTCTTTAATTGTTTAATATGGTGTATCACATTGATTTGTGTATATTGAAGAAGTCTTTCATCCCTGTGATAAATCCCACTTGATCATATATATGATCCTGTTAATGTGTTGTTAGATTCTGTTTGCTAGTATTTTGTTGAGGATTTTTGCATGTATGTTCAACAGTGATATTGGCCTGTAATTTTCTATTTTTGTGATATATTTGTTTGGTTTTGGTATCAGGGTGATGGTGGCCTCGTAGAATGAGCTTGGGAGTATTCCTTCCTTTGCAATGTTTTGGAAGAGTTTGAGAAGGATGGGTGTTAGCTCTTCTCTAAATGTTTGATAGAATTCACCTGTGAAGCCATCTGGTCCTGGACTTTTGTTTGTTGGAAGATTTTTAATTGCAGTTTCAATTTCATTGCTTGTGATTGGTCTGTTTATATTTTCTATTTCTTCCTGGTTCAGTCTTGGGAGATTGTACCTTTCTAAGAATTTGTCCATTTCTTTTAGGTTGTCCATTTTATTGGCTTATAGCTGCTTCTAGTAGTCTCTTATCGTTTGTATTTCTGCAGTGTCAATTGTAATTTCTCATTTTTAATTTTATTGATTTGAATCTCCTCCCTTTTTTTCTTGATGACTCTGGCTAAAGGTTTATTAATTTTGTTTATCTTCTCAAAAAACCACCTTTTATTTTCATTGATTTTTGCTATTGTTTTCTTTGTTTCTATTTCATTTATTTCTGCTATGATTTCTTTTCTTCTACTAACTTTGGGTTTTGTTTGTTCTTCTTTCTCTAGTGCTTTAGGTGTAGGTTTAGGTTGTTTATTTGAGATTTTTCTTGTATCTTGAAGTGGGATTGAATTGCTATAAACCTCCGTCTTAGGACTTCTTTTGCTGCATCCCATAGGTTCTGGTTTGTCGTGTTTTCTTTGTTATTTGTTTCTATATATTTTTTGATATCCTCTTTGATTTCTTCAGTGATCTCTTGCTTATTTAACAGTGTATTGTTTAGCCTCCATGTGTATGTGTTTTTTATAGTTTTTTTCCTGTAATTGACTTCTAATCTCATAGTGTTTTGGTCAGAAAAGATGCTTGATATGATCTCAGTATTCTTAAATTTGTCGAGGCATGATTTGTAACCCAAGATGTGATATATCCTGGAGGATGTTCCTTGTGCACTTGAGAAGAAACTGTATTCTGTTGTTTTTGGGTGGAATGTCCTATAAATATCAATTAAGTCTATCTGGTCTATTGTGTCATTTAAAGCTAGTGTTTCCTTATTTATTTCTGTATGGATGATCTGTCCATTGGAGTAAGTGGGGTGTTAAGTCCCCCACTATTATTGTGTGACTGTCAATTTCCCCTTTTATGGTTGTTAGCATTTGCCTTATGTATTGAGGTGCCCCAATGTTGGGTGCAAAAATATTTACAATTTTTATGTCTTCTTCCTGGATTAATCCCTTGATCATTATGTAGTGTCCTTCCTTGTCTCTTGTAACAGTGTTTATTTTAAAGTCTATTTTATCTGATATGAGTACTGCTACTCCAGCTTTATTTGGATTTCCATTTGCATGGAGTATCTTTTTCCATTCCCTCACTTTCAGTCTGTATGTGTCCCTAGGTCTGAAGTGGGTCTCTTGTAGACAGCATATATATGGGTCTTGTTTTTGTATCCATTCAGCCCGTCTGTCTTTTGGTTGGAGCATTTAATCTGTTTACATTTAAGGTAATTATTGATATGTATGTTCCTAATACCATTTTCTTTATTGTTTTGGGTTTGTTTTTGTAGGTCTTTTTCTTCTCTTGTGTTTCCTGCCTAGAGAAGTTCCTTTAGCATTTGTTGTAAAGCTGGTTTGGTGGTACTGAATTTTCTTAGCTTTCACTTGTCTGTAAAGCTTTTGTTGTCTCCCTTGAATCTGAATGAGATCCTTGCTGGGTAGAGTAATCTTGGTTGTAGGTTTTTCCCTTTCATTATTTAAAATATATCTTGTCACTCCCTTCTGGCCTGCAGAGTTTCTGCTGAAAAATCAGCTGATAACCTTATGGGGATTCCCTTGTATGGTATTTTTTGCTTTCCCCTCAATGCTTTTAATATTTTTTCTTTGAATTTAATTTTTGTTAGTTTGAATAATATATGTCTTGGTGTGTTTCTCCTTGGGTTTATCCTGTATGGGACTCTCACACTTCCTGGACTTGGGTGGCTATTTCCTTTCCCATGTTAGGGAAGTTTTCGACTGTATTCTCTTCAAATATATTCTCAGACACTTTCTCTTTCTCTTCTTCTTCTGGGACCCCTTATCATTTGAATGTTAGTGCATTTAATATTGTCCCAGAGGTCTCTGAGACTCTCCTCATTTCTTTTCATTCTTTTTTGTTTATTCTGCTCTGTGGCAATTATTTCCACCATTCTATCTTCCAGCTCACTTATTCATTCTTCTGTCTCATTTATTCTGCTTTGATTCCTTGTAGTGTATTTTTAATTTCAGTTATTGTGTTTGTTCTTAAGTTCTTCTATATCCTTGTCTCCATTCTATTTTCGAGATTTTGGATCATCTTTACTATCATTACTCTGAATTCTTTTTCAGGTAGGTTGTGTATTTCCTCTTCATTCATTTCATCTTGTAGGTTTTTACCTTGCTCCTTCATCTGTAACATATCTTTCTGTTAGCTCTTTTTTTTTTTTTTTGATGTTTGGGGCTGTGTTCCTGTCTTGCTGGTTGCTTGGCCTGAGGAATCCAGCACTGGAGTTTGCAGGCAGATCGGTGGAGCCAGGTGTTGGTGCCAAGATGAGGACCTCCAGGAGACTTCACATAGATTAATATTCCCTGGGACCTGAAGTTTTCTGTTAGTCCAGCGGCCTGGACTCAGTGTTCCCACCACAGGAGCTCATGTCTGACCCCTGGCCTGGGAACAAAGACCCTGCAAGCCACGCAATGTGGCAATAAAAAAATATATTAGAGAAAATAACTATAAAAATGAAACAGCAACAACAAAACAAAACAGAACCACAACAGCAAAAAAATAAAATTAAAATTAAATAAATAAATAAAAAGAATAAAATTAAAATTCCCTGGTGCCACCTCTGTGTCCTTGCCCCCACACTGAGCTATAGGTTCACTTCCTATAGCTATAGGTTCCTATAGCTATAGGTTCACTTCCTATAGCCTAGGCCTACTTCCCCAGTAGGCCTCTAAGACCTCTTGATAGGTCTCTGGACCCTCTGTGTCAGCCCCTCTTTTCCTCTCACCAGTGTCTGTTCCTCTCACATGTGCCTGGACAGGCCAGCTGGGGCACAGGCCTCCACAGCCATGCCCACATGGGCTAGCATGGGCAGAGGAGGCCTCGGAGGGGAGCAGCGCTTGGCCCACCTGGACTTGTGCAGCCAGAGGAGGTTTTGGTGAAGATGGGGTTCATGGTTCACGGCCAGAACCTGCATGGCCCACAGAGGCCTTTTGCGGGGCGGGCAGTACTCAGGACTTCCAGGAGGTAGTACTCAGGTCTTCCAGGAGGTCCTGGCTGGGGCAGGGCTCAGGCCCAAGACCCACGTGATCATAAGGGGACCCTACAGTTTGGGGTTCAGGCCCAGCAACTCACCAGGCTCCCTGGGGCCTGAGCAGGTAGGGGAGATGCTGGCTGCATTCCTCTCCAATCCCCTGATCCCCCAAAGGTCCCTCTCTGTTCCTGCTGATCCGTTCACTGTGAGGGGCCCCTAGGGGGTGGTGGTTAAGTTCCGGGACCCCAGTAGGCTTGCCAGGTCCTGAGCAGGCAGGGGAGTTGCTGTCCGCAGTCCCCTCTGATCCCCCAAACCCCTAAAAGTCCCTCTCCATACCTGCTGATTTCCTCACCATGGGTGGGCCCCTCTGAGCATGGGAACCCCTCCCCTTCCCCAGTCCCCCATCAGGGGCACTGATCCCATTCCTCCTCCACTTTTATTCCCTCCCATGTTCTACCTGGTCATATGGGGACTCTTCCCATCCCCTTAGGAGTCCGAGGACCCCCACCAGAGCCTAGCAGTTGCCCTAATTATGAAGAGACGCAAAGGCCACATCTTGTATTCCGCAATTGTGACTCCACCCCCACATTCACCTCTTGAACCTGATACCTCTCCTTTCATTTGACTTTGGTTCTCCTTCAGGATCATACTTGTACTTACCCTTTAGATTGAGATTGCTTCTAACACTTTACAACATCAACCTGATTCAATCCAGTCTTATCTACCCCCCACGTGAACCCATGTGATCTGCCATTTTGGCCAAAGAAATTTGCATTTGAAAGCAGATGATTTTGGGGGACAATGGTGATTGCAGATCTTGAAAGTTTCTTCTAAGTTTCCTAGTTCTTAAAGAACAGATTTCAAAAATAAGTAAAAAGATACCTAAAATATTTGTTTAGTAAATTCTTTGTTCTATAAGATATTTGACTAATGAATGCATTGCCTTAGGGTTACTTGATATGGAAGTGGGTGACCAAGAACTTTTTTCCTCCTTTTCCCATACTGACCACAAAAATGTTTACATCCACTTTGTCAAATGCTACTGCTCAATTCGCTGGAAGGAAAGGACATTTATATAGTTTGCAAACAGCAGAATTTGAGGAATTTTCATTGGTTACTCAGTCATAGTTTGCTGGCCAGGCTGTGGCAAGAAAACAACTTGAAAGAACCCTGCCAGGAAAGATAAGTGGCTCCAGGTCATTGAATGTGCTCTTAGATGACAGAATGAATCACAGGCCCAAGCAAACGCTGCAGAAATAAAAGTGATAGCAAAGTTGAAGAAAACAGATGTTATGTTGACCTTGGTTCATTGAAATCAAATAACTAATTTGCTTACCATCCTCTAGTACTTTGAAATAGTCCCTGAGGAAGCCAAGAGTGACAGTGAATATGTAAACCAGGTACTTCCAGATTTCAGTGAGGTACAGTTTGTGAGAACAAAAGCAGTCCCCGTTGGAATGCAAAGAAGACAATGCTGTAATAACATTAGCATAATGCATGGTCCCAGCTGACAGTATTCCTAGGCAGCAATCTAAAATATGGGAAATAACCACATTCGTTTACTCTTCATTTCACTGCTTGATTGAAACACATAGCCATTGATACCTCTGCTGACAGGCAGGAGATAACTTCCAGCACAGTGGGCTGGACTCCAGCATTACTAGTTACACATGCAATTCAAGAGTCAGAAGCTGAGGGTCTGAGTTGACACTCTTTCAGAAGTTTAGATCTTCATACTTAAACCTACAGAAGTTTCAAGTAGCTAGTCATAGTCTTTGGGTCTAAAAATTACTTGTTGAAAGCTGTAAGTCTAATGCCTAGGCTTTTGTGATCTTGGTCCTGTTCCTTTAAACTTCTGAGTCTCAGTTTCTCATTTTGTATAGGTCAGAAATATGTACTGTCTACTTCAATGAGGAAAAGATTAAATGATATAACGTATGAAAAACTTCTTGCTATACCATAGGCACACAAAACATTTTAGTCCATTTCTGCCTCTGGAGGAAACACAAGTTGGGGTTAAGGAGCATAAGTTTTTTGTTTGTTTGTTTTTTGTTTTGTGGGGGGGAGCAATTCCAATCATCCAGAAATGAGACTGGGGAAGCTGTGTAGGGAGGAGAAGGTAAATTATATCAAAGGCAGAAATATTCACAGGGTGAAGAAAGTGCAGGGTAGATCCCCAAAGACCATATGCTCAATGTTGTCCACATTAGCAGAAAGCACCAGAGAAAGTATATTGAGACCATATAAACCCTTGGAGAGCTCCCACGAGGGTGCTTACCCTCCAGACGGGACATAAGATTTAAACCTAAAACCATCAGCTTTCTAGGGGTCAGAACATAGGCAAACTATTCAAAGAACTTAGCCTCAGTCTCCTGAGAAGTAATTATGTTACCCAAAAACTGGGTTCACCTCTTGGTGGATGTCAAGCCAAAAGACACAACCAAGCCAAAGAGTGGGAGAAGGAAGGATTTTATTAAGTGCAACAAGTAAAGAGAATGTGGAGCTTAACAATAGAACAGCCATCTTAGGCTGGGGAGGTCCTTTCAAGATAAGAGGATAACACCCTGCCCGCAATGGAAATTACTAGCAGTCACAAGCAATTGGCATTCCAAGAAGGTAGAGCTAGGACACACATAGCCCTAACCACCATATGGGTGGAAGATTAACCCAAGGGTGACCAGAAGGGACCATAAAAGAAGCCCAGTTTCTCTCCCCCAGCACAGACCTCCCCTCCTGGCCTAGCCCACTGCTCCCTTGCAGTGTACTCAGTAAATCTCACTTTCTCCTCTCACTTCTGGTAAATTCTTTTACCACCCCCATTGCAGTCTCCATCACAGCACTCCAGGAATATTTCCCAAGGCTGTATCTCTCTGAAATTGGGGAAATTTTAAGCTAAGGGTGTGTGAATATTCATGAAAAGGCTTGAGCAAAGGAAAATGCAGCATGGAATTGGGGCAAAGGTTGACAGAGTTCAGGCTCTAATTGATTGAAGTCACAAGGGTCAGCAAAGGTCAACAGCATCATTCCTTAGGCTCTAGTTAGTCTGGTGGTTGAGTGCTCAAGGGGGTTTGGATTCTAAACAGCTCAAGAATGTGCTTCAGGCTAATCTTTACCTTTGAAACAGAATTGGGGGTCTTTACAACAGTTTGTCTCTGATATGGTTAAACTATTTCTCTGGCCTGGTAATAGCTGTTTTGTTCTCACTTTTTTGTTTCTTTAAAATCCTTAACCACTGAGGCCTCTTCTTCTGCAAGGTCTAACACTGTGGCCAGGCTTAGATCACAAGATAACTTAAGCCTAAAATAGCTTCTCTCATGTCAAGAAAGTTGTGCCTACCTATTTCTCTTCTTCCAGGGATCCTCTGCTAAATCTGCCTACAATTATAACTTCTAAGCTATTATAATACAGAGAGTTTTAAGTATTAGATAATATAAATACTTAGCATTGTACCTGAGTAAATAATAAATTTTTGTTAAAGGAATGAATAAATGAATGACTGAATGATATGAATATTTCAATTGGAATTCACATACTAGCTATTTGGATCATTTTGATCAATTTGACTCCATAAATGTATATTATTGCTTTTGAGCCTCAGTTTCTTCATCTATAAAAAAGATTTGGATTAGATGAATGATCCTCAAACATTCATGTGTAAAAAAGCCATCTAGAGGCTTTGTTAAAAATTAAGATTCTTGGGCTCCATATCAAAGGAGTCTTTATTAGAAGGTCTATACTGAGGCTCAGGAATCTGTCTTTAAAATAAACATCACAGTTGATTATGGTGCAGGTAGACCCAAAAGAGAATTAAAAAAAAAAATCTGAACTAAGATATCTCCTGGCTCTAAAACTCCCTGCTTCATTTTCATTCCCACAAACCATTTCAAAGAGTCCTTCCACTATAATTTGAGGTTATTTCTTCACTCCTAAAGTAATCTCACTATGATTTATATGTATAACATATATATGCATAACATATATATGTATATATATATGTGTGTGTGTGTACATAAGCACACACATGCACACCAATACTCAGCTGAACACTGTCATAGAAATTCCTCTCTGAGATTTTCTATGTTACTGATTAAAATAATAGATTTTGAAAGATGGGAGAGTGACTACAATGTAGGGCTGTTGTATTGTAAAATTCCTGGAAGTATCATTTACATTGGTCTGCTAGTACAGCCAGCTCAGATAAGAAACCTCTGATTCAAAGTGTCTAAATGATTTTCTCAGTCACAGAGAACTAAGACTAAAACAAAAATCTCAAGATTTCTAACAGTACACTTATCTACCTTCCAGAATACAAATTCTCTAAATCACTAAAGAGTTTGTGAGCCTGACAATTGAGATCATGCATATTTATCTTTATGTCTCCAGAACCAGCCCAGGTTTCTGGTTAGAGCAGAGGAATGTAACTTCAGGAATATTTCTCATCCCTTTTCAATATAATCAAATCTCTTCCATAGGAAGGCAGACAGCTGGTAATCTTAAACTGAAGTCAAAGCACAGAGATAACTGGGAGTAAACACCAATCCCTTCACAGACAGAGCATAAAGAATTCATTTCATCACCCTAAGAGCACTGCTTTACTCCTTGTACATTTTTCTCTGAAGTCATTCCATGAATAAGTCTTGCCCTTTGGAGGAGCATATTCCATTAGCTGGTGAGGTTGAGGAATGAGAGGAATCAGTACTGTGTGAAGAACAGCTCAGTCCACACAGCCTCAGGACTGGCACCTTCTCAGTCTTTCTTAATGGTGCCTTTTGGGAAAAGTGCCTTCCTTTTATGTAGAAACAGGAGTAAATTCTATTTCCCCTATGGTTTTGACTCTAGAAATGATAGGAAGAAACAGAAAACTTAGACATTAAAATGTGTTTAAGTGATAGTATGAAGGAAAGGGAATATCGGGTTCTCTGGTCCAGTTCTTGAAGTTGAATATGGAGTAATCTCCAGCCTCTACAGTTATTGGTAGCAAAGTTTTAACCTGAAGTCAGCAACAATGGATTCGTAAATAACACGAACTCAGACATGCAAGTATACATCTTTAGAATATAAATGTGTGGTGGTCATGAGAATGTGCCTCTCAGATCTCCAATTTCAAAAAGTGTAATTGATCAAGGGCTCCATCAGGAACCTCTAAAACCTATTGCAATGTTTGTATAGAAGCCACATTTCCCATAGCTTCTCTCAGACAAAGACTGAGCCAGGTAGAGGTGCTAATGCAGGCCGGCTCCTGGAGGAGTTGGTCTTCTTTATTGGGAGACTTTGGCTCAAATATGGCAAAGTGGCCTTGCCAAAATTTTCTTAGAACTGCACTGTAGTCTAAGATGCTTGCATGAAAACTTCTCTCCTTCCTTCTTTCTCTTTCACTCTGGGTCAGACTTATAAGGTGGTCTGATGGCTCTCTCAGCCTCTTCTGGCTCCTTCCCCCCTTTTATTCTTCACAAGGTATTTTCCATAATAAATTTACTAATATTTAATTCCATCTTGGTTTCTGCTTATCGGAGAACCTATGCTAACACAAAATGTTTCTTGAAATTTTTAATTAACTCTCTTACTAACTTATCAGTCAGAGTTGTAAAATTGAAATAGCCAGAATAAGTGTGGTTTTAGTGGCAGAAAGGGCCAAAGAAGTTTAATATTGTTCTAAGAATTATATCTGTCTACTTTATGCAAATAATTCTTAAAGTTACTCATATCTAGTCCAGCTTATCAGAAGAGTCTGTAGAATTTAGGGGGTAGGCTCAAGTTAGTAATAAGAATTGCTTCTGCTTAGTTTCATCTCTGTACATGTAAGTCCCTCCAGTTACCCTAGGACAAAAGTGTCAAAATAGATTTATTTTGATGGAGTCTCCATAGGATGGTACTACTTGTCTAGAGCATTGTGTCAATGAATATGAGACTAATTGGTGAGCATCTTTTTTTTTTCTTTTCTTTTCTTTCTTTCTTTCTTTATTTATTTTTGTCTGTGTTGGGTCTTTGTTTCTGTGCGAGGGCTTTCTCCAGTTGCGGCGAGTGGGGGCCACTCTTCATCGCAGTGCGTGGGCCTTTCACTGTCACGGCCTCTCCCGCTGCGGAGCACAGGCTCCAGACGCGCAGGCTCAGTAGTTGTGGCTCATGGGCTTAGTTGCCCCGCGGCATGGGGCATGGGATCCTCACAGACCAGGGCTCAAACCCGTGTTCCCTGCATTGGCAGGCAGACTCCTAACCACTATACCACCAGGGAAGCCCTGCATCTTTTTATTAATTAGTGTTGTTTGACAAAACTGTTCTGGAGGGAGACAGTAGTGATACTAGAAAGCTGAGCATCTGAGTGTTTGGGGTCTTGAATCCTGGATGAATACCATCTGTCTAATTCAGTCTTTTTAAGAAATCTTTTTTTTTAAAAAAATAGCTTTATTGAAATATAATTCACATACCATATAATTTCACCCATTTTAAAATGTTTTAATAAAATATAAAAATTCTTTAAAGTGAAATATTAAACAGGACTCTTGAAAGCAAGATAATTGTGGTTAAAATTGGGACCAGGCTTCCTTGCAACCCCTGATTCAGCCCTTGATATACTTCCTCATCATTTAGGGAGTACCGGACAGAACTAAAAATGAACATCTGAATTAGGTCTTACTGCTCTCTCTTTAACACCAAATTAATTCCCCCAATCTTTATAAAAAGAAAATTCATGTATCTAATGTTATTAATTAGCAGAGAGAATCTGCCAAAGGTCTTTTATCATAAAAACTACATTCTAACTTTTCATAATTTTTCTTTCTTCATGGTGGAAAATATATCCAGCAGAGAGAATCTGCCAAAGGTCTTTTGTCATAAAAACTACATTCTAACTTTTCATAATTTCATCTTTCTTCATGGTTGAAAATATATCCAGCTTGCAGAGGACATCTATGTGTAGAAAACCATTTGATACAGTCTATAGGTCTGACTCTGCAGTGAAGCCACACTGGAAACAACTGTGATGCTTTACTTTAAAGCATAGATGGTCCATTTCCTCCCCAAATCCACTGAATGAGAATATCCAAAAGTTTAGAAAAGAGATTCTTTTCTAAAATAAAGCGAAATGAAATCTTCGAAGTGATTCTGAGGTACACCTAAATTTGGAAACAATATCACCCCTAGAGTGATCAGTGGACTCTATATGATCTGGATTGTGGGCTGATCTCAGTCCATTTCTAATTAAAATCCCCAAGAAGTGTTAGAAGATTTGAACTCCACTTTTGCAGCATATTTTCTGACTGTAGTGGCTTCATTTTACCTATGTTTTTTCATATCTATAAAATAGGGAAAATAAAAATACACATTTCTATATGAGTTTTATGAGACCTAGTTCTTTGGAATATGAAAACTTAAATGTTCATGAAGTTGGTTTTAAACAAGCATTAGTCACCAGTATAATGTAATATATACTTTACATGAACTGTATATTCTCCTATCTAAGGTCAGTCTTCCACCTGGGCATCCTTCTCCTTCTTGCCTACTCAAGGACATCATTCAGTTGATTCTCTTATCTCCGTCCTTCATCATAATTGTTACCTTCTTTATTGGACTACTCCTGTAAGCATATAAATTTGCTGTGGTATCTTAATAAATTCTCTTGACTACACATATTTTTTCCACTACCATCCCATTCCTTGTTTCCTTTAACAGCAATATTCCTTTATAGTTATTTATATTTTTATCTCCAAAATCTCACCTCCTGATAAACTCATACCTAACACTCTATCAAACTGCTCATCTCCACATTGGTAAAACACGTAGTCCTATAACTTGACAAACCAGTCCTGTTATCTGACCTAACAAACACAGCTGTTCATTCTGCTTGAAATGTCTTCTCTCAGCTTCCAGGTCACTGCAGTCCTGGTTCCTTCCTTACCACTCCTTTTTAACCCCTTTTCCTTGTTTTTCCTCACTTCTTCAAACTCTAAAGCCTTAGAGTCTTCAAAGTTCAGCTCATGACCCTCCTCTCTTCTCTGTCTACATTCCTGTGCATAGTGATTTCATCTAGTCTCATGACTCTATGTAGATGACTTCCAAATTTATATGTCCAGCTTGGACCTGTTATTTGAATTCCAGACACAGTTATCCACCTCTCTAATTGACATCTCTATTTGATACCTAATTGTCATCTCAAACTTCGCTTGCCCTAGACCAAATTCTTAATACTCCCCCGAAATCCTGCTACTCCCATAGTCTTCCTAACAAATGGCAACTTCATTTTTCCAGTTGTTCTAGACCCTTTTTTTCATACCCCACATCCAATTCATAGTCAGTAGGCAATCTATAAGTAAATCCTGTTCATGTTCAAAGTCTACCCCAAATCTGCTTCACAGCACCTCAATTACTACCACCTTAGGAAAAACCACTTTTATATTTCTTGTGTATTATTGGAACAGCCCCTTAACTAGTCTCCCTGCTTCTGCCTGTTCACTTTCTTTTGTCCATACATACCACATACGCTTCCCATTTCCAACTCAAAAAATGCACAATGTGAGAGTTGTGAGTTAAGTTTTATTTGGAGCAAAACGAGGACTATAGCCTAGGAGACAGCATCGCAGACAGCTCTGAGAAACTGCTCCAAAGAGGTAGGGGGAAGGTCAGTATATATGTGATTTTGGTGAAGGGGGAGTACATACAATCAAGCACATATTTTTCGCAGGTTTGTGCTAGTCTCGTGAAGGTTACTGCTAGTCATGAGGAACAAACGTCACCATGAAGGATTTTAGTGCTTTTGTAGATATGAGAAGATATAAGAATTGGTCTCATAAAATAGTCTCCTGAAAATATCTAACTATCTGAAGACCTGTTCTGCCAGTTTTTCCCAGAGCACAGAGTGCCTCTTTTCTACTCTCTACCCTGAACTCCTTTCAGGGGATCTTGAAAGTCAGCAGCTGCAGTAGCTCATGATTTAATCCTTGTAGAGGTAGATGGCAAGTGCCAATGGCAAATGCCAATTTGTAATTGACATCATCTTACTCAGAGAAAAATCAGTCCTTATGATACTCCACAAGGTCACTTTCTCACCTTACAGTTGTTTGGACTCATTTTTTTTTTTATTATTTCCACCATGCACACTCTGCTCCAGCCATGCTGTCCTAAGTGAGCGTGCTTTTGCCTCAAGGCCATTTCCCTTGCCGTTTCCTCTGCTTAGTAGGCGGTTCCTCAAGTGCTCACTCACCTTGCTAAGTTTCTGCTCAAAAGTCACTTTCACAATAATCCTTGACCACCTTATTTAAAATTGTACCCTGCTAATTAACATCACTTTACCCACTACTCTGCTTAATTTTTCTTCAGCACTTTTCATTTTCTGATATATATTTTACTCATTCGAATATAAGCTCTGAGTAACCTGGATAGAGTTGTCTGTGTTGTTGATTGTTGTACCCCTAGCACCTAGGAAATTGTAGAACATGTAGTCAATTGTCAGTAAACACTTGTTGAATAAATAAGTATTGTAATGAAATATAATGTTCAAATTCAATGTAAAGTAAGTTTGTTTGAAGTCAATTTAGGTATCTACCTATGATGGTAATTTTTAGTCTGATAGTAAGATGCACCGCTTGACCTTCTGATTTAGTATTGCAATAGATATACATGTATTTTGAAAACAAATATTCTAAATTCATCAATGCCTTGATTTCTCTTTACCAATAAGTGGCACATTTTGAATTTTAAAGAGCATTAAAGGAAGGTGTGAACTTTTGTTCAAAAGGGAGGTTGGGATAAAAGGTTGAAAATAATATTTATGTAACAAACAAATTAGATTTTTTTCAGCTTTTTAATTTGCAGTAGATTAGTAATTCCCCTCCACTTCTGAGTCTGACTGGGAGATCATTTTCCTTTTAAAACAATTGAGGGAAAGATTTAAAAAACAAAAAAGGATTTGAGGGAGTCAACTCAGATGGCCAACAGCAGGATAGTAAGATAGGGAAAGGGGTGGTTCTAGCATGTAAGAGTTTGTGACATTATGCAATTCAATTTTAACTTGACTGCATGTTTCTTGCCTAATGTGTATAGGGAAGTTATGTAGGTAAATCCAATCACTGTTCATTGAATTACCCCAGTTTCACTTCTCCTGCAACATGTGGGTATCATAATAGCATAATGGTGTCGCTCTGCCTTCTACAGTAATTAACAAAAAATCAGGATGTGAATTATGATGAGACTATTGTCAAAGTATACATTTAAAATATTATCCTAATGATTAGTTGCTTTATTTAAAGATCAAATAACATTTGAAACTCAAGCAATTTAGTTTTAAGTGACCAAGCTTTTCATTAATGTAAAAGAATTGGTGATGAGTGAATAAGGAAAGGTAATTATCCTCTGGAATATTTCTTTTAAAAAAAGATAAAAAGAATACTTACTATACAAGATTATTATACGAATGTAATGAGGTAACATTTGAAAATAATTATGTGAATTTATTATCATTATTATTATTATTATTACTATGTTGTGAGTGTTTGATAGAAAGAGAAGGAAAGAATGAAAGAGAGAGAGAAAGGAAGAAAGAAAAAGAAAAGGGAGGAAGGAGATAAAACTAATAGTGGAAGAGTAATAGTTCCTATTCTCCACCAACTAAAAAAATTCTGTAACACAGTGATAATTTAAAAGTATCATCCTAACTGTTAAGTCATTAGAACAATTCAAAATTATATCAAATACCCTCATATCAGTATCTCATGACCCTTTGCTTTCAAAAGTTGGTATTACATTTGAAATTTGCCAATTTTAAATTCAACTAAAAATAATATAAATAAGAATTTTAATAAAATATGACTTCCACCATCAAATATAGTAAAGTCCATGGACTTGGATGTTAAGTAAATTAATTAATATAATGAGATAATGAAATCTTCATTTTAAAAGACAACCAGCAAGACAGAAAAACAGGCAAAGACTATCTGATCATTTATAAACTCCAATTACTGTCATGTCTCAAATGGAAATTAAATTTTAAAAAATTACTTAGAAAATGTATTAAAAATTGTTAAGGAAAGTTTTTAGTAGGATTAGAACATGTTATCCATGTTAATGGTGCAGTTGTTGTTATCTTTGTGCATTATTTTTGGATCTCAACCTGACTTGAGATAATAAGAGCAGGATCTGAGGGAATCAACTCAGATGGCTAACAACAGGATAGTAACATATAAAACCACTCGCCACAACAGAATAGGTAATCATACTTGAGAAGAAGCTAATTCCCCTAAGACTGTAATGAAAATAAACTTCTGTGAAATTAGATGACATCCAAATATAGCAGAAGTGAGAAAATATGGTTGGTGGAAAATTCAAATTAAATTATTTATTCAAATTTATTTCTTAAATATCCCAAGATGCAATGTACTTTTATTTCTGGAATACCATCCTTTGAAACACAGTCGTAGATTCTCTGGCAAGGGTGAGACTGGCAAATGCTCTTTGTCTAGGTTATCTGTTTGGAGAATAATTAAAAGTATTGACCTTTCCAAACCAATACATTCAATATAAGAGTTTTAAAATATTATATTTTAATTATGCATTAAGCATATAAAATATGTAAAGCTGATCATTAATAGAAATTTTCATAATAATTTATTTTTCTATAGTATTTTGAGAAACATTTAAAATATAGATTTTCATTTATCTGAATAATTATATTATCAGCCCTTCTCAAAAATAGTTTCTTTTTCTCTGTAGAAATCTTTAAGTGTACATGGCATTGTGCTAAGCACTGTTGAGAATATGGAAGTCTGTGAAAATTGTCCGTCACCAGGAGCTTTCAGTTCAGTGAGGAAACAAAAAAATGCCCCAGGAAACAAAAGCAAACTATGAAGGACAGTGACTTAATAAATAAACAAGTTAGTAAATTATATTCAGCTCCAATAAACACACAAAGTCTTATACAAACATCCAGGGATAATGAGATAAATATCTCACGGTGACTTTTCTACAAGACTTTACTGGCTATTGGAGGTGATAGATTGATATACAGATCATTCTGATGTAAGGTAGTTATTTACAAGACAGAGGTGAGCACAATGTAATAAATCCTCCATTTACAGGATACTTTCTGAGGAATTATGAAGATTTGCCTCCAATTTACACACTAACGTTTGTGACAATCTTAAAATGAAAGCTTATGAATTAGCAGAGTGTTGTATTAAGAACCCTGGCCTTGCGGGGAGTAGATGTGATTTCTGTTAATTCCAATGCTTTGCACTAATATTTATGATGTTGGGCAAGCTGCTGTTCCCCCTCCATCATTTCTTCACACGTAAAAGAAAACTTTCTCTAGATTGGGGTGCTAAATCTGGGATCCACCAACTCTCAGGGGGGTCTGTGAATAGAATTCAGAGGGCCTGCGAATTTGAATGGGAGAAAAAAATCTTCTTATTCACCAGCTCCTAATAGAAATCTTGTATGTCCTTCCATTACCAGTGTAGACAGATAATCATAGGATTATTAGTGGCACCTCTGAATCTGACACAATGAGGAATTGATCTCGGATGGCCTCACCCTGCAGTGGCTTAAAGCAGGATTTCGGTTCCCAGCCAGAGATTGAAGTCAGGCCTTGGTGGTGAGAGTGCTGAATCCTAGCCACTAGACCACCAAGGACCAGTGGCAAGGCCCTAGCCCATCAGCTGTGTAGAAATGAATTTCCACATAGAGATGGAAAGTAGTGAAGCAAGTCAAGTGCTTATTAGGAGGAAGAAGAGTACGTGTGGATAGACACACGGCGGACTCAGAGAGAGAGTCTCTCCCTTGTGGTAGTTTGAGTCACTTATTGGAGCATTTCTTCCAGGTTTCCTTTGGCCAGTCATCTTGCTTTGCCTGGTTTTGAGCCGTATTTGGTTTATCTCAGGTTTATCTCACATGTGTGCGTGCTCATCTCTTAGCCAAGATGGATTCTATTGAAGAGGCCTATGGGTAGGTTGACATCACTTACTATGAGGTGATGTCCCCACCCTTTGACCTCCAAGGAGCCTTTCTGCACATGTGTAGTTGGGAAGGTCTTCTTGACCTCAAGAATGAGAAATATGTGGTCTCTTATCTAGGCAGGGCTTAGTTCCTCCTCCCTCCTGCTATTTTGGAGTATCTGTCCACAGGGGACAAACTCTGGCTGCTCAGCCTGGGGCCCATCTATCTCCTGCTTCAGAATCAGTCACAGATATTTTCATATTGTATTATAGATATTGCAGATACCTGAAAATATTTTGAGATAATCTTATTCCATTCTCTTTATATGGTATGTTAATGCATAAAACATACATTACTATATCACAAATTAGGTGTATTCAAAATATTTTAGCAGTTGTATTTCAATACGGTTATTTTCTTCATAATCCCATGTGTTATACTTTATGCATGTAAAAAAATTATTTTCAAAAATGGTCCACAGGGTTCACCAGACTTCCAAAGGAGTCCAAAACAAAAGAAAAGCTGAAAAGTCCTGCACTATATTATCCCTAAGGTCTTATACAGATATAATACTTTTAATATGTAATTATATTATCTAAGACATACACAATTTTCTATTCTAACCATGCAATGATTTCTAAGAGTGTTAAGGGGAAAAAGAGACTAGTGAAGGTTGGAGTAATATAACATGAGTTTTTCAGCACTTTTTACGCTCTCGGGGGCTAAAACATCTGAACATGGAAACTGAAAACAACAGCAAGAAGCACCAAAACAAGCAGCGCAACTGCACTTTGCTGGGTTCCTTTGTGGGTTTTTTTCCCATACTTCTGTTGCTGGCTTAGACACTTGTTTGTCTTTAATCTGTTTTGGCTTTCTGACTCCCAGTTCTGGCTTCACCAGTGTTCCTGGGACTACTCACCCAATTTCATCTTCTCAGTCACCTCTTCATGACAGTAGGTTTCAAGCAGCCTGACAACCAACTTTAGAAAATACTAACAAAAGATTCTTCAAAAAGTAGAGAGTTGGAGAGTTTTATACTGTATGAGAACCTTAGTGAAGTCTCCAAGGAACAATAGTATTTGGAGAATTAGAAGACACAGTGCAAAAGAATGTAGCCAGAGTACAAACCTTTTGGAGAGGGTGAAGACAACGGCCTATCCGGAGAAGACTCCATGTGTGTGTTTCTGCATGCACGTGTGCATGTTGAGGGACAGAGGAAAATAAGTCAAGGGAGGCATATATAACTTGAAGTTAAGAAAACTGGAAATTTAGAAAAGACACATTAAGAAATGAGACCAAAAACACTACTTTGAACAAATTACATGAAAAATAAAGGGAAATAGATGTATTTACATGATTAGCATCTTTACTTTTTTCTGCTTTGCATAGGACTATGTGTTCGTGCTGTCATTCTTTTTTTTTTTTTTTTGCGGTACGCGGGCCTCTCACTGTTGTGGCCTCTCCCGTTGCGGAGTACAGGCTCCGGACGCGCAGGCTCAGTGGCCATGGCTCACGGGCCCAGCCGCTCCGCGACATGTGGGATCTTCCCGGACCGGGGCACGAACCCGTGTCCCCTGCATCGTCAGGCGGACTCTCAACCACTGTGCCACCAGTGAAGCCCTGTCATTCTTTTAAAATTTAAATTTAGATGACTTATTTTTTTCTGCGTGCTTTGGCTGACTTTTTTTCTTGTTTTTATCGTTTTTATTCTGATCTTCAGAAAGCATAGTGCTATATGTGGTTTTTCTCCACAAGAGTCAAGGGAATGGAATGTGGGATGGAGGATCAGATCATGTCACATTCACAATACACCTTGGAAAAATATTCTTTGCTCTCCACAGATGCTTTGGGAATTTGATTTAGTTTTTTCTAGTCTGCCTGAGGCCACAAAGCTCTTTTTTTCATTCATATTCTTTATTAACTCACCAACAGAATGGATAAATAATTTGGTTGGAGCCCTACTGGAAGCATATTGATCTTTGAGACAGTAAATTTTTTAGAGGTTTTCTGATAAAAGTAAATAAGTGTAATTCTGAATGATTCCACTAGTGTAAATGGCAGTATTTCATTTAGTTTTATAAAATTTTACTAAAATAGGATAAAAATGATGTTATTCCTGAAGTGCAAAATTGCAATAAAAAGATAAGTAAATCTGAAAATACAACTATTCTATAATTACTAAGCAATCTGATTAAAAGATGAAAAAGTCACTGGAGGTTTGATATCTCATAACTTCAATGCTTCATAACACATATAACCCACAACATGATTTCAGAGCAGGAGAAAGGGATTCTAAGCCCTCCTTCTACAATTACAAGTTTATAAAATAGTTACATTCAGGGGTTTTCTTGACTCAGAAGCACTACATTGATTTGCAAAGCACTAACAAAAAAGCCTCAGGAGTCGCTCATGTTTACAGAGGAACTTTGCCTAGAGATCTTTAGGTTGGCTTTTAAGAATAGGAATAAAGACATGCATCAGAATCAAACGGGCATAAAAAAGCAATTGGCTATTCTTTGATTTCTACAGGCTTTTCAGTAATAGCCTGCTGCCTAAAGCCTCAGAAATGGACTTGGTATACTAAAATTTCTAAATTCAGAATATGTGAGGAAATAACAAGGAGAGAATGGAAAAAAAAAGGTTTGTGTCTGAGCCAACAATGAGTTGTACAGTTGCTGCTCATTGGTGAAATTAAACAAAGCGTGACCAGAAGGAACTGTGTCTTCTGTAGCCCAATTCCATGTGTAAGTATGAACCATCTGAATTAATTAACCAAAGGGTATGCCAAAATGATCCCAGAGAGATAGATGTTCAGGACTAAATATTTATACTTACGGGGGCATTAGAGTTATTTAGTCTAGATTTTTAAAATTTGGAAGTCTTAGAAGTCATTTCAATCTTAACTAGTAGTTCTGTGTCTATGGGTTGGTGTTTTTCTCTAGAACGATGTTGTCATAGATAAAATGTATAGTAATTTAAAACTTTGCTCTTTTGGAGGGTTGTGATAGGTTTTCTTCTTTATCCTGTTGTTAGAATTCTAGAAACTTCTTTTTCTGGGAAAATGAATACTATAAACAAGTTTACATGACACTACCTATCCTGCTCAAGACTAAATTATGTCAGATTCTCTTGGAAAGTATTTTAGTTTGTCTATTTAAATATATAAAATTTGCTATTTATCAAATATACATCTATATCTATACATTCCAATTCTTTCAAATTCTTTTAGGATACCTACTTGATTACAAGTTTATTAGCTAATAATCTCAAAATACAGTATTGAAACTGGGCAAAATGTATTTGCTGCCTGCTCTTTAGACTGGATTTAATTAGTACCTTATTATTGAAAAGATTATATAATGATAATATTAAGGTTTATTTTGGGGAAAAAAGTCAACTATAATCCCCAGTGATATCCCTGATGATCAAATTATGTCTTAACTTATTAGAATATTTTCACTTCCTGTTTTTTAGGAGATCTTTGTACCAGGTATCAGGGCAAATATTTCAGTCTTCATAGAGTTTGCCTCCTCTATCCTATGTAGATAATTAATCCCTGCTCTTGCCACATATCCATTCTCACCATCATACTTCCTCATATTTCTTCTTTTTTGTTTTGTTTACAACACCTTTAATTAATGTAAAATTACTGTGGTTTTATGAATGCTACTTCCTCAGTTAATATTTTCTCCATGTGAGTAAGAATCTTATTTATATGTTTCCAAATATAGTAATAGGACTAATGTCTATCCTGTAGTAAATAATAAATAAATATATTGTTGAATGACTGAAAAAAAGGAAATCAGGAAAGTTATTGTAAAATAAGGCCTGATGCTGAAGGCACATTTTAGCAGTCATTTGTATAGAAGTAAAGACTAAAATCTTTAGATTTTCAAGTAGAAAATACATACGCTCCATGCTACAATTTGTTAAACCATACTCTCACTGATGGCCATTTGGCATGTTTCCAGTTTGAGATTATTGTGATAAGGTTTATATGAACATACATTTACAAGCTTTTTTATGGATATTTCATTTTAAAGGGTAAATATAAAGGAGTGAAATGCTAGATTATAGAGTTGGTTTATCCTTAACTTCATAACAAACTACCATATGTTTATCCAGAGCAACTGCACTGTTCTACACTTCCTGCAAAGTATGAAAGTTCCAGTTGCTCCACATCCTCATCAATACTTGGTACTATATGAATCCTTTATTTTAAATATTTGTGTAGGTGTGAACAGTTATCTTCTAGTGAAGTGACATCTGTCTGGTGAATAATGATGTGCAGTGTCTTTTCATGTATTTATTGGTCATTTTTATATATTTATTTGGGAAGTATCTGCTCAAATATTTTTCCTATTATAGTTGGATTATTTGCTTTTCTATTTTTAATTTATACAGGTTTTTATATATGCTGGATGCAAAGCCTTTGTCAGATATATGTACTGAGAATAGGGTATTTTTTCCCAGTCTGTGGGCTGCCTGTTTATTTTTGTCATTGTGCCTTCTTATGAAGAGATATATTCAATTATGATGAATTTTAAGTTATTTGTGTCTTCTATTAAGGAAAGTGGGTTTTCTTGCCCTATATAAGAAATCTTCATTTAAGCTACAGTTGTAAAAATTCTCTGTGCTACATTTTCTTATAGAAATATTATGACTTTAGCTATGATTCATCTATTATTCATCTCATTAAATTTTGCCTATCAAGTGAAATAGAAGTCAAAGTTCACTTTACTCCACATGGATATCCAATTGTTCCCATAGCATTTGTTGAAAAGACTGCTTTTCTCATTGAATTGTATTGACCACTTTATCAAAAATCAATTGACTGTATATATGTGATTTTTATTTCTGGAGTCTGTTCTTACCCTATATGTGATCTTAGAGGGAATGCATACAATGGTTCAACATTAAGTATGATATTATCTATAGATATTTTTTCATAGGTGCTTTTTTATAAAATATAAGAAGATACTGTCTATTCATAGTTTGTTAAAAGACCATTGAAATGAATGGGTGCTGAATTTTATCCATTTTTCTGCATTTATTGATTAATCATATATTTTCCCTCTTTATTCTATAAAGAGATGATTTACATGATTGGTTTCTGAATGTTAAACCAACATTTCTATCCTGGGAAAGTATACTTGTATCATCCTTCTTATATACTGATGGACTTAATTTACTAAGATTTTATGCAGAATTTTTGTAACAGTGTTGATGAGGGATATTGATCTATTTGCTGCTGTTTTGTTCTTATAATGTCTTATCTGGTTTTGGTATTAGCATCATTGTGGCTCTTAAAATGAATCAGAAAATGTTTTTTCTTTCTCCTTCAGATCTTGAAAGAATTTGTGTAAAATCTATGTTATTTCCTCTCTTTAATCTTTGATAGAATTAATTGACTGCCCACACCACCTGGGACCAGAGGGGTTGTTTTGTTCAGTAGTAAAATTTTACTAAAAATCCAGTTTCTTTAACAAGGAACTTTTCTTTTTCTCCTTGGTATTCAATATATTGCAATAGGTTGTCCTTTATATCTTTTTTCTTCTGACATCTGTGAAATCTGTAATAATGTCATCTTTTTTATTCTCGATATTGCTGTTTGTGCTTTTCCTTTTTATTATTTGATTTATCTCACAAGGCTATAACAATCTTGATATTTTCCATTTTATTTTACTTTTTTGATCTTTTAATCTATTTTTTATCTGTTTTCCATTTTACTGATTTCTAAATTTATACTTGTTTTTTCCTTCTATTTACTTTGGAATTAATGTGATTTTTTTTTTCCCTCCAGCTTCTTAAGGTAGCAGCTTAGAATTTTTTATTTAAAAGATTTCTTCTTTTCTTACATAGACTTTTAAAATTATAGTTCTCCCTGTAAAACTACTGTTACAGACTGAATGTTGCAAAATTCACCTGTTGAAACCCTAAATATCCTCACTGTGCCCTCATAAATGGGTTACTATTCTTATAGAAAAGACCCCAGAGAGATCCTGCAAGACACAGCAAAAAGACAAAGCCTTGATCTTGGGTTTGTCTGCTTCCAGAACTGTGAGGAGCAAATGTTTGTTGTTTGTAAACAGTCTAGTTTATGGTACTTTGTTATACTAGCTCAACCTGACTGACATCTACTTTAACATCATCCAACAAATTTTCATACTTTGTGTTTTAATCTTCATTCAGTGCAAAACATTGTCTAATTTTCCTTGTGATTTTTTCTTAGTTCATGACAAATGAAGTGTGTTTATTAATTTTCAAATATTTTGATATTTTCTAGATAACATTCTTAGTAATTCCTAATTATTATGGGGTTATTAGAAAACATACTCTGCCTGATTTCAAGCCTTTGAAATTTGCTAAGACTTCTTTAATGGTCCAGCTTGTTCATCTTGGTAAATGTTCCATGTGTACTTGAAATGAATGTGTATTCTATAGTTGTCAGGTTGTAGGGTTCTATGAATTTTTTTTAAAGCAAGTTTGATATTGTGGTTCAAATCTTTTATATATGTACTTGATTTTGTGTACTTAATCAAGAGGTGTGTTATGATCTGCCAGTAGGATTGTCAATTTATCTGTTCCTCCCTTTATTCTGTTAAATTTTCCAACATGTATTTTTACAGTCTCTTATTAGGTGCATGCACATTTAGGATTATAATGCCTCCTGAGAAAGTGACCTTTTTTTTATGAAATATTCCTTCCCATTCTCCAACAATACTCCTTTTCTTGAAGACTACTTTCTCTGATATAAACATAGCCTCACCTGCTTCTTATTCTTACCATTTTTATGGTAGATATTTTCCATGCTTGTACTTAATCCAGCATGTATCTTTATATTTAAAGAACACTTCTTATAAATAGTATATAGTGGATGTTGCTTTTTAACCTGGTTAACATTCTTGATCTCTCTATTTAATGTAATTATTGGTATTATTGAGTTTAAGTATTGCATCTTGCTATATGTTTCCTATTTGTTCATAGTTTTTGGTTGTTCATTTTCTCATTTCCTGCCTTCTTTTGGATTAATCAAGGTGTTTTTTTCTTATCTCATGTATTGACCTTTTAAATATGTCTCTGTGTCATTTTATTGTTGTCCTTAAGATTACCATATACATCTTTAACTTATCACAATCTAACTTCAAATAGTATTTTATTACTTCATAATGTAAGAAATTTTCAATCATACTATTCCATTTATTGTCATATATTTTACTTCTGCAAATAACCTTATAAAATGTTATTATTTCCATTTTAAATTGCCAGTAGTCTTTAAAGAAATAAAGCAGATTTTTCAAGTTATTTTATACTGCCACACATATTTACCTTTTTTGGTACTCTTCATTCCTCCAAAGGGACTCTCTTTATCTCTTTAGCATTTCTTATAATGACGGTTTCCTATAGAGAAAAACATTTAACCTTTGTCTTTTTTTTTTTTTTGGTTGCACTGGGTCTTAGTTGCAGCAGACAGGCTCCTTAGTTGCAGCTCTCTGGCTTCTTAGTTTTGGCACATGGTCTCTTTAGTTGTGGCATGCAAACTCTTAGTTTCAACATGCATGTGGGATCTAGTTCCCTGACCAGGAATTGAACCCGGGCTCCCTGCATTGGGAGTGTGGAGTCTTAACCACTGCTCCACAAGGCAAGTCCTGCCTTTGTCTTTTTAAATATAATTGTATTTTGTCTTAATTTTGAGAAGTATTTTTGCTGGATACACACTTCTGGATTGAATTATTTTTTCTTTCATGACTTTAAAGATAATCATTCCACTGTCTTCTGGTCTTCATTATTTCTGATGAATAATCAGTTTTAATTCTTCCTTTTATTTTCTTCTAATTCTCCTCCTCCCCCTCCTTCCTCTTCTTTTTCTCTTCTTCTCCTTATGATGATGATCATCATCATGATGATAACAATGATGATAGGGTGTCTAATGTCCCTTTTTTTGTCTAACTGCTTTAAAATTTTTTTCGTTCTTTTCTGATTTTCAGTATTTTGACTATGATGTGCCTGTGAGACCTTTGTATTTATCTTGCATTGTGTTATTCAACTTTTTGGATTAATATTTTTTTAATTATGGAAACTTTTCAGCCATTATATCTTTAAATATTTCTTCTGCATTACTCTCCTTTTCTTGGATCCTCATTACATATATATAAGAACATGTGATTTAGATGATTTTTTTGTATGTATGTATGTTTTAGTTTAGATTATTTGTATTAATCTGTCTGCAAAGTTCACATCTTTTCTTCTTCTGGGTCCAGTATGAAGCTTAGTTCATCAAGTGAACTCAATTTCTGGGATTATATTTTTTTAATTCTGATATTTCTATTGAAGTCTTTTCTATTGTTTATTCTTCTCTGTTGAAATTATCCATCTGTTCATTTATTAGTTAACTAGATATTTCAATATACTTATCATAGTTATTTTATACTCTTTTGTTCCTGATAATTCTAACATGTGGGCCATCTATGGATCAGACTTTACTGGCTATTTTTGCTTTTGATTATGGGTCATTTTTTCCTACTTCTTTGTGTATCTCAAAAGATACATATTTGCCAAAATTCATCTTTACATTTAAAAAGGAGTATAAAGTAAAGTGGGTGAAATTTTCCCCTAGAAAAAAGCATGCCTCTTGCTCTGTCAGGCTAATAAAAGTGACTGAGTCACTTTTATCTGTGGTTGAGCTCAGTCTTGGATTTATTGTGTCATTCAGTAGATTCAGTTCATCTCTGGTTCAAATACTTTAAAGGTGGTATTAGGACTTTTCCTTTATCAGGTCTTGGGTTGTGAGCACTGGTGATATTTTCAGAAATATTTATGCTTTACAACCTAATTAGCAGTTTTCTGAAACCTCAAAGATACTTCTGTGTCTCTCTCTCTCTGTCCCTTTCTCTCTGTCTGTCTCTCCCTCCCACCTTTACCTCACAGCCAATTTGACTTTCTGGGGAATTTCCTTTGCTTTCCAGCCTATCCTCATCTTTCTGTTTCTCAGAAAGTACAATCTATAATAGTCTTCTGCAGTGTACTCTGTGAAGACCTGACACATATTATGATTTCATCTCTGCCCTTCTTTCCTCCTCCCAGCAATCAACAGGATTATGCTTTGTACTTGGTGAAAGCCTTATCTGTTTTGAGACATCTCTCCATTTTCCAGTCCTCTCACAGCTTGCATCAATGTCCTTGCCACCACTGTGCACCTGGTGAAAGTCCCACATTAAAAAGCTGGTGTATGAAAGTAAATTTGTTCTGTTAATGGAGATGTCTGAGATTCTAAACCATCATGATAGTCACAATTCTACCACTTCCAATTGAATAGAGGCCACGCTAATCTTTTAGAGTTAGAGAAACCTGTCCATACTGTTGCAAGTTGTTGCCCCAGAGTGAGAGCTGGAAGTTTACACTTATTTATAAACAGTGGTAGTAAGTTTGGATACCTTATATTAGAGCTTAGGTGCACAATACTACATAGTCTGGTTAAGTTTATGTGTGTCACATATTTACAATTAAGCACAATATTTGAGAGAGTGATACCCTGCTAAGAAAAACAAGAATAGCTTTTTTAAATATTTTCGTTTATTTCTCAAGTATAGGAACAACTAAAGATTCCTCAAGAATAATGAGAATATCTCTTTTCTAAATCCTAAAAGTCACTCTATTGAGGCTTTAGCTTATGTGTATGATCCTGGAGGCCTCTAGAGATGTAACATTCCAGGGAATATTCAAGATATAACTACATAGTTCATCTTTATGAATCAAAGGTATGCTTGGTTAAAAAAATTCTAAATTAGCATACAGCTGCTAAGGAAGTTACATATTAAGAATGAACTAGTCCAACTGCAAAACTAAAGGTAAAAGAAAAACATGTTATTTATTTTACTTTTATTCATATCTGAGTACGACTACCAGTATGTAAACTCATTTCAGGGTCTGACCAATTTCCTTGACTTCAATCAAAATATTGCTTCAAATATTTCTTGAAATAGATAACTGTATAAATAATAATTATAAAAATACCTTTCTTTTACCAAGATTTATAGCAATGTCACTTGCTCTAAATAACTCCCTCTATAGCAGATGCATGGTTTTATTTTAGGTCTGACTGATGGTCACATATACTCACCTGTCTTCAAATGTACAATATCAATTGTCTCTTATATGTCCATCATTTCTAGTTATATTAATATAGTCTCTGTCTCAACAAAAATATTTTTCCATCTAGAATGTCTACAAAAACCAAAGCCAAGAGAAGGTGGTGCTGTAGCACCTTGAGCAAGTCAAACAACTTTTTCAAGAAAAATAAAATATATGTTGCATGCATGTTGTACACCCTTCATGAATCCATACAAATCTCTGAGTCAGATGTTGTATCAGCATTGTTTCAAATCCAAGGTCACAGGTAGCTCTACCAGTGGTTGTCATACAGGACAAAACTCATTCAACACTTCTTGAAAAACTATCTATTAATACTACTGAAAAAATCCATTTTTAATCACCTGTCATGTGTCAGGAGCAACTCTAGATAATGTATAATTCTAGATAATTATACTTAATTACAATATCACTGCAAAGTAAGAATTATTAGTCACATTAAAAAAAAACCCCAAATTGAATGCTAAGAAGTTATTAATTTTCTCAAAGTCAATGAAGCTGATAAAAGACAGATCTAAATTGATCTCAGGTCTCTGCCTCTGAGCATTGACTTTATTTTACACCTACTCTCTAGCACTTTGGTGAGCAACAGAAAAATAGTTTATTATATCTTAGAAAAATTATTTTTGAGGGCTTCCCTGGTGGCGCAGTGGTTGAGAGTCCTCCTGCTTGATGCGGGGACACAGGCTCGTGCCCCGGTCGGGAGGATCCCGCGTGCCGTGGAGCGGCTGGGCCCGTGAGCCATGGCCGCTGAGCCTGCGCGTCCGGAGCCTGTGCTCCAAAGTGGGAGAGGCCACAACAGTGAGAGGCCTGCGTACCACAAAAAAAAAAAAAAAAAATTTTTTTTGAAAAGTCAGTAACCAGGATTTTTTTTTTTTTTTTTTACCAACCAACTTACACAGTAGAAGAGGCAATGACAGTAGACTCTGTGGCTGCTTTTATGAAATTACAAACTGAGAGAATTTAGAAAAATCTATGAGTAATATTTACTTCGGGGTTCTACTTGTTAATTTTTGGTAATCCGCTGGGACATAATCAGTCCTATTTTGTAGGTATTATTTGCTAATCTTTACAAAATTAAGTAGTGAACATGATTTCAGACCATCAGATATAGACAATTTAGAGCACTACTACCAGAGAAGATATGGAAGTAGAAGATTGGAAAATCCATTTGGGTCACTGTCAGGCCCTAAATAATTGACCATTATGCAGAGGAATAGTACATGGTTTATAACTTTAAAATTTTCAAGTCTTATAGAGCAATCAAATAACTATTTTGTTCATATATTTTTATTTAAGTCAATACTTCATGATAATTTTAAAAAATTTTCCTTAAGTAACAATCTTACTGTGAAATAGTTCATCCTTACTATCAGTTAGTGTGCTTTGCATTTGCCGTAATCTGTTCATTTTAAATGTATCCCTGATTGCCTAATGATTATGATGTAACTTTGTTGATCAGTGAATCCTAATCATTATCATGTGATACTGTATGCCTTCACAGGTATTTTCTAACTTGAAAAAAATTTAGTTCATATTTGTTTTTATGACATTTAGTCTGTGTTTACACGATGTCAATAAGGTCATTTCAACCAAAACTAAACCAGTTTTATAGCATCCTGAGAACAATGTACTTAATTAGTTGATTTTTTTTTCATATACAAACAGGTATTTCTGGTTTCATGTAGACACAGCCAACAAGTCATATTTCTTCAACTGAGAGCTTTGTTTGCTTCATCTTTAATATTTCTGGGTGCATTATGTATTCATTTTCTCAACATCACTCGATTATCATTACAATTCTTACCTCTTTTTCAAAAACATGCATTGTCTATAGTAGGGGTATTTTTTTTCTCAGCAGCTAAAACGTATTTGCCAAGATGCAAATAAATTATCTATACTTTTAAAGAACCTCATGGCAATTCTTCGTGTGTGTCTGTGTGTGTGTGTGTGTGTGTGTGTGTGTGTGAAACAAATAACTGTTCAAATTGAATTATACTTACTTACTTTGGATTTTTTCACTTGTCTGTCATTGCACAAATATTTTTTCCTTGCATCTCTGCTGAGTAACCAGGAAATGGATTCCTTTTTGTAAGCATTAACTCCACAGGCCCCAGTAGGCATTGGTACTCTGGAAGAATGCAATGGTTTTCAAAATAGAATTCCTGTTTTTCTCACACTTTTAATGAACTGATCTAATTTCTTCCATATTCAAGAGAGAATTATTTGCCAAGGAATATGATCTTTCCTTATCCAAATAGTTGCATTTAAGTACCAAGTGAAGTGCTGCTACCTGCAAGGCACTGTGCTAGGTTATGCAGGAGAATGGAGAAATAAGTAGATATTTCTCCTGCCCTCAGGAAAATTCACATTTAAAGCATAGGAAGGAAAAGAGAGCCACAAAATACTTTGTTGATTTAGCAAATGAATGCTAAAAAATCAGGGAAAAAAATGAATGCTACCTATATGAAATATAACTTAAAGGGGTTAATCTCCTACATTTCAATAATACTATTGGGCACTGAAATATATACAGATGAATAAGGGCCAGCTACTGTCCTTGACATTAACAAACAAAGGTACTGATAGACAGAGGTAAGGAACTTGGAGTGGGAGGTGGAAAGGGTGTGAGTGAGGAAGACACCCCAGTCATCCCAGACCAGATCTGGATGAGTACAGGTTAGGTAGGAGAAAAGTGAAAGGTGTGCTTAGGTACAAAAAATTTTAAATAGTCCAAATGAGTAGGGACCCAAAGAATGTATGGGGCAGTATTTCTGCAGAAGCCTAGAAAGTTAGATTAACTCTGTGCTGTGCTGATCAGGGGGCACATAATAGAGGTAAAGTTTCTGCCTCGGTTTTTGACTGTGCTCTATCCCTAGGAATCATAGTCATCTAAAATACATAGTCATCAATTAATACTAATATACCTAGTCGTCAATTAATACACATCAATTTACTTATTCTGTTAATGTGAGAAAACTTGCTAGAATATCCCCATAATACTGAAATGTATTTGGAAATATTTTACTGATTTTTATTATTTGGTTGATTGATATAGGAGCAGAGACAACTAGTAAACAACAAAATAACCCATAAGTCACTATGAATAGACATCCAGATTTATGAGCTTCTACATCACTGATGTATATGATGAGGGGATGGTGAAATTACTATGGGAAGGCATGAGACCTAAGTTAACCCAGGAAACTGGGAAGGCCTCCTCCAGGAAGTAACACTTAATTGGAGATCTGAAGCAGGAGCTAGCCAGAGAAAGTGGGGTATGTGAATGTGAGAATTGAGGAAGAGATTATGCATTATTTTGTGTGAGGTCTCAGATGGGAGGGGCAGAGAAAGAGAGAGAAAAAACAGCTAACAGTGAATGTAATGGTTAGAGTTGAAGCAGAAGGGGAATGTTTATGTTTGCCTGGAAGTGTAGATGCCACATATTGAAAGCACCACTGATTCAGAAAATAGCACCAATGTACTCATTCATAAATCTCAGAGCCTAGGTACCCAAACCTTCAATGAAAGCAAAATACCAAGAATAAATTATTGAAATGACTAAATGGATTGAGAGTCAGAAAACAGTTCTTGCCTCACTTTCAGCACATCTGAGACCTAATTTCCTATAAATTGGAAGTGCTTGAAGAGATGAGCTTTACTTCACAAAGGAAGTATATCTGACTCACTGAAGACTTTTGAAAAACATACATTATAAATATACATTACCAGAATTATACACATCTAAGTTTTATCTGGTTCAGGAGAAGGAGATCAAGGCCTGAATATTTTAATTTCATTAAAGCTCTACTCTTATGATATGTAACTACATTGACAACCACCCAACTCTGAGATTTTAAGTGTCTGGACTCTACTAAAAATTCAAGACCCAAGATATCCTTAGTTATACCATTGGGTTAAATTGGATTTAATCCAGGTTCTTTCACACTCATATCTATAGAGGTAACATCTTGTAGGAAAATGATGTTTATAAACATAAGCACTATAAGATCTTAAGGAACCAACCAAATACTGATGGCTTTCCATTATACTTTATAAGACAATAGGAGAAATGCATACATTCCACAGTGACTTTTAACTCTCAGTCACAGCCAAAAAGGAATCTCACACTAGCCTTAATTAACCAGAAAACTCAGATTATCAGAATTCTTATGCTCTGAGTGAGTTATCCGATCTTTTTCTCTGTTAAAATGACCTGACATTGAATCAGTTAACATTATTTATCCTAGATTGCTTTCCTACCTCTTCTGCTTTGCATTCCTCTTCCTTAGCCCCATATCTACCTTCATATATTTGACCAGTTAATTGGAAGCTTAATGGCCTATATGATTAAGATAAACCAGAAATTAGATATAGAAAACCTTTGAGGATGTGGAAAGTATGTGTATATATGTGTATTTGTACATTAGATACATTTGTACTTTTTTAAGTACAGTCTAACTTCACTTTTCATTTAACAGTTTGCCATGGGCATCACCTAGGCAAAATGCATAAATACTCATTTTAATAACTGCACAAAATTCTATAATATATCATTAATTATATAGCTATTTTCATATTAATGGAAGTATTTGTTTCAGATTTTTGCCAATATATGTTGGTGCAATAATCATTCCTGTGCAGGTACTTATATCTGAATGCTTTTAAATATATGATAGAATAAAAAAATAAGAGTGTATGGCAAAGGGTGTGTGTATTTTTAAAATCACCAGCTACTGCTACTTCCCTTTCCCTAAGGTGCTTGTTCCCACCAGCAATGTATGAAAGTGCTTATGTGCTCACAGTAGTAGTTTTAATTTTTCTTTTGAAATTTGTTTAAATTGATGAGAAAGAGGGTATCCAACTGGATTTATTTTCATTTCCCTGAGTAGTAATAAGGCTGAGCAAATTGTAAAGTGTTTAGTGCTAAGATACATTCACACTTTTTTGACTTACTTGTTCACACTTTTTATTAATGTTTCTACTGAAAGGTTTCTTTTAAATATATAGAAAAATCTATATATAAGGAGGGTACTTGCCATTTTATTTTTTACTTGAAAATAGTTTTCCAAGTCTTTTACTTTTGATCGTATTCAGTACAGCCTTTGACATTCAAAATATCAAATTATTGTTTTGTCATATACTATTTTCTTTTACTTCATGGGTCTGGTGTCTTGTCTTACTTAAGAAAGCTTACCAGAGCCCAAATTTTTAAAAATTGTTTTTTTGCTTTGTACAAATTTTCAAATTTTTTCCTTCAATCAAACATTTTATTCTGTCTGGAAAAAAAATGATTGACACAAAACAGAGCTCTAATATTGTTTTCTATCACTGATAACCAACCATATTTCCACCAAACAATGTAGCACCTTAAGTAAAACCAGGCTTAGAGGCAGGCCACTTGGTTGTGGTCTTTTATCATCCATTTAACTGGTCTGAACCTGTGTTCATCATTTTAAAACTGGGATTATAATGTCACCTACCTCTTGGGTGATTACAAGAAGTAAATAAAATTATTTTCTACAAATTACATACACACTATAAATAATAAGTGTAAATTATTATTAAATACACCATACTTTTCACAATTATTTACACAAGTGGCCTCTGTACAAAGACATATTTGCCATATTTCAAGTTTCAATCTAAATTTATATATGTTCTAAAGGTTTTTATTTCAGCTTAATAATTTTCTTCCCTCATGTGAATATCATTCCATTTTGTTAATGATATTTGTATAATTCTGTTATCTGTAAAATGTGTACCAATAACATTTATTTGCAAAACATTAATGGACATTTTAATTTATTTTTTAATAACAACAGCAAGAATAACAAAAGTAAGTACACAGAAAATCAACTTTAGGCCATATTTAATAAATAGCCTACACTTTTCCACTTTAAAATCAATTGGGGGCTTCCTTGGTGACGCAGTGGTTGAGAGTCTGCCTGCCGATGCAGGGGACACGGATTCGTGCCCCGGTCCGGTAGGATCCTACATGCCGCGGAGCGGCTGGGCCCGTGAGCCATGGCCACTGAGCCTGCAGGTCCGGAGCCTGTGCTCCGCAACGGGAGAGGCCACAACAGTGAGAGGCCCGCGTACCAAAAAAAACACAAAAACAAACACAAACAAACAAGGTGTGACAGCCCCCACCCCCACCCCCCGTCTTAAGCTCCCACGCACATGCCCTGGGCCACGCGGCCTGAATGGCAGTGGCAGAAATGAATTAAGGCTTGGTGTGGTATGTGCATTTCAAGTTGCTTCAGTCTAGATGATAGCTTTCCATGGTGTTGTCAGATGAAAACCAAACCAGTTATGTTTTGTGCAAGTAAATAAGTTTATGGTCTAAAGTACACAACACCGGCCATACTGATATTTTCTCCTTATGACCAAAATTTGGGAAGGGGTGTGACATTGGGAAAAAAATGCCATATTTAATTTGCCGGTAAGCCTAATAGTATGCATTTTGTCAGATGGCCTAATAATATGCCATCTGACAGAAGTCCAAACAACTATAGAAAATACAGTTGACCCTTGAATAATGCAGGGGTTAGGGACACCTACTCTCACCAAGTCAAAAATCCACCTATAATTTACAGTCAGCTCCCCTTATCTGTGGTTCCTCTGTATTTGTTGTTCCACATCCTTGGAGATTGTGCAGTATTGTAATGTTCACTATTGAAAAAAATCCTCACGTAAGTAGATCCACACAGTTCAAACCTGTGTTATTCAAGGGTCAACAGTAGATACATGGCTCCATCCAATGAAGGAAGAAATGAAGAGAAAAGTCTTAAATAATAAAATGTTATTATATAATGATATATATATTTTATATAAGTTATTTATACTATACATGTAGACCCTGGCCAGAGTAGAGGAGACACTGTAATGTTAATCTGGGGTCACTATGTTATTCCTTTTGTCATTGCATTATTTGCCTAATTCTAATTTCCCCCAGTTAGAACACACAAAATTCTATGTGAGGAGAGCTCCTCCTGACTAAAATATGGAAATAAATAAAAGAATTTAAATATCAGTGAAAAAACAAAGAGAAAATTAACTGAAAAGATGAGCTTGTATGTATGCATTATTTATCTGTTTTCAAGTCAGCTGATTTATTCCTCTAAAGTTACAAGGTTAATGAGTAGTCAGGTTGGGCAGGTACTAAATTACATAACTAATTTTCTTTACCTTAGAAGCTTTTGACTTTTATTATTTTATGAGGTGTTAAATATTGCTTTTTATTGCATATTTTATTATCGCAATAAGAAGAAAGGATTGCTGTATGTTTATCATTGCTAACATAACTAATCATAATCATGATTTTAAGTTTGTGTAAACCCAAGAACTCGTCCGTTCAGATATCTTTATATCCATAATATGATTTATTATCAGAAAAATTAGGTGACTATAGAAAAAGGGAGGATGAGAGTAGAAACTAATCAGTTACACTCTCTACAAAATGCAGAATGGCAGACATTTCTATTTGAAACTTCTCTAATATAGTTAAAGATATGGATTTGAAATATATGTTTTGACAAACTACTTCTTCAGCTGAACCTAGCATTGTTTGAAGCAATGTTCTTGCTTCAAGAACATTGCCTTCTCATTTAAAGGCACTCCTTGTTTTACTATCACATTACCCTACCAAATGCATCACTGTTTCACCATGTGACAAATCTAGATGGTATATATTCAATTAAATTCAACACATATTTGCTGAACACATTCTGTGTTCAATTATTTGTGCTGGGTTTAGTCTGTACCTTCAAGAGACTGTAACAGTAGAAAAAAAATATTTGAAAACAGTTTTGAAAAAAGTGCAAAATGGAATAGGAGAGAAATGATGTCCGATGAGGATCCTGTGGAAGAATGCATCTTCACCTAAGGGGAGGGTACTAGGGAAACCTTTATGAATACTAGGACATTTAATATAGGTTATGAAAGATTGGTTAGATTCTAGGAGAAAGGTCATGCTGGCCAGAGAAACCAATAAAAAGTGACAAAGAACAGTGAAACGAGGTCTTGCTTCAGGTAATAACAATTATTTTTATGAAAAAGTACTTGTTGAATGATTAATTAAGGAAAGTCACAAATTTGTATACTGATTTATTGTTTCTCAAAGCGACTTGGCTTTCTGCTTTTGCTTTCAGACAAAAATAGTTTTTTAGTAAAACTATTTTTCAATGTTTTTTTTTTCCTTTCTGCTTTCCTTCCCAAGTTTGGAAGCAATAGAGAGACAAAGTAGTAGGCAGGTGGAGAAACAAATATCAACTCTATTAGCAAATAAGTCTGGTGTTGGAATAGGATTCCACAAGTTGTGCCCCAGAACTAGACTGATTTACCATCCTCACGGAAATCAGAAGAATCAGAGTGAAGCATTCTCTACTAACATGGGAAATGGAACTTTTTCTTTTCAAATCACTGAATTTGTTCCTGTCTTGTACTACAGGCCTCTCTCCACTGACTCTTGGTGCGTGTCAGGAGAAGTTATCTCTCCAGCCTCATGTGGCTGAACCACTTCATGTCTCTCCATGATTCCCTGCCTATGGTGACTTCATATTCTTTCTTTTCTTATATGGGTTCAGGCACCACTAAAAATTTCTAGATACAGTTTAACTTTTTTTTTTCTTTCTTTCAGTTTTTACTTGTTAAGATCAGGACCAAGAAAGGCACAAAAGCATCCTCTATTTGTAGCTAATTGGAAACTTCCCAGTTACCCTAAGGTATATGTGGTACTATTTATCCCATGCTACTAAATATATATTTCATTATGAGGCTATCCTTTAAATTTTAATAAAACATCATTAATACATAGAGAGAATAATTGTCCTAGATATTACTTAAGATTCAAAATTTACCTGATGTGAATGCATTATTTTTGTGGCAATATTTCTAGTCAGAGAGAGAATAAGTTGGCTGAGAAGAGTGAGGATAACAGGCATTACCATTGCATTTAGCCCATTTGGCAATTCCACAGACTGTTCTCAGACATGCCGTTATACTAGGATTATCTCAGAAGAGTAAGAAACCAGACCAAAAATTGAAGAGAAATCTTGCTTTTTTCCTAGTATAAGCTTTTATTCTGCCCAGAACCTGATTGAACATGGGAGTTAACTAAGGAGTTATTCATAAAATATTTATATTTAAGCCTTGTCCCTGACCTAGTGAATAATTTTTTCCCCCTGGCAGTGGGAGTATTCAGGTGGAGAAATGAGGTAGACTTGGCTGTTTGGCCAAGTTTGAGGACCTCAACCGGTGTGCTCAGCCACAATACCTATACAAAATTTTAAGACATTTTTTATATTCCCCCAGCCACCATTAACTCCCTGCCCTGTTTCCTATAACCACACTCAAACCTTCTTAGACCCTTAGTAAGCTCATCTAATTCATACATATGACATTTTCCTGTCTTTTTTTAGGAGTCATTAACAATGCCATGATTTTCATGATGAAAAAAAATTTTTTAAGTGACATTTATTTACTTTTTTAAAAAATATTTATTTATTTGGCTGTGCCGGGTCTTAGTCGCAGCACATGGGATCTTCTTTGCTGCATGTAGGATCTTTGTTGTGGCATCTTCGTTTCGGCGTGTGGGATCTTTTTTTTAGTTGCGGCATACGGAATCTAGTTCCCTGACCAGGGATCGAACCTGGGCCCCCTGCACTGGAAGTGCAGAGTCTTAACCACTGGACCGCCAAGGGAGTCCCCTACACTCTTTTACTTTTCATGAACAGATCATAGTCTGTTTATTCCCATGATGTTTTGTTGTCCTCTTCCATAATCTGGAGATGAAGAAAATTGAGTCACATTAAAGCTATGATAGTTCATATTTGATTTCCATTTCTTTTATTAGATGGGCAGCCTGAGGACAGTCCAGTCATGGTGAGCCTTTTAAATCCTTTATGGACATTTCAAAATGCTCCTTTAAGTGAATCATTGACTTGGGCGTTTTAGAGGAACACAACAGACTGATACATTATTCAACAAGATCAATTTAAAGTTTTCCTTTAGGTATCAATGAGTTGGAGTTGTAGTTTTACCAGCCACACTCTTAGGTCAGTGTTGTGAGGTGAGGCGTATGTTTTATGGACCAAATTATATCTTTCATTACTTAAAACCCTTAATTCTTTGCCTCTCCCCTATCATTCTCCAGAGAATTATGAATCTCTCTCATGTAGAATTTTCCAGAATATTGCTATCAAACTAGAAAATCCTCTGCCCCCTTGAAAGTCCTACACAGATCACACCCACAAATACATTCATTGTTACTGTTTGTCTATTCTAAAATTTTGGTTTTTATTGTGCAACTTTTTTCTTAGCTGGATCTATATTAATCAGATATAATATGATCATCTCTCTACCCACAGAAAATCTGTTAATGCATATCTCAAGATAATTTGTATAGTCAGAGTAATGGCAAATGGTGGAAGGTACAGAAAACATAATTACAAAGAGTGCATCAATTTGACTATTCCCTTGGTTCTTTAATATGCCCCTGCAAGTTCACACCATCTATGGTTCTTGTTTTCCTTTACCAAGACAGTTACCAGCTTTTAATAAAGTAGCTCTTATGCTGAGAGAACTTTGTGTGTGTGTGTGTGGGGGGGGGGGTGTTTGTATGTGTGTGTGTGTGTGTGTGTGTGAGAGAGAGAGAGAGAGAGAAAGACAGAGAGACAGAGAGAGAGAGATGATCTGCAAAATCCTCATAGCACTTGGCACAGAGGACGCTACCCATCTGTTTCTATTTTGTTTGCTGTAGTCTCTTAGTGCAAACCTCAGGACATCTTTCCTAAATATACTCCCTGGTGTTTTCCTGTTACCACCAAACTCTGAAAGAAACCACATGGAATTCAACATAGCGCTTTCATGAAACTAAATATATCTTACAATTTTGAGATCCTCTGTGACACTATTCAGTGGTGAAGTGGTTCTTCAGTTGTTAAAGGTTGAATAGCCTCCCTGGAAGTCAGAACAGGAGCAACAGAGCACAAACCTCTACTGTTACATTTTTTTGTCTTTCATATTTTGTATGGGCAGCACCCTCCTTGACATGCTTAAAATGCTGAATCAAAAGTTTTGCTTTCTTTTATCTTTCTCTGATCATGTGAAAACACATTTAAGTAAAAAGATTACATTTTAAGCCTTTTTGTGATATGTTTAATATAAGTATGTGAAATCTTTTAAATGTATTGAAAGTGAAGAAAATTTGCTTTATTCACTTTTATTGTTATGTAGAATATACTCCTAATGGAAACATATCAGTGAATACTACAGATATATTAATTTAGTGTCCATTGTCTTCCTGAAGATGTTAGTTTGCAAACACAAATTTTAAAAACATACTACCCAAGGTAGGAGTAATTGTGTCCAACACGGACTTATTTGTAATGGTTAAATTTATCCCAATTATTTACACGTGTAATATACCTCTTATGTAATCTTATACATGTGTAATATATGCATGTAACACTTCTCTTAGAGAATTGTTCAGTGATATATTTAGTTCTTAGCCAACTACTTCACCATACAAAAACACCTTCTTATCAAACTATAGTGAAATCTTACTAGTAAAGAATTCTTGAAAGATTATATTGTGTGGGTGAGGGAGAGGAGATAGAAATTTCTGAATAAATAAATACATTTAAGTGCAATTGAGATGCAGGAGCTCTTAACAATTTCAAAAATTAAATATGTTACTGTATTCCTAAATAGAGAATATGGGCATCACTTAGTCATTTCTTAATGGGTCATGTGCGTACTCAATTTTTGTATGTGCTGTAAGAAAATGATGCTGTCAGGGTTTAGTGAAGTATAAGGATTTTTTCTACACTCATTCATACCAGATGATATGATAAGCTGGCTCTTTTTATTAACTTATTTTCCCTGTTCACTTTCCCTGCTGTCATGTTGTCTACATTAGACAAATTTCCTCACTTTTGATTTTAAATTTGTTTTTAATTTGATTCAAAAATCAGATACCCCCAAATTCAATTTATGACAAAGTTGTGCAAATAGGTCTTGAGTGAATACTTGTGCATTTAAGGAACAGTTTTACATGACACTTTGAGCCCTTTGACATCAAGGTTGCCAGTATCAACACCAAGACCACTCTCATTGCTTTCAGTCTTCATTATCACATGAAAAATAAACTATAATCTTTTAACTAAATCTTTTGTTGTGTATTGATCTGCTTTTCATATTAGGACTTGGGAGGTAAATAAGGGCAGGGTTTTTTAGTGGTTAAAGTTTTGGACAAGATGAATAAAATCTACAGGGGCTGACCTCATCTTCACTCTATTCTGTTGTTAAACAACAAAAACAAATTTCTGTGCCAGCACTCACTCTTCTTTCAGGCTGAGTCATTTCCTAAGAGGCTCCTTATCCCTTCAAGTAGATGCCCAGCAGAAATGCCCCAGTGGTACTTTAATTATGTCCATGCAAGCTTAGAGATAGGAGTAGTTTCAGTCACAGAGCCTGTAGAATATTTTCAACAACTTCATTAAGTCATTTACTTTGGGGTAAAATATACACTCTTTTCACTGTTAAATATGATGGTAGTTGTAGCTTTTTCAAAGATACCCTTTATCATATTGAGGGAATTAACTTCTGGTCCTTGTTTGCTGAAATTTTTAATAATTAATGAGTTTTGGGTTTTGTGAAATACTTTTCCTGCATCTATTAAGATAATCATATGCTTTTTCTTTTTTGTCTGTTCATATGATGAAATGCATTGATTTATTTTCAAATATTAACCATACTCAGTCATGTTTTATTCTTCTTATATATTGCTAGATTTAACTTGCTATACTTTGTTATTTTTGGTTGTTCAAGAGGGAAAACTATTGGCAGTGTTGCTCAAATCTTCTTTATTCTTTTCACTACCTGCTTTATCAATTAGTGAGAAAAAAGTTTTAACTATCTCCAACTCTATGTGTATATTTGTATATTCGTCCTTTCAGTTATGTCTTTTTCCTTATGTATTTTGAAGCTTTTTTAAAAATTAGGTGCACTCACATTTAAAATTGTTATAACCCCTTATTGAATTGACCCCTCTATCAGTATAAAATGTTTCCCTTTTCCCTGGTAATATTCTTAGCTGAGAAATCTACTTTATCTGATATTAATATACTCAATTCAGCTTTCTTTTCTTAGTATCTTCATGATATATATATTTAAACCTTTTACTTTTAACCTATTGGTATGTTTATATTTAAATGGGTTTCTCATGTACTACATGTAGTTGGGTCTTACTTTTTATCTAACTTGATAACCTCTGCCATTGAATTGGAGTTTTAGATCATTCCAATTAGGTTGAATACAATTATCAATACAGTTGGCTTTAAACTTACCATCTTGCTGTTTGTTTTCTGTTGTTACAGTTGTTTTCTGTTCCATTTTCCCTGTCTTCTTTCAGTTTAGTTGCTTACTTTTACAATTTGCTTTCTCTACACTGTTGTCTTATAACTCATATCTCTTTGTTTGCTATGATAGTGCAGGCTTCACAGTATACATCTCCAACTAATTACAGTCTACCTTCAAATCTAATGCCACTGACCATCTATAGGAAGTAGATAAGATTTTACATACATTTCACAACTTCTGTGTTTTGATGTTATTTTTATTTCTATATGTGTTATAAACTATTATATTTTAATTTTTATTCACACAATTAACTATTTTAATTATTTTTAAAGAGATTTACATAAATATATTTATTATATAATTCTAATTTCTGACACCTCATTCATTTGTATATATTTAAATTCTTGTCTGATACCATTTTTCCTCTGTCTGGAGAACTTTTCACATTTATTGTAGTTCCAACCTGCTAAGTGATGTGATCTCTCAATTTTTATTTATCTGAATAAGTTTTTCTTTCACTTCCATTTTTGGATTTTTTTTTTTAACCAGGTAGAAAACAGCCAAGTTGACAGCTCTGGATTATCTTTCCCCACAAGTACTTTAATAATATCATTACATTTTCTTTTGGCTTGCATAAATTTTGACAAACAAGGCTTTGTCACTTTTAAGTGTGTTCCTTTGTACATAATAGGTCCTTTTTTGTGTGTGTGTGTTTTTTAACCTCTGGCTGCTTTTAAGATGTTTCTTTTCATCACTAATTTTTTAAAAAAATAAATTTATTTATTTTTGGCTGCATTGGGTCTTTGTTGCTGCATGTGGGCTTTCTCTAGTTGTGGCGAGCAAGGGTTACTCTTTGTTGCAGTGCATGGGCTTCTCATTGCGGTGGCTTCTCTTGTTGCGGAACACAGGCTCTGGGCGTGCTGGCTTCAGTAGTTGTGGTACACAAGCTCAGTAGTTGTGGCTCACGGGCTCTAGAGTGCAGGCTCGGTAGTTGTGGTGCACGGGGTTAGTTGCTCCACAGCATGTGGGATCTTCCCCGGGCAGGGCTCGAACCCTTGTACCCTGCACTGGCAGGCGGATTCTTAACCACTGCCCCACTAGGGAAGTCCCTCAATCACTAATTTTATCAATTTGATTTTAATGTGTCCCAACGTTGTTTTCTTTATTCTGTTTGGGGTTTGTTCAGCTTCTTGGATGTGTAGATTTAGAGT